>NC_064647.1:67711765-68019588 GCF_023864345.2 Schistocerca serialis cubense
GTCTGTACACCATGTTGAGTTACAACAGCGCTATGTGGGCGAGCGTTATCGTGTTGGAAAACACCCCCCTGGAATGGTGTTCAAGGATGGCAGCAAAACAGGTCGAATCACCAAACTGGTGTACAATTTTGCAGCCAGCGTGCGTGGGATAACCACGCCAGTGCTCCTCCTGTGATACGAAATCGCACTCCAGATCATAACTTCAGGTGTAGCTCCAGTGTGCCTAGCACGCAGACAGGTTACTTGCAGTGCTCACCTGGTCTCCTTCGAACCAACACAGCAACGAAGCACAACTGGCTTTCATCAGAAAACTCAACAGACCTTCACCCTCCAATAAGTTCTCGCTTGACACTACTGAAGCCGCTGGGTCAGTGGAAAGAACGCTAAAGATAGTGTGGCTCGGATCTGTCCTTGAAGTAACCAGTTTGTAACAGTTGGTCGTGTCACTGTTGTGCTAATTGCTGCGCAAATTGGTGCTGCAGACGCACTACGATGCCCCAGAGCCACAATCCGAACACGACGGTCTTCTCTCTCTGTAGTACCACGTGGCCTTCTGGAGCCTGGCCTTCTTGCTACCGTACCTTTCCGTGACCACCGCTGCCAGCGATCATGTATAGTGGCGACATTCGTGCCAGTCTTTCTGCAATATCGCGGAAGGGAAATCAAGCTTCTCGTAGCCCTGTTACACGACCTCATTCAAACTCAGTGAGCTGTTGATAATGAAGCCGCCGTTGTGTTAAAGACATTGTTGACTAACATCAACTCACCACGTCCAATCTCAATCGGCCACGACCATTACAGCGCGTATTTAAAGCAAACCTGATTCACATTCTCAAGGTGATGCCTTTAGCACCAGTCATATCCGTGTGGCGCTAAATTTCAATAGACTTCATTTTCTGGATGTAGAAACGCAGCTACCAACTTCCGTTTATCTCGCACATCTGCCTCTTGATGATGCGATTTTTTTTTGTCAGTGCAATAAAAAAGTCATCACTATTTCGAAAGCAAAAGGGCAGAGTACAACTCTACAATGGTTTGCGCGTACGCCGTATGTTTCAGCCACCTCAGCCGGCTGCCGGTTGGAGTGGAGTCCGAGACGCCACCAAAGAGGGCAACATGGCGCCACAGATTAACCTACTGGCGGGAAAGTACGATGGCGACGAGGACTGCCTCTTCATCAACGTCAGCACGCCCAAGGTATGTCTCCGTTACAGCTTCACTGAGCTGTTTGAAAACAGAACACTATAAGGACATTGTAACATGGAATAAAATGTTCACATCTATTAAAAGATTTGGCTTACAGCTGAGGCCCAAAAAAGCAGTTTGTGCAGGTGGGAGTAGTAAAAGTGGAAACAAAAGAGAGATACGTTTTCATAGGGAACGGGGTATGGCAGGATATCAGTTTATCATGCTGCTGTTCATCACATACGTTGAAGAAGCAACAAATCCGCCAGATCATATTAAGTGACCAATATGCACAAAGGGGGAGATTTTACTTCCTTATTAGCCTTCACTGCTTCATCTCTCTAATCCACATCTACTTATACAGACCGTCTCGATAAGGTGTTTGTCACAGTTATTTACAAAATAATAAGTGAAACTGATAGTTATTTAAGCAAAAAGGTGGTTCAAATGGCTCTGAGCACTATGCGACTTAACTTCTGAGGTCATCAGTCGCCTAGAACTTAGAACTAATTAAACCTGGCTAACCTTGGTACATAACACACATCAATGCCCGAGGCAGAATTCGAACCTGCGATCGTAGCGGCCGCTCGGTTCCAGACTGTAGCGCCTGGAACCGCACAGCCACTCCGGCCGGCGTTATTTAAGCAGGTATTTGTAAGAAACATTACCCTTGATTTGGTGTTACGAACATACACTATGTGGTCAAAAGTATACGGACACCTGGCTGAAAATGACTTACAAGTTCGTGGAGCCCTCCATCGGTAATGCTGGAATTCAAAATGGTGTTGGCCCATCCTTAGCCTTGATGACAGCTTGCAATCTCTCAGGTGTACGTTCAATCAGGTGCTGGAACGTTTCTTGGGGAATGGCAGCCCATTCTTCACTGAGTGCTGCACTGAGGTCGGTCGGTCGGTGAGGCCTGGCACAAAGTCGGCGTTCCAAAATATCAAAAATGTGTTCTATAGTATTCAGATCAGGACTCTGTGCAGGTCAGTCCATTACAGGGATGTTATTGCCCTGTAATCACTCCGCCACAGGCCGTGCATTATGAGCAGGTGCTCGATCGTGTTGAAAGATGCAGTCGCCATCCCCGAATTGCTCTTCAACAGTGTGAAGGAAGAAGATGCATAAAACACCAATGTAGGCCTGTGCTGTGACAGTGCCACGCAAAGCAACAAGGTGTGCAAGCCCCGTCCATGAAAAACATCATAACACCACCGCCTCCGAATTTTACTGCTGGCACTACACACCCCGGCAGATGACGTTCAACGGCCATTTACTATACCCACACCCTGCCATCCGATCGCTACATTGTGTACCGTGATTCGTCATTCCACACAACGTTTTTCCACTGTTCCATCGTCCAATGTTTACGTGCCTTACACCAAGCGAGGCGTCTTTAGCATTTACCGGCGTGATGTGTGGCTTATGAGCTCGACCATGAAATCCAAGTTTTCTCACCCCCGCGTAACTGTCATAGTACTTGCAGCGGATCCTGATGCAGTTTGGAATTCCTGTATGATGGTGTGGATAGATGTCTGCCTATTACACATTACGACCCCTCTTCAATTGTCGGCAATCTCTGTCAGTCAACCGACGAGGTCAGCCTGTATTCTTTTGTGCTATACCTGTCCCTTCACGTTTCCACTTCACTATCACATCGGAAACGGAGGACCTGTGGATGTTTATGAGTGTGGAAATCTCGCGTTCAGACGTATGACACAAGTGACACCCAATGACCTGACCCCGTTCGTAGTCCATTAGTTCCGCGCCCCATTTTGCTCTCTCACAATGTCTAATGACTTCTGAGATCGCTGATATGGAGTACCTGGCAGTAGGTGGCAGCACAATGCACCTAATATGAAGGACGTATGTTTTGGCGGGTGTCCGGATACTTTTGATCACATAGTGTACTTTATTTAGTTACAAGTAAATTGCACAGAGCCGCAGCAACTAGTTACAATCTTTTAATTATAATATTTTTTCTATAATTTAGTTGATGTATTTAAGCCAAGTGTATACATGTTAACTTGAATCCAAACTCTATTAACTTTCGACTGTGAGCAAAAGAACTCACGAATTTCAAGGGTTTACTGCAGCATCTAAGTGAGTTTTTCAAACGAGTAGATGGGTAGAACACATAACTAATGAGGATGTATTGAATAGGATTGAAGAGAAGAGGAATTTGTTGCACAACTTGACTAGAAGAAGGGATCGGTTGGTAGGACATGTTCTGAGGCATCAAGGGATCACCAATTTAGTACTGGAGGGCAGCATGGAGGGTAAAAATCGTAGAGGGAAACCAAGAGATGAATACACTTAGCAGATTCAGAGGAATGTATGTTGCAGTAGGTACTGGGAGATGAAGAAACTTGCACAGGATAGAGTAGCATGGAGAGCTGCATCAAACCAGTCTCAGGACTGAAGACAACAACAACAACATTGAAACGAGCGCCGATTTCCTCGAGGGCGCAAGTCACTTCACCTTCTGAAAGACCTGAGGATGAGATGTATGGTTACCGCTCTCACGGAACATCAAGCTTTCTGCAGAATGCATCCTTACACGGCAGTAAACAAGGCCGGTCGCAAAGCATGAACAAACGTGCCCCTGATGTTGATGTGAACTCACATGCAACGAGTATACTGACTTGTTGCCGATGCTCCACGAATGTCAACATGGTGCAAGTGAAGCGGCCGTGTGTAGCGTGCTGGATACACTGTGAGATGAATGAGTGCTGGTGACAAGCCGGTGGGAATAAGCACCATGCTGTTAAAAATTACAAAGAACTCCAGTACATAATGTAATGTGGCATGCATGCGGCTCTCTTTTGCTGATGAAAGGGCAGCGGCTCTCTGGCTGCTGAGGTCCTGATGGAAGGCCCTATAGTGAGCCGTCAAACTTTGGAGGAAACTGACATTTCCTCAGTGATGTACAGCATGTGGCCCCCCACCCTGCTCATATCAACCTGATGGTGCGCAAAGACAGCTGAGCGCAGGGTATGAGTGGTGGCCCTACAGCTGGAGTGAGGTGGCAGCTGGAGCTGGAGCTCCAAGTCCCTCTGGGAACCCAGTGTTGGAGGCAGCACTCCCGGATGGCAGGCCGGCGGAGTTGCGGCTCCGACTCCCTTGACGGACTTCCAGCTGGCGACAAGCACAACACAATCCGCAACAAGCGGCTGCCACTGGCAGGGCCCTCTCGTCTCGCTGTCTGGCGTTGCTCTGGTGTCATGTGGGGCTCCTGGTTTCCAGCGACGAGAAGTGATCCCTGCCTTAGAATTCAGACATGTACGACCGGGTATCCAAAAAAAAAAAAAAAAAAAAAAAAAAAAGTGGTTCAAATGGCTCTGAGCACTACGCGACTTAACTTCTGAGGTCATCAGTTGCCTACAACTTTAATTAAACCAGCGCGGTCCCGTGGTGAATCAAGAAGCAGCCCGCAGAAAATTGATACAAGTGCAGGAAGTGAGCAAACTGCGGAGTAGTGACTAGAAGTTCCTCATGCACGTTGGGGCACTTCACGCCACTTTCCCAGTGACAAAAAATAAAAATTACCGTTTTTGGCCTTAGGACATTTTTCTTGTGACGTGCGATGTATGGATTTAGCAAGTAGCTAATTTTACACCACTGGGAATTATTAAGCTACAAAATATGCTTTTTATGTACCTGACATCCTGTGGCCGGCCGTTGTGGCTGAACGGTTCTAGGCGCTTCAGTCTGGAACCACGCGACCGCTACGATCGCAGGTTCGAATCCTACCTCGTGCATGGATGTGTGTGATGTCCTTAGGTTAGTTAGGTTTAAGTAGTTCTAAATTCTAGGGGGCTGATGACCTCAAATGTATGGATTTAGCAAGTAGCTAATTTTACACCACTGGGCATTGTTAAGCTACATAATATGCTTTTTATGTACCTGACATCCTGTGGCCGGCCGCTGTGGGTGAGCAGTTCTAGGCGCTGAGTCCGGAACCACGCGACCGCTACGATCGCAGGTTCGAATCCTACCTCGTGTGTGGATGTGTGTGATGTCATTAGGTTAGTTAGGTTTAAGTAGTTCTAAGTTCTAGGGGACTGATGACCTCAGACGTTAAGTCCCATAGTGCTCAGGGCCATTTGAACCATTATGTGGGCGTTGTCGACATCTCTGCCTACCTTTGCGAACGTGCAGAAACATGCCAGACAGGAATCGTGTATGGAACGATGTCACTGGGGACAGGAATGGCATCAGATAGTGTTTTCGGACGAATCCAGGTTCTGTTTATTTGAAAATGATGGCCGGATTTCGGTTCGCCATAGACAGGGGTGACCCAATGGTAAACACCACAAATGAACTTTGGAACGAGGTGAGTGCAGCATGGACAGCTGTACCACAGGACGCCATTCCAGCCTATAAAACGTCGATGCCAACCCGCACGTAAAAAGTTATCAGGACCGATGGTGGATCCTGTGCGTACTAGGCAACAGGACACATGGTGAATCGAGGTGTCTGAAATGCTAATAATTGCTGCAGGACATACTAATGTACATATCCTGGGAATATGAACATCCTATCTCTAGTCGTTCAGGGAGCTCTCTTTTTTCTGTACATGAGTGTATATTATTCATTCTACTCCAAACCCACATCTCGAATGCTTCAATTTTATCTCTCCCTTTCTTCTTCAATGTCTAGCTTTCCCTGTTGTAAAGGAAAACACCCCACACGAAACATTTAACAGTTTCTTTCTTAATTGTAACCCCTGCTGGCTGCGTTAATAAGCATTTGTTTTCTGGATACTTTACTTTACTATCGTAATCTAATTTATGTATACACTGACAGAACCAAAATCACAAATCAAGAAGACGTTATGCGACATAAACGAAAGTTGGTGGGCGTGTTTCTACATTTGAAAGATGATGTCTCTTCAAATTTCGCGCCAGTCGCATGTGGCTCAAGTAGCGCCACTATGAGGATGCAGGTCAGGTGCGTCTTAAATATGTGTTGCACCAGTCGTGAGCTTAGCTACCTTAGGGATTAGATGTAGTGAATCGCTGTGAACCAGGAGTGACCTTAAGACGCCATTATCAGTACCTTATTGAGTTTGAACGATGTCGTGTAATAAGGTTACGTTCCTCCTACGATACTGCAGGAAGACATGTCACAAATCTAGCCACTGAACAAGACTGCTGGCAGTGGTGGTAACGGGAATGTACAGTCGCAAGAAAACTGGGCCACGTGACAGTACCGAAAGGGAAGACTAGCGTGTTCGGAACATGGCTCTGGTTCACCGTAGTGCATCTTCAGCAGCAATTTGAGCAGCGTTTGCCATCACAGTGACACAACCAACTGTTACAATTCGGTTACTTCAAGCACAGCTTCGAGATAGACACCCTCTAGCGTTCATTCCAATGGCTCCAAAGCACCACCGTTTGCGACTGTAGTGGGTCAAGCAATAACTCATTGAAGGGCAGGATGGAGGTCTGTTCTGTTTCCTGATGAAAGCTAGTTCTGCCTCGGTGCCAGTGATAGCCTTATGTTGGTTAGAAGGAGGCCAGTTGAGGACGTAGAATCAAGATGTCTGCGTGATAGACACCTCGAGTTATGGTGTGGGGTGCGATTTCGTACGACAGTTTGTTGTTGTGGTCTTCAGCCCTGAGACTGGTTTGATGCAGCTCTCCATGCTACTCTATCCTGTGCAAGCTTCTTCATCTCCCCGTACTTACTGCAGCCTACATCCTTCTGAATCTGCTTAGTGTATTCATCTCTTGGTCTCCATCTACGATTTTTACCCTATACGCTGCCCTCCAATACTAAATTGGTGATCCTTCGATGTCTCAGAACATGTCCTACCAACCAATCCCTTCTTCTAGTCAAGTTGTGGCACAAACTCCTCTTCTCCCCAATTCTATTCAATACCTCCTCATTAGTTATGTGATCTACCCATCTAATCTTCAGCATTCTTCTGTAACACCACATTTCGAAAGCTTCTATTCTCTTCTTGTCCAAACTATTTACCGTCCATGTTTCACTTCCATACATGCCTACACTCCATACAAATACTTTCAGAAATGACTTCCTGACGCTTAAATCTATACTCGTTGTTAACAAATTTCTCTTCTTCAGAAACGCTTTCCTTGCCATTTCCAGTCTACATTTTATATCCTCTCTACTTCGACCATCATCAGTTATTATACTCCCCAAATAGCAAAACTCCTTTACTATTTTAAGTGTCTCATTCCTAATATAATTCCCTCAGCATCACCCGACTTAATTCGACTACATTCCATTATCCTCGTTTTGCTTTTGTTGATGTTCATCTTATATCCTCCCTTCAAGACACCATCCATTCCGTTCAACTGCTCTTCCAAGTCCTTTGCTGTCTATGACAGAATTACAGTGTTATCGGCGAACCTCAAAGTTTTTATTTCTTCTCCATGGATTTTAATACCTACTCCGAATTATTCTTTTGTTTCCTTTACAGCTTGCTCAATATACAGATTGAATAGCATTGGGGAGAGGCTACAACCCTGTCTCACTCCCTTCCCAACCGCTGCTTCCCTTTCATGTCCCTCGACTCTTATAACTGCCATCTGGTTTCTGTACAAATTGTAAATAGCTTTTCGCTCCCTGTATTTTACCCCTGCCACCTTTAGAATTTGAAAGACAGTATTCCAGTCAACATTATCAAACCGACAGTATGAGCGGTCAATGCATATCACAGGCACCACGACGGCAAATCGGCGTCAGTCCTGTGATTGGACATGTTTCGCTGCCATTCCTGGGGATGTCCTATAACAGGATAACACTAGCCCACGTACCGCTGTTGTAACCCAGCAGTCCCTACAGGGAGTGACATGTTGCGTTGGCTTGCTCGGTCGGCAGATCTGTCTCAAATCGAGCATATACGGGGCATCATCAGACGACAGCTCCTGCATCATCCGTAAACGTCATTAATTATTTCGAGCAGTTAGTTTATGAGCCCACGCGAATAGTAAACGTTTGTGAAAACACACTTGACCTCTTAGCAACAAATAATCCTGAGTTAATAACGAGCATCAAAACCGATTCAGGGACTAGTCAACACAAGGTTGTCGTAGAGAGATTGAATACTGTAATCCCCAAATCATCGAAAAATAAGCGAAAAATATACCCATTCAAAAAACCAGATAAAAACTCACTTGACGCCTCCCTGAGAGACAATCTCCACTCATTCCAAATTAATAATGTAAGTGTAGACCAGATGTCGCTTACATTCAAAGAAATCGTATCGGCAGCAATTGAGAGATTTTTTACCAAATAAATTAACGAACGACGGAGCAGATCCTCCTTGGTACACAAAACGGGTTAGAACACTGTTGCCGGCCGGAGTGACCGAGCGGTTCTAGGCGCTACAGTCTGGAGCCGCGGGACCGCTACGTTCGCAGGTTCGAATCCTGCCTCGGGCATGGATGTGTGTGATGTCCCTAGGTTAGTTAGGTTTAACTAGTTCTAAGTTCTAGGGGACTGATGACCTTAAATGTTAGGTCCCATAGTGCTCAGAGCCATTTGAACCATTTGAACCATTTGAAGAACACTGTTGCAGAAACAACGAAACAAACATGCCAAATTTAAACAAACGCAAAATCCCCAAGTTTGGCGATCTTTTACAGAAGATCGAAATTTAGCGCGGACTTCAATGCGAGATGCTTATAATAGTTTCCACAACGAAACTCTGCCTCTAAACCTTGCAAAAAATCCAAAGAGATTCTGGTCATATGTGAATTATGCTAGCGGCAAGAAACAATCAGTGCCTTCTTTGTGCGAGAGCAATGGAGATACTATCGCAGACAGTGCTGACAAAACAGAGATACTAAACACAGCCTTCCGAAATGCCTTCACAAAAGAAGACGAAGTAAATATTCCAGAATTCGAATCGAGAACAGTTGCCAACATGAATAACGTAGAAGTAAATATCCTCGGAGTAGTAAAACAACTTAAATCACTTAATGACTTAATAAAAGCAAGTCTTCTGGTCCAGACTGTTTACCAATTAGGTTCCTTCCCGAGTATGCTGATGCATTAACTCCATACTTAGCAACCATAAACAACCGTTCGATCGACGAAAGATCCTTTTGAAAAGACTGGAAAGTTGCACAGGCCACACCAATGTTTAAGAAAGATGGTAGGAGTAATCCACTAAATGACAGGCGTACATCGTTAACGTCGATATGCAGCAGGATTTTAGAATATATATTGTGTTCGAACATCTATTGACACACAGTCAACATGGGTTTAGAAAACATCGTTCCTCTGAAACATAACTATCTCTTTATTCATATCAAGTGTTGAGTGCTATTGACAAGGGATTTCAGATCGATTCCGTATTCCTGGATTTCCGGAAGGCTTTGACACTGTACCACACAAGCTGCTTGTACTGAAATTGCGTGCTTATGGAATATCGTCTCAGTCATGTGACCTTTCGGAGAGGTCACAGTTCGTAGTAATTGAGGGGAGGAACACATAGAAAATGTTGTGGGGAAGGCTAACCAAAGACTGCGTTTTATTGGCAGGACACTTAGAAAATGTGACAGACCTACTAAGGAGACTGCCTACACTACGCTTGTCCGTCCTCTTTTAGAATACTGCTGTACGGTGTGGGATCTTACCAGATAGGACCGACGGAATACATCGAAAATATTCAAAGAACAGCACGTTTTGTATCATCGCGAAATATGGGAGAGAGTGTCACGGAAATGATACAGGATTTGGGCTGGAAATCATTCAAATAAAGGCGTTTTTCGTTGCGACGGAATCTTCTCACGAAATTCCAAACACCAACTTTCTCCTCCGAATGCGAAAATATTTTGTTAACACCGATCTACATAGGGAGGAACGACCACCAAGATAAAATAAGGGAAATCAGAGCTCGTACGGAAAGATACAGGTGTTCATTCTTTCCGCCCGCTATAAGAGATTGGAATAAAAGAGAATTGTGAAGGTGTATCGATGAACCCTCTGCCAGGCACTTAAATGTGATTTGCAGAGTATCCATGTAGATGTAGATGTAGATGTAACCTTCCTGTGTTTGTAGCGCATTAATCTTTGTAGTATATATGTCTGACTAGTAAGATAAATGAAGATGTGAGAATGATATATGTTTTCCTGTTTGTTATTCTATGATACGTAAAACACGTATGGAACTCTATCTCACAAACTGACGTCTATCACCTCTACAACATAATACATGAACATCTTCATGCTTGTATTCATCATTCTGACTGTTACACCAGATACTAATCTACCAGCATTTCACATTTGCAATAGCTTATCTCGTGCTTACTTTAACGTATGATCTTGCAATTTTGACCACTTAAATGTAGTACCTACACAAAGTTTTTACCGAAATTTCACTAGCGTACATTAATTATTTTTTGGTGTGGCGCTTTTTTTCGGTCAGTGTATAATTGTGGTGTCTGTTCTGTCGGGCATGTCGGACAGAATAGATACCAAGCATATATGTAGTAATCTCTGTGAGCATGGACGAATCATGGTAATGTCAGTGCGGATGCACACCTCGTCCGAACTTTTGTGGGATTCAGCCAAAATCTGCTAGGAAAGGGGTTGATGGACAGTGGACGCTACTAGCGAGTCACAAGTTGAAAATATGGATTGGGTGGGGAGTGTGCCCACATAGCTGATGGAGTTAAGGCGACCACTCGCATAAAGTGGGAAATCTGGGTTCGAGGTCTGGTCTCGTACCAATTTTCACTTCTCACATGCGGCCAATGTCTTCGTCTCTCTTAAAATCTCAATCTTAATTGCTTTTTATTGCTCGAGTTATCACCATGCGTCCAAAAAACCTGTACTATCCAATCCTCCTCATTTTGTACCTTCTGTTATTTTCGCTTTCATATCTTCGTTATCATGTACGAGGGCCGTTCAGAAAGTAACGTCCGGTTGATTTAAAAAAAATACACCAAGTTAAATAAAAATATTTTAATATATACATCTTACAACTACATCTTTGCACTATTTTTCTACATAGTCTCCATAGCGATTGAGGCACTTATCGTATCTCTTCACAAGCTTTGAAATTCCTTCTGCATAAAAATCACCCGCTTGTGCCTGGAGCCAGCCTGTGACCGCATCTTTGAGCTCTTCGTCGTCATCAAACCGCTGTGACCCGAGCCATTTCTTCAAATGCATGAAGAGGTGATAATCACTTGGCGCCAGGTCTGGGCTGTAAGGTGGATGGTTGATAACGTCCCACTTGAAGGACTCAAGAAGGCCGTTGTTCTGCGAGCAGAGTGAGGACGGGCGTTATCGTGCAAAAAAACGATACTGGAAGTCAGCATACCACGGCGTTTGTTCTGTATAGCCCGTCGTAACTTTTTTATTGTTTCACAGTACACGTCTTGATTAATGGTCGTACCACGTTCCTTGAATTCAACCAACAACACCCCTTTGGCATCCCAAAACACCGTTGCCATCAGTTTTCTGGCAGAAAAATCTTGCGAGGCTTTTCTTGGTTTGGTAGGCGAATTGGAATGTGCCCACATCTTTGATTGTTCTTTTGTCTCAGGGTTCACGTACTTAATCCAGGTTTCGTCACCGGTCACGATTCTGTTTAACAATGGTTCTCCTTCGTCCTCATAACGTGACAGAAAGTCTAATGCAGAGGCCATTCTTTGAGTTTTGTGGTGGTCGGTAAGAATTTTGGGCACCCATCGTGCACAGAACTTACGGTAACCCAATCTTGCTGTCACTATCTCGTACAAGAGAGTCTTAGAAATCTGTGGAAAACCAGTAGACAACTCCGACATTGAGAAACGTCGATTTTCACGAACTTTTGCATCAACTGTCTGAACGAGTTCGTCAGTCACCAATGATGGTCTACCACTCCTCTCTTCATCATGAACGTTTTCTCTTCCACTTTTAAATAAACGTACCCATCCACGGACAACTTCTTCACTCATAACTCTTGGTCCGTATACGGCACAAAGCTCACGATGAATAGCTGCTGCAGAATATCCTTTGGCTGTAAAAAACCTTATGACAGCACGCACTTCACATTTGGCGGGGTTTTCTATTGCAGCACACATTTCAAACTGCCACAAAAGCTAAACTAGCGCAGGTACGACGTTCACTCGACCACGGCTTGATGCCGACTGACCTGTCGAGTGCGTGAACGCACGGATGGCGTCGCTACTCCCCCCACAACCCGCACTGTGACCAATCGGAGGTTACTTTCTGAACCGCCCTCGTAATTTCATGGTTTTAGTTTTCTTTATGCTGATTTTCATTCTGTACATTTGCAATCTACCCTCAAGTCTGGATTCGGTACTCTTGTAATTCATCATCAAGTCCGGATAGTGTTCTTTAAAGAGAGATACTGTTTTATCTCCAAGTATAACTGTCTACTACGTTGTGCTTTATCCTCCAGCTGCCGTCAGAGAGCTCTGGCGGCCTGTTGCCAGTGATGTTTATGGTCCACGGAGGAGGACTGGTCATTCTGTCGGGCAATGAGGACTTAGCCCGTCCAGATTTCCTCGTAGAGAAGGGCGTCGTCTATGTGTCCTTCAACTACCGCCTTGGAGTACTGGGTGAGTACATAAAAACGTCATCCAACTGATTCAAGTTAACGTGAGCTGGTGACATTGTGAGAATGAAGAACTATAGACGAGATTTCAATTTTAAAACTTTCGTTGCATACTGATTGTTCTGAGAAATTCGGGCGAACTGTTGGGCGTCAGTAAATTTCTGCCACGATCTTTCGGCTTAGGGTCTTGTGGCCACCTTCAGACTACTAAATCCTGAAATGTCCTATTTAAGATCATACATTGTGTAGCCAGGAGTCACTGCAAATGGGTTTCTTGACTGGATGTGTTTTGCTGCAAATCTGTGTACTTCAGATGTTCAAATGTGGGTGAAATCCTATGGGACTTAACTGCTGAGGTCATCACACCCTAATCTTACACCTTACTTAACCTAAATTATCCTAAGGACCAACACACCCACCCATGCCCGAGGGAGGACTCGAACCTCCGCCGGGACCAGCCGCACAGTCCATGACTGTAGCGCCTTTAGACCGCTCGGCTAATCCCGCGCAAATCCGTGTACTGCTGAGAACGTTCACCACGGTGAAAACCCACCCCATCGATGCCAGATCTGAAACGCACGCTAAATCACGCAGGGCTAACAGGTAATTAGAGCTGTGGAAAGGGCCAAGGGAATTGCGGTCGGATACATTTCACAATTGTAATTTATTATCATTTCGTTCACAAATACACAATTCTAAGAATTAAATTTGCTTAGCGGCCGTGGTGAACATGAATTAAACATGGGGAGCGGCTGAAGGCCGCCGGATTAAATGTGTGTGTGTGTGTGTGTGTGTGTGTGTGTGTGTGAAATCTTATGGGACTTAACTGCTAAGGTCATCAGTCCCTAAGCTTACACACTACTTAACCTAAATTATCCTAGGGACAAACACACACATCCATGCCCGAGGGAGGGCTCGAACCTCCGCCGGGATCAGCCGCACAGTCCATGACTGCAGCGCCTTAGACCGCCCGGCTAATCCCGCGCGGCCCGGATTAAATCTTCAAAATTCCAAATATACTATGATGATTACTGAAGGCAGAAGGCCACAATGTTTTAAGATGCTAGCAGGGCTTATGACCCACAAGGTGCACAGAAAGAGATAAACAAACGCAGTAAGATGGCTGAAGGCCGCAAAGTTAAATTCTGCAAAATAAGGAAATATATATTGCAACAGTCGGTAAAACAATACATTAAGTTTAAAAATTTCCTTTTTGCAACACCAACGCCGAAAGCCACAAAATAGCTTGTAAAATCTTTCAGAGGAAATTTCAATAACCTTTTAAAAGCAGAAGGCGATAATATTTGGAATTGAAGGAAAATCTGAGAGCGTGTTTCCAGGGTTAAAGTCCCACAACTAACCTTGACAAATTAAAAATATAAAATACAGTTAAACAACAACAACATTAACACAGCCTAAAGGATAGTTAACGGCACTCAAGAGTCTCCAGTGGATCGGTCTGCCTTCCTTCACTTAGGCGAGACAGGTGGTGAGTCCAACTACACTTAATTCGTGCCAACCCAACCAAGGGACAGCCACGCACCGACCAGCCAACCGCTTGCTTGCCACGACGGTGTACACGAGAATTCAAGGCCCCAAAACGTTACTGGTATTGCTATCCCCAAACAAACGTGTATGTGAACTGAGCTGCCAAAACTACACACCATGTTGGGCACCAACAACAGGTGAAAAGACACTGCCTAAAAATTACGTTAGCGGCCAGGGCAGGTAACCAGAACACTACCGGCCAGAAGGCAGAAAATTCCCCTGATGACTATGGGTAAATTAATATGATCAATTCCACCTGATGGAGGCTACCTCGAACACTTCACTCGTTGGCGCTCACAGGAAACCTCCACAACAACAACGCCGGAACCAACAACGTTATGCTGAAAACCACTTAACCTTCACGTCCTGGGTCGGTGAGCGACGATACTCGTACCGGTCAAGACAGCTCCAGACAGACTCCGACACTGCACAGAGACCGCCAGCGGCCCAGTCGACTATGCCGCACGGAGATGTCCTCGGACCAACAGACCGACCAACAATCCACCAAAAGGCTTAAGTGATGCGTGGCGGCAACGGTCGGGCGGGCGATGCCCACGCAGGGCTCACTGCTGCTGCAAGCTGGCGACAGGCTGGCCCGGGCTGCGCTCCAGACGCGTTGCAACTGACTGACGGGGACCAACTCACGACTCGAAATGCGGCGTGAACTCTCCCCCTCGCACGTTCCCCACGACAGATGACAACCGCGAAGTCATAGCAGCCGAGCAAAGATCCTATCAGAGGGGATATACCGATACGCGCTATATCGCCGATGACGGAGAACAGCAATTCAGTAACGCCAGTAATTTAAATCAACGTCATGAGATGGAAATATGTTAAAATAGGGCGTAAAAATACGAAATGGTGGGAGAGCGAGCCATGCACGGCTCAAGATCGATCATTTTGATACAGCAGAATCCCAGAAGGACAGCGGCTGCTCAGAGCTCCAGGTTTTTCTACGACACGATTCCATGCATTATCAAACTTCAGCATCCTGATTACCATCAGATGGTTGTGTTTCCACTTATTCCATGGCAATGGAGCTCCGAAAGTTTGAAGTATTTGCCGCAGGTATTGCACGATTGTATTTCATCGCATTATGAGCAGAAATGCAGTGATTCACAGGGTTGAGAGGAGACACCTCTGTCCGAAGTCGGGATAGCTGTTGGGGACCTTTGAAGCGCTTCAACGCTAGTGCAACATTATTAGAGTTCATTCAATTATCCGCAATGTTTACAAGTCGTCATTCTTTCGCTCCAGCCTCGGCTGTTATTCATTCGGCTGCATGTTGGATTCTGGCTGATATTCGTTGAGTCAGCTCAGTGGCTGCACTCCAAGCAGAAGGTGTCAGCGATTCTGGTGGCGCAGTGGGTTGCCAGCGAGAAGTGGCGGCCATTGCCCAGCGTGAAATGATCTCGCACTGGCTTCCAGAGTATCCTCGACCCCACTCCAAATTCTACGATAACCCTTGATGACCCACCCACAATGTACACTCTTTGACATAAAACTCGACCGGCGGCCGGCCGCTTCAGAGGCTAAGTCCGCGCCGATCGCGACATGGGACAAACTGACCACCTCGTTAATTCTCTAAGTCCGGCTATCTGCACAATCTGGCAACACTGTAGACTGCGGCACTTCCTGGAGGACGTCTTGTCCGATGTTAGAGAACGCAAAGCCTGTTTACACCCGTGGTCTAGCGGTAGCACGCGTTCTTTCTGTCTATGATGGCTGTGGATCGAGACCAGCTAGAGTGAAAAATTTTTATAGACTCTTCTGTCTGAATGGTGAACACGCGAATTTAATGGTAGCACAGATTCAATCTATTTCACTTTCTGACACACCGATAACAAAATTTTACCCAGTAAGCATTTTGCGGCAGATTTCTAGTATGCGGCAAAGCTCCGAGATCCACTTGCTAGCTACCGGCAGCGGCCGTGGCCACAGCAGCGGCGCTGCACTCCCCCGTTCTTTATCGAAAGCGCCTGCTACCGCTCATCGCTTTTGATAATTTAAAACGCTTTATTATCATTAAATGTTGCTAATATATTTTTAAATGTTGCTAAACAGAAAATTTCTACGATTTTTGCTCACGCTCTAAAGCAACGGAGAATTACTGTATTACATTAATCGGCAAGAGCTGAGTATGGCCTGAAATTAATTTTATAGACTGAGACGAAAGTGATAGTTGAGGTCATCACATTTAAACCAGAAAATGATATCGCTTTTGAGGCTTCAGAGAACGGAAAGGAACTGCTAACGCTGGTGTCAGGAAAACTCTACAGTTAAATGCTATTGCAAAAGTTTAGAAGAGAGGAAGTATATTAATCAACATGTTCACTTCATAAAGAACCTCCTGACATGTTAGACCTACATGACGAACGAAGCTCAAATTCGTATCGTTTCCGAAACTAGTTCACAGTGAACCACCTTGGCATTTGCAAAGCAGACATCAGTGATATTAACATAATTTACTAAGTCGACATTGCACGAAGATTTGTGTGTAAAGGCATTCCTCAGATTTCGTATAAGGAATTTTTACTAGCAGTTTGCAACTCCATTAATTAAAATGGAATATAAAAAGGTTGTGTTCAGCGGCTTTCTCCGAGCTTGAAGTGCCATCTCACATAGCACTATTACCGCAACGCATAAGGGAACCACTGAGTTAACGACACACTGGGCGTAACAGGTGGACTATAGTCATTGCGATATTGCCAGAGCCTCAAAACGCAATAGGTGTTACTTTTCTAAGGAAAGCGTAGTTGCTGGTTCACATTATATTGCTCTAGCGAGAAGTACCGAATTTTCCTTTTTCTCTGCAAACATCCAGAACTAAATTCAGTAATAATATGCTAAGAAGATATTTGATTTGTGCCAACTCAACGATCAACCTATTTTTATAGATTTTTATTTTCACAGCCATTCTCGTTCTGCATTGCAATAAACTTCACTCATTATTTGCTTGTTCTTATTACGATTATTACTGTCATTCTCTCACTCGCAAGAGTTTTCATATCCCTATTTGGTATCGATGCACGTGAAGAGTGCCTATGAAAGATGGGAATACTGAATGTTACGTCATGCAGAGTACACTCCTCTACTTCGGCACCTCTTGATCAACACCACAGGATAAGTGAGATACATAAAATTGACAATGGGAGGACAGATACGCTGGCACAACTCTGCAACTACTCCTGTTGATTTAACACAGTGTTTCCAGAAAAACTGGTGCTGCGGGATCGAAAATGTAGTACGGACTTTGCCACAGTAGCAGAGAGCTGCTAATTTCAGACCAGGACCGTGGATCACACTTGGGTCAGCTGCTGGTTAAAGTGCTGCAACTGTAAATGGAAGACTTTGTTTGATAGTTTTGTGCTGATGCAGTCTGAATAAATTATGCCATTGGATAAAAAAACCGTTTAGAGACCTAACCCTCGAGGGGGGGGGGGGGGAGGGAGGGGAGAGGCAGAGTGATCTGCTTCATGATTTCCAAGCAAAAAAACACACAGGAAGGGTTCAAACGACTACTTTCTTGCAGAGACATGAATTTAGAATCTACTGATCGTTTAGGGGCCAAACAAGAGGGTAACATTATGGAAACAATGATCAGGCTACTTAGTATATAAGAGAGCATACAGATTTCAAGGAGGAAACGTATGAAGACGCAGACTTCCTCGTTATCCATATGTGCGACATATCTTTCGTGTTAACGAAAGTAATATCCCGATTTACCTCTTCTTAAATCTCAAATGAAATGAATACCCTGAGGAATCGAATATTTGTTAACTGTGCCTCTTTTTGCTTCCATCCCTACCAACGTATTTCTTCATTCTCGTGATAATCGTGACATTCTACTTGTATGCTGCAAAAGATTGCACGTGGACACATTCGACATTGAGGTGCAAAGCGTTTGATATCTTTCATTATATTCAATTCAAATAAGCTTAAGATGTATTTTTACTTCGTCTGTAGTTTGAGATGATTATGAAGGTTACGGAAAATTATTTTATATGCTTTATGCTGAATGAGAAACACTGAAGAATTCGTTTGGATTTCCTATGTTGAAATGATATAATGTCAGTTGTCAACAGCCTTCTCCCACGCCGGGAGCTGAAACTTGTATAATTCTGGATTAATGATAACTGAATGTCTCAAATGTATACATAGACCACAAGGCGACATCAGAAACTATTAGGAGAGAACGCCGCATAAAAACCGAACGTGCGCGAGCGTCTCCCCTGTGAAGAACCGTATCGGAGAATCACGGCAAGCATTTCGCTGAAGAGCTGCCTCGTCAGAGAGCTGAGGATAGGCAGCGTCGTAGCAGGTATTTGTCAACACTGTGAGAGTGCATTTACTTCCGTGTTAAGCCCGGCATTACCTCGCTAAATTCACTTGGCATTCGTATTTCACATCGAAGACTCATACGATATAACCCACTGTAAGACGAGACATTTAGAAAGTATATTTAATTTCTGGACTCCAAGAACGGCGTTCTTCACATGTGTAACACCTGTTTGCGTGTTTAATGTTGCGCTTTGAGGCTCAGGCAATATCGCAATGACTATAGTCCGCCTCTTGCGGCCAGTGTCTCGTTAACTCAGTGGTTTTGCTATGCGTTGCGACGATAGTGCTATATGAGATGGCAGTTCCAATCTGGGAGAAAGCCGCTGAAGACGACCTTTTTATATTCCATTTTAATTAATGGAGTTGCAAACTGCTAGTAAAAATTCCTTACACGAAATCTGAGGAATGCCTTTACACACAAATCTTCGTGCAATTTCGACTTAGTAAATTATGTTAATATCACGGATGTCTACTTTGCAAATGCCAAGGTGCTTCACTGTAACCTAGTTTCGGAAAAGATTCAAACCGACTGTCAACGATACGAATTTGAGCTTTGTTCGTCATATAGGTCTAACATGTCAGGAGGTTGTTTATGAAGTGAACATGTTGATTAATATACTTCCTCTCTTCTAAACTTTTGCAATAGCATTTAACTGTAGAGTTTTTCTGTCACCGGCGTTAGTAATTCCTTTCCGTTCTCGGAAACCTCAAAAACAATAACTCTTTCTGGTTTAAATCTGATGACATTAACTATCATTTCCGATCAACGTTAAATACTTCATGAACCCATACATGGAACTCGAAATATGCAGCGTTCCTGCACTGCTACAGAGCATGCATTGCAAGGTGTTCACACAGTTTATCGCATAGACTTACCAGAAGGAATGAAACAGAAACGGTAATACACTTTACACCACAGAAGCTCACTCTGCCTTGACGAAAACATCCGAATATTGGCCAAAAGTTGCACAAATAATTGACTTTGGAAGAAAAAGAAGTGAGGTATGAAGCATTTATAAATTCATAGAATGTAATGTGTTGGTTTAATTTCGTCCCAGTCTATAAAATTAATTTCGGGCCATACTCAGCTCTTGCCGATTAATGTAATAGAGTAATCTCCGTTGCTTTCGAACATGAATGGAAATCGTAGAAATTTTCTGTGGAGCAACATTTAATAATAATAAAGCGTTTTAAATTATCAAAAGCGATGAGCGGTAGCAGGCGCTTTCTATAAAGAACGGGGGAGTGCAGCGCCGCTGCTGTCGCCACGGCCGCTGCCGTCAACCAGCAAGTGGATCTCGGAGCTTTGCCGCATACGGTGTCCAGAGGAGGACGGTCTTCGAGAAATCTGCCGCAAAATGCTTACTGGATAAAATTTTGTCATCGGAATGTCAGAAAGTAAAATAGATTGAATCTGCGCTACCATTAAATTCATGTCGTCACCATTCAGACAGAAGAGGCTATAAAAATTTTTTACCCCAGCTGGTCTCGAACCACAGACATTGAATACAGAAAGAACGCATGGTACCACTAGAGCACGGGCGTAAACCAACTACATTTTCACTAACATCGGACAAGACGTCCTCCAGGAACTGCCGCAGTCTACAGTGTTGCCAGATTGTGCAGATAGCCGGACTTAGAGAATTAGCGAGGTGGTCAGTTTATTTGTCCCATGTCGCGATCGGCGCGGACTTAGCCTCTGCAGCGGCCGGCCGCCGGTCGAGTTTTATGTCAGAGTGTACCTGGTGTCAGTAGTCGTGTGATCGCTTGATCTCCTCCACGCCACTGGTAGGTTTCAGCACCCAAAGACTCCTGGGTATTGAACAAGGACGTCTACTCCAAGAAGCCCTTTTGCTGGCAGCAGTGTGCAGTGTGCTGTTGTCGTAAGATAGACAGTCCTGGAGAATCTAGGACTGTAATCATGGAATCAAGTTCTGTTAGTGTGAATAACATCGATCCCACGATCAACACATGATCGGAATGGAGTGCTTTGGTAAACAGAGCTCAGATGAGGCTATGACACAAGGTTTAACTCATAATGAACACATGGGTCCGCCGGCCGGAGTGGCCGAGCGGTTCTAGTCGCTACAGTCTGGAACCGCGCGACCGCTACGGTCGCAGGTTCGAATCCTGCCTTGAGCATGGATGTCTGTGATGTCCTTAGGTTAGTTAGGTTTCCGTAGTTCTAAGTTCTAGGGGACTGATGACCATAGCAGTTAAGTCCCATAGTGCTCAGAGCGTTTTGAACACATGGGTCCTCCTTGTTCTGCTTCATTTATTTAGCTGTTCCTCGTTATGTGCTCTTGTCAAAGAGATAGAATTTCTTGTAACATGTCTTACGAGCTAAAGAATACACTTGCCTCACTTCCCTTGGTTTTTGTCACAGTCTCCTTTCTGCCAAACGTGTATCCTCACTTCTTAGACTGTGTCATAATGTGCCTACAACCTGACCCACTGGCGTGTTTTAATATTTTTTTCTAATTTCTACCTCTCGCTATTCTGTTCAGTAACAGCACTCTCTCATGGTGGATCTGCTGGGTTGGAGGAGCCGAGTATGCTGTTGGTCACATAAAATGTGCTAATGAAAAGTGCAGATAGTTTTCTTTGTATAAGACCTGCTGCACTCACACCAGAATTTTACGAATACCGGCCTTATGAAGCTGTGACTCTCCTTTCACCGATTTTTCTGTGACTCTTCTTTGACCGATTTTTGGTAGTGGATTGAACATCACTCTACTCTTACATTTTCGAAGGATTCTGCCTACGTTCCCGGATATATTTCGTCTTGAAGGCCCGCTGTACATACGTCTGTACCACTCGCCTTATCAGCTGAGATGAACATCCACTTTCCTGTAAAACAAGTGCCACTATTAGCCCTATACATACGTGTGTATACGAGCAGGCTTTCGAAATACTGAATGACCAAGTGTACCATTGCTCTTACGTGCACTAAGACGCTTGAAAGCTGCAGACAACCTTCTTTAATTTTGTTTTTTCACGTATGGAATTCAGGCTTAGGATAAGCTCTGGTAGACAGTGGTAGGTTATTTCTATTTTAAAATGCAATTTCCTTAGCCTTTAATATAAAGGGAGTGGAAGGTCTTGACCCATACAGCGACCATTTCATTTCAACATATTCATTTGCATCATAGATAGATCATTAAGAGAATTACAGTCTAAAATCAGATAATAATTTCTTTAAGAAACACCATTCAGGCAGACTTTACAAACTGCTTGTTACATAAAACCACAAATGAATTAATTTCCTTAAAAACATTTAAAAACCCGTCACTCGGGCCAATTTTACAAACTGCTTGTTATATGAAACCACAAGCGAATTAATCTCTTTGCAAACATTTAAAAAACCGTCACTCGGGCCAAGTAAATCATTTAAAATAAACTTTACATCCAATAACCAGGAAATCAATTATTATTTCCACATAGATTGAAAATCGACCCTCCCGGGCGAGATATTACCAAACAACTTTACAGCGTTACAGACAGTTTGATCAATAATAACCCAGTTATTTCCCCATCAAAATTGACACACGCCACTAAGGCTGAATTACACCACAATTGTAGAAAACGGTGTCAATTAAGACACATTCTTCTAGAAATCCCTCAAAATTCTTACGAGAAATATTTAAAACATTTAAACTGGGCAACCTTGCAGAGCCTCCACAAGTTTTATAAAACTGCAGCTTGTACAACAACAGGGAACCAAACAACCCTTCCTTCACCTTAATACTCAAACTTATACAGAAAACTACTTCGATAAAGTAAAACTGATTTCATTCCATTAAGTAGAACCACGTATATGAATGATACAAACAGAACTGGCTCATTAAAACACAAGCATCACATGGAACACCTTATGTGGGCCTGTAAGGTACCACACGGCAATCTTTAGACACGGGATATAGATCGTTCGGTAAGGCTGCGCACATGTATCATTGTTCTAGACACTTGCCAACTGAAGTAACAACAACACTATTAAGGAGCGAAGCACACACTTAATAAGAGGCATGAAATATCACATCACAGACCTTGCAAAGCTTTGCTACCTCAAGTGCAATCATCCTTATATTTCACTAATCGTTGGTAGGACTTCAGTTACTTGATGCCAGCTGCTGGATCGATGTGGCGAAGACGCCAGACGCTGCTTAGTCCGATGGTAACAGCGTGTTCCTTCACGGAAGCGAGCACATGCATAGCTTCAAGAAGTTGACCAGAAGCCATAGCGCCGGCCCGCTGTTACTGACCCCAGTACGATCAGGCGCTACCTGAAGCCCGTATTCAGGCACACCGTGCTCGCTGCCGTCTCTCCAACGTCTCGCTAAGACGCGCACTTCCGCGTGCCGTGCGCAACGTTGTTCTCCCCCTCCCACTCGGCACTGCCCGCTATGTTCTAAGCCGACCCAGGCTCCAAACTTCAGCCGAGGGAATCGATAGTGCCCAAGCCAAAGATATCCCTGGCGCCAATCCAGCCACGGCTCAGCCAGTCCAACTAAATGAAGCCAAACTGTAAATGCGTCGCCAACATAGCACTAAAATATTGTTGTTTATAAGTTGCTGTTCGCCACCTGGTGGGACGAAGAGCTCCCCATAACCGTCAGATCGTTCGAAAGAAGTTAAATAAAAAGTATGTTGATGACCGAGTGAACTCGAAAAGTGCTGTCATGTCAGTCTCAAACATGTTACCGGTGACCTACAGGGAGCACACTAGAGGCTCTTCTGTAAAAAAGAGGCAAGACAGTAATATTGCAAGACGTCCAAAACGATCTGCATTGAGATATCTTGGCAGCCAGATTTGACATAACCTCGGTTCGCCCGAAATTTTATGGAACGATACAGACGAGGTTGTAAGCAGCTGTGTTGATTTTTGTGTGTGGCACTGCAGGCTTCCTGAGCACGGGGGACCGTGTGGTGCCGGGGAACATGGGCTTCAAGGACCAGGTGATGGCGCTGCGCTGGGTCAAGGACAACATCGCCAGCTTCGGTGGCGACCCCAACAACGTCACCATCTTCGGAGTCAGCGCAGGAGGTTGGTCCTGCCACTCTCTGGTCTTGTCGCCGTTGACAAAGGGTACGTAAATAGTTGTAACTTGCCTCAGTAGTAATTTTTCCTTCAAGGCCCACTCTGTTTAGGAAAATGTTGTTGTTGTGGTCTTCAGTCCAGAGACTGGTTTGATGCAACTCTCCATGCTACTCTATCCTGTGCAAACTTCTTCATCTCCCAGTACCTACTGCAACCTACGTCATTCTGAATCTGTTTGTGTATTCATCTCTTGGTCTCCCTCCACTATTTTTACCCTCTGCGCTGCCCTCCAATACTACATTGGTGATCCCTTGATGCCACAGAATGTGTCCTACCAGCCAATCCCTTCTTCTAGTCAAGTTGTGCCACAAATTTTTCTTCTCCCCAACTTTAGTCAATGCCTCCTCATTAGTTATGTGATCTACCCATCTAATCGTCAGCATTTTTCTGTAGCACCACATTTCGAAAGCTTGTATTCTCTTTTTGTCTAAACTATTTATCGTCCACGTGCCACTTCCATACATGGCTACACTCCATACAAATACTTTCAGAAAAGACTTCCTGACACTTAAAATCTATACTCGATGTTAACAAATTTCTTTTCTTCAGAAAGGCTTTCCTTGCCATTGCCAGTCTACATTTTATATTCTCTGTACTTCGACCATCATCAGTTATTTTGCTCCTCAAATAGCAAAACTCATTTACTACTTTAGGCATCTCATTTCCTAATCTAATACCCTCATCATCACCCAATTTAATTCGATTGCATTCCATTATCCTCGTTTTGATTTTGTTGATGTTCATCTTATATCTTCCTTTCAAGACACTGTCCATTCCGTTCAGCTGTTCTTCCAGGTCCTTTTCTATCTCTGACAGAATTACAGTGTCATCGGCAAACCTCAAAGTTTTTATTTGTTCGCCATGGGTTTTAATTCCTACTCCGAATTTTTCTTTTGTTTTTTCTTTCCTTTGCTGCTTGTTCAATATACAGATTGAATAACATCGTGGTTAGGCTACAACCCTGTCTCACTCCCTTCCCAACCACTGCTTCCCTTTCATGCCCCTCGACTCTTACAACTGCCATCTGGTTTCTGTACAAATTGTAAATAGCCTTTCGCTTCCTGTATTTTACCCCTGACACCTTCTGACTTTGAAAGAGAATATTCTCGTCAACATTGTCAAAAGCTTTCTCTAAGTCTACAAATGATAGAAACGTAGGTTTGCCTTTCCTTACTCTTTCTTCTAAGATAAGTCGTAGGGTTAGTATTGCCTCACGTGTTCCAGCATTTCTACAGAATCAAAACTGATCTTCCCCGAGATCGGCTTCTACCAGTATTTCCATTTGTCTGTAAAGAATTCGTGTTTAGGAAAATACCATGCTCAATGAAAAATTGTTTGTAGAAATCTGATGTGCCTATCCCACGCTTTGAATGAAAAAGATATCATAGTCGGCCAGTCATTCGATTCTTATTTTACTGCAAGCACTTATTTTTAAAGCAGCGAGTGTATTGTGCGAGAACGCTACAGTATATCGTAGTTCCTAGTTACTAAGCGGCACCAAGCATTCTGTGCCCAAACTACAAAAGGTTTATTGTGTCTGTTCTCGTAAATAGGAAGCAATGCTCTAAAGACGCTTATTTATCCTAGACTTCAATGGATCTCATCACGAGCTTGAACTCAAACAAAGGGTAAATAATGCATGGGGATAACAGTGGGAAGAAGCACGACGACAGAGAATCTGCGAGTGGTACATACAACTAGCTTCCCTCACAAGAGTGGAGTCCATAGACTGATCTAACAACGTCTGCTACATATACTTTTCCAATCACCCACAAATAATAGATATTAGAGACTCGAATTTTTTTCATGTGCCTCAACGTCCGAAGTTGGTTCTAGATTGATGAGCCGAAAGTTATGACCACTGTTCTCTGCGAGATTCAGTGGCGCCTGTTGCTATTGCGGACATGAGTACTGAAATTGGAGGAAATCAGCGATCGGTATAAAATGCTAAAAATAAGATAAAACCGTCTCGATAACGTGTTCAGATTTTTATTCGTTAGCAATGGGTTTCAGCCCTTTCCCCAGACCATCTTCAGGCTTTTCTCAGCTACAATTCCATAATAATACATCTTCATTATAGAGGAATGAAAACATGGCTAAACAACGTCATAAAATATAGGATACGATAATTAAAAAGTACGATACTATGACCATTATGGACGGTGCTGACGGCGGACGGAGCGAAATCCGTACAAGTAGGGATGAACTGCTGAATAAGACAGCTCTAGTCGAGATTATGTACTAGGGGTGTCCAGAAAGTAAGTTCCGATCGGTCGCGAAATGGAAACGACTATGATAATCCGATAAAGCTTTGCACAGATGTATTGTGCAGTGTCTCTAGTGTGACCCTAGATAGCATCACGTCGGTCTCCTCATTTCTGAGGTCACAGTGAGCGCGTAAAGATGTCTAGAAAATAGTGTCTCCCGCGAAGTAGGAGGACCTGGTCAGAAATTTCACCTGAAGCTATGCAGCCAACATTACATAACTGTCGTGCGTTTTCTTCTTCAAGACAATTCTCAGCCGCATTCTGTAGTGGCAATGGAGATGCTCCTGCATCGTTCTCAATTTGAAATGTTTGATTACCCGGAATACAGCCCGTAATTGACTCCCTCTGAGTTTCTTCTCTGCTCACATGAACGGCTGGCTATGAAGACATTTTGCACAGAAAACGAGCTGTAGGCCAACATAGAGAATTGTCGGAATGCACTGGAGGCAGTCTTCTGTGATGAGGGTATTGGAAAGTTGGTACAACGCTACGACGAATGTCTAAGTCTGAATGGCGACTACGTTGAGAAGTAGCTGGAAAGTATAGCTAACTGTTATAAATAAAACAATTCTGATTTTCACTGTGGTTTCCATTTCGCGATCAATCGGAACTTACTTTCTGGACAGCCCTCGTACTACACTGAAGCACCAAAGAAACTGGTATACGCATACGTATTCAAATACAGAGATACGTAAACAGGCAGAAAACGGCGCTACAGTCGGAAACGCCTCTATAAGACAACAAGGTCTGGCGCAGTAGATCGGTTACTGCTGCCACATTGGCAGGTTACCAAGATTTAAGTGAGTCTGAAAGTGGTGTTAGAGCACGAGCGATGGGACACACACAGCGTATCCGATTCTCCCGTACGATCATTTCACGAGTGTACCGTGAATATCAGAAATCCGGTAAAACGTCAAATCTCCGACATCGCTGAGGCCTGAAAAAGATCCTGCAAGAACGGGACCAACGACAACTGAAGAGAATCGTTCCACGTGACAGAAGTGCGACCCTTCCGTAAACTGCTACAGATTTCAACGCTGGGCCATCAACAAGTGTCAGCGTGCGAACCATTCAACGAAAAGTTCATAGATATGACCTTTCGGAGCCGAAGGCCCACTCGTATGCACTACACAAGTTTTACGCCTCGCCTGGACCCTTCAGCACGACATTGGACTGTTGATGACTGGAATCATGTTGCCCGATCGGACGAGCCTTCTTTCAAATTGTATGGAGCGGATGGATGTGTACGGGTATGGAGACAACCTCATAAACCCATGGACCCTGCATGTCAGCAGGTGACTGTTCAAGCTGTAATGGTGTGGGCGTGTGCAGTTGGAGTCATATGGGCCCCCTGATACGTCCAGATACGGCTCTGACAGGTGATACGTAGGTAAGCATTCTGTCTGATGACCTGCGTTCATTAATGTCCATTGGGCATTCCGACGGACTTGGGGAATTCCAGCAGGACAATGCGACACCCCACACGTCCAGACTTGCAACAGAGTGGCTCCGGGAACACTCTTCCGAGTTTACACACCTCTGCTGGCCACCAACTACCTATTCATGAATATTATTGAGCGTATCTGGGATGTCTTGCAACGTGCTGCTCTGAAGAGGTCTCCAAGCCTTTGTACTCTTACCAATTCATAGTGTCATTTCCCTCCAGCGCTACTTCAGACGATAGTCGAGTCCATGCCACGTCGTGTTGCGGGACTTCCGCGTGCTCGCGAAGGCCCTACATGGTATTAGGCAGGTGTACCAGTTTCTTTGGCTCTTCAGTCTATAAGCTCCGCATATCGCCTACAGCATTACATCATTGAGAACCAATGATTCCGCAGATATGCTACTTTGATTGGTTTAGTCGAATTTATAAGAAAAATGAAAGAAATACAAAATTACATACATAAAATTTTACGTGTCTTATCCAATCATAATAAATTTAAGTAAAAGAAACAAAATGGCAGGCATGCTGCAATCGACATTGTGTGCAGACTGCCGCCTATGGGCATTTTTATGTACTCGCTGCAGCTGACAGCTATATTTGGTTGCTATACCAGTGACTTGCAGTATAGTTAGTTGCTCTGCAGCGAGGTCCACCAGAGATACCATGGCAGATGACGTAACGCTGAGGCGGCAGAGGATGTCTGTTGGCTTGGAAGTTGATCTTCGTGGTTCAGTTTTGGTCGACGGTAGTAGCGAAGACTTACTGCCACAGTTGAAGTATAGAGCTTGTAGCTGGTATAAACCTGGATATTTTTATATGTGGTACAAATACCTGTGTGCTGAGTGTTTTTCTCTGCATAAACGGTCTTCCCTCAAACATGTCACATAATTTACTGCTTGATATTTCGTAAGTGCACTACTATGTACACAGTATCAAAGCTGACCTCCTGTCCAAGTGGACATAAGTAGTAATGGCTTGTTCTTGTCATATGTACTTGGAGGTACTAAACAATCTAAAAACATTCTTCTCGTAATAGCTATAATTACTTAGTTGCAAATGAAGTAAGTACTGATGTAATGTTGTCCAGTGCACTGTCCACGTCCACCAAGGTAAGTGTCTGCACTTAAACCTATTACACCCGACATAATCGGAGCAGAGTCGAGTGGGAATCATCAGTCCGGCGATACAGGCCGAAAACTGGGAAATCCATAGGTATAAGCAACTTTGGAACAGGGCAGGTGTTAATCGCCCAGCGCCTGAGTCAGGCGTCTCAAGAATGGTGTAGCTGGTCGCTATTTACAAGCTGCTGTCGTTAGACGAAAGAGGTCAAGGACGTTGAAACCATGACCGGTACTGGACACCCACGCCTCATCGCAGAACGTGGAGTATGGAGAACAGTCCGCTTTGTAAAGCAGGAAACGTGGCAGTCTGTGGCATATCTGACAACATAGTCGATGCTGGTGCGGGCACAAATGTTTCCGAGAACGTTGTTCAGCGCACAGTGATGCACATGGGGCTCTGCAGCAGTTACCCCCTACGTGTTTCCGGTTTGACGTAACGACATAGCTAAATAAGATTGCAGTGGGCACTGGATCACCGGAAAGGCTGTGGATCAACGGACACGTGTCGCTTGGAATGCTGAATCAAGTTTCTTGTTACATGAGGTCAATGGTCTTATACAGATATGCTGTCTCCAGATGAATGGTTGCTCGAAACATGCACTCCGCTACCGATTTTAGTTGATGGAAGCGGTGTTATGCCACAGGGAACATTCACTACTTCCATGGAGTCTCTTTGGGGAATCTAAGATGGAAGACAGCTGTGGATTATGTGACCATTGCTGCAGATCACCTGAATCTACATGAGCTCGATGGCCTTATACAGATATGCCGTCTCCAGATCAATGGTTGCTCAAAACATGCACTGCGCCCCCAATGCTGGTTGGTGGAAGCGGTATTGTGCCACGGGGAACATTCACCTGGACTTCCATAGTGCTTCTCGAGGGAATCTAAGATAGAATGACAGCTGTGGATTATTTGCCCGGTCCTGCAGATCAGCTGAATCTACATGAGGTCGATGGCCTTACACAGATATGCTGGCTCCAATTGAATGGTTGCTCTAAGCGGTTCAAATGACTCTAAGCACTATGGAATTTAACATGTGAGGTCATCAGTCCACTAGAACTCAGAACTACGTAAACGTAACTAAGGACATCACACACACATCCATGCCCGACGCAAGATTCGAACCTGCGACTGTAGCAGCAGCGCGGTTCCGGACTGAAGCGCCTAGAACCGCTTGGCCACAGCCACATGGTTCCTTTGAAAGGGCACGAGCATTTCCTTCCTCATCCTTGACCTAATCCGACTTTGTGCTCCGTCTCTAATGACATCGACGTCGACGGGACGTTAAGCCCAATCTTCTTTGTTTTTCTCAAGTGCGGTGCCGTGGTTTCCAACAGCTGCAGCAGTACATCTATGAGAATCTGTAGAGATCTGATACTTGGCCCAGCAACAAAACTGGGACCACTGTTGTGAGTCTTGAAAAGCCTGCAGCTCTCGTTGACAGGCCGAGGCCATTGTGTATCCATTTCTCTCAGCCTGCGTGCATTACCAACTGACCAACAAAACGCCTATTACGAAGATTCACTGCCCCTTGGTTTCTAAATGGTACTTTATTCACAAACAAAATCTTGCTTAGAAATGCAGCATCACTTTGCACTTTTTGTGGACACCATTCAGATTGAAACTTCCTGGCAGACTAAACTGTGTGCCAGACCTAGAGTCGAACTCGGGTCCTTTGCCTTTCGTGGGAAAGTGCTCAACTGACCAAGGTACCCATACACCAATCACCACCCGTCCTCACAGTTCTAATTTCCCCAGTATGTTTCCTCCTATCTACCAAACTTCACAGAAACTCTCCTACAAAACTTGGAGAAATAGCACTCCCAGAAGAAAGGGTATTGAGGAGAGTTGGCTTTGCCAAATGCTGGGGGATGTTTCCAGAATGAAATTTTCACTCTGCAGAGGAGTGTCAATGCAATGAAGCTGATTATGGAACGAAATGTAGCGGGGATGATATAATTTGGAATGTAGTATTTTACAAATCCTTTATCTGATCACACACGTACATTGCAGCTGCTTCGCAGTCAAGGTCTTGAGCGGAACTTGGTGTGCCGCATCGTAAAACGCGCCCGAAAGGCCACACCTCCTGGCAGAGAGTAAAAGCGAAGACAGCGTTCTACATCTACATCTTCATTTATATTCCGCAAGCCACCTGACGGTGTTTGGCGGAGGACACTTTACGTGCCACTGTCATTACCTCCCTTTCCTGTTCCAGTCGCGTATGGTTTGCGGGAAGAACGACTGCCGGAAAGCCTCCGTGCGCGCTCGAATCTCTCTAATTTTACATTCGTGATGTCGTCGGAAGGTATAAGTAGGGGGAAGCAATATATTCGATATCTCATCCACCCTCTCGAAACCTGGACAGCAAGCTACACCGCGATGCAGAGCACCTCTCTTCCAGAGTCTGCCACTTGAGTTTCCTAAACATCTCCGTAACGCTATCACACTTACCAAATAACCCTGTGACGAACCGCGCGGCTCTTCTTTAGATCTTCTCTATCTCCTCTGTCAACCCGACCTGGTACGGATCCCACACTGATGTGCAATACTCAAGTATAGGTCGAATGAGTGTTTTGTAAGCCGCCTCCATTGTTGATGGACTACATTTTCTAAGGACTCTCCCAATGAATCTCAACCTGGCACCCGACTTACCAACAATTAATTTTATATGATCATTCCACTTCAAATCGTTCCGCACGCATAGTCCCAGATATTTTACAGAAGTAACTGCTACCATTGTATCAGTGTATCATATAATGATACAATAAAGGATCCTTCTTTCTATGTATTCGCAATACATTACATTTGTCTATGTTAAGGGTCAGTTGCCACTCCGTGCACCAATTGCCTATCCGCTGCAGATCTTCCCGCATTTCGTTGCAGTTTTCTAATGCCGCAACTTCGCTGTATACTACAGCATTATCCGCGAATAACCGCATGGAACTTCCGACACTATCTACTAGGTGTTTATATATTGTGAAAAGCAATGGTCCCACAACACTCCCCTGTGGCACGCCAGAGGTTACTTTAACGTCTGTAGTCGTCTCTCCATTGCTTCCGCGACGCCCCCTTCGGAAAACTGCGAGCTCTGGAGAGAAGTGTTCAGCGCGCGGCGCGGCTTCTGTGGTCGGTACCACAGACTTTATTCCGGCACCGGCAAGCCACGGCTGCCCAGGTTGGTCTTGGGGACAGAAGCGGCTCTTTCTGGAGCTGTACGTCCTGTAAGCAGGGCCGTCCACGCAGACTACTGTTTGCGCACATAGCGCTGGACGACGTTGTCAGTCAGTGGGGAATCAGAAAGCAAGGAAGCGACCAGGCAAAGCAGTTACACGGCACGGGTGGAGCAGTGAGCTCTCTGGCCAGCAGCGGACCAGCTCGTTCTGGGTGCGGGTGGTGGGCTTCAGCTGGTTATCAACCCGTAGCCTTCAGTTCCAAGTGGGCAGACGGTTCCTCGTGTCATGGTTTCTGTTCAGACTGGACTGGCTGTAAGCAGCTACATTTTGGTGGTTGCTTCGTGCGTACCAGAACTCTCCAACGGAGACAGACTTCCTGGTCGTGTTCGATGCGAACATCGGGCTCTGGTTCTTCTTAAAACTGTCCCAGAAAGTGTATGAAGCAGTGCTGTAATATGTACGAGCGTCATAAGGGCAGAACCGCTGCAACTACAATTTCTGATAACCTAAGGAAAAAAAAAGACCTTCACGAAGGAATATCGGAATGGAGCGGAAATTGATATACCAGGTGATCAAAAAGTTAGTATAAACTTGAAAACTTAATAAACCACGGAATAATGTAGATAGAGAGGTAAAAATTGACACACATGCTTGGAATGACATGGGGTTTTATTAGAACCAAAAAAAAAGCACCTCATATGGCTAGACGCGTGAAAGATCTCTTGCGCGCGTCGTTTGGTGATGATCGTGTGCTCAGCCGCCACTTCCATCACGCTTGGCCTCCCAGGTCGCCAGACCTCAGTCCGTGCGATTATTGGCTTTGGGGTTACCTGAAGTCGCAAGTGTATCGTGATCGACTGACATCTCTAGGGGTGCTGAAAGACAGCATCCGACGCCAATGCCTCACAATAACTCCGGACGTGCTTTACAGTGCTGTTTACAATATTATTCCTCGACTACAGCTATTGTTGAGGAATGATGGTGGACATATTGAGCATTTCCTGTAAAGAACATCATCTTTGCTTTGTCTTACTTTGTTATGCTAATTATTGCTATTCTGATCAGATGAAGCGCCATCTGTCAGACATTTTTTGAACGTTTGTGTTTTTTAGGTTCTAATAAAACCTCATCTCATTCCAAGCATGTGTGTCAATTTGTACCTCTCTATCTACATTATTCCGTGATTTATTCAGTTTTCAAATTTATACTGACTTTCTGATCACCCGGTATCTGATTTCCATGTACAAATAAATAGATGATTGCAATTTCAGAAAAAAATAATCTATTCAAGAGAAAGAGCTTTACAAATTGGGCAAGAAAGTAGTGCTTTGGTCCTACTGTAAGCAGTTATTCGGCTTGCAATTGCGTTGTTGGCTCACCTCCTGTGGGATATCGTGCCAAACTGTGTTCAGTTGGCATTTCAGATCGTCAAAATTCCGAACTCCTTGGAGGTACCTGCCCAAAATGCTCCAAACGTTCTCGATTGGGGAGAGATGAGGCGACCTTGCTGGTCAGAGTGGGTTTTGGGAAGCACGAAGACAAGTGGGCAGGCACGATCTTCCTGAAACGTAAGACTAGAGTGGTTAGCCATTAAGGGCAACGAAACGAGGTATAGAATATCATCGGCGTACCAGTGTGCTGAAAAAGCCGCGTATGACATTCACAGGGGTCCTGCTATCAAATGAAATGGCACCCCAGACCCGTCATTGCCGGTCGTTTCTACATCTACATCTACATGGATACTCTGCAAATCACGTTCAAGTGCCTGGCAGAGGGTTCATCGAACCACCTTCACAATCCTCTATTATTCCAATTCGTATAGCGCGCGGAAAGAAGGAACAACTATATCTTTCCGTACCAGCTCCGATTTCCCTTATTTTATCGTGGTGATCGTTCCTACCTATGCAGATCCGTGTCAACAAAATATTTTCGCATTCGGAGGAGAATGATGATGATTGGAATTTCGTGAGAAGATTCCGTCGCAACGAAAAATGCCTTTCTTTTAATCATTTCCAGCCCAAATCCTGTATCATTTCTGTGACACTCTCTCCCATATTTCGCGATAATACAAAGCGTGCTGTCTTTCTTTGAACTTTTCGATGTACTCATTCAGTCCTATCTGGTAAGGATCCCACACCGTGCAGCAGTATTCTAAAAGAGGACGGACAAGCGTAGTGTAGGCAGTCTCTTTAGTAGGTCTGCCAATAAAACGCAGTCTTTGGTTAGCCTTCCCCACAATATTTTTTATATGTTCTTTCCAATTTAAACTGTTCGTAATTGTAATACCTAGGTATTTAGTTGAATTTAAGGCTTTCAGATTAGACTGATTTATCAAGTAACCGAAGTTTAACGAGTTCCTTTTAGTACTCATGTGGGTGACCTCACACTTTTCGTTATTTATGGTCAACTGCCACTTTTCGCACCATTCAGATATCTTTTTCTAAATCGTTTTGCAGTTTTTTTTATCTTCTGATGACTTTATTAGTCGATAAACGACAGCGTCATCTGCAAACAAGCGAAGACGGCTGCTCAAATTGTCTCCCAAATCGTTTATATATATCAGGAACAGCAAAGGGTCTATAAAACTGCCTTGGGGAACGCCTGAAATCACTTCTGTTTTACTCGATGACTTTCCGTCAATTACAACGAACTGTGTCCTCTCCGACAGGAAATCGCAAATCCAGTCACGTAAGTGAGACAATATTTCATAAGCACGCAATTTCACTAGGAGCAGCTTGTGTGGTACAGTGTCAAAAGCCTTCCGGAAATCCAGAAATACGGAATCAATCTGAAATCCCTTGTCAATACCACTCAACACTTCATGTGAATAAAGAGCTAGTTCTGTTTCACAGGAACGGTGTTTCCTACACCCATGTTGACTATGTGTCAATAGATCGTTTTCTTCAAGGTAATTCATAATGTTCGAACACGATATACACTCCTGGAAATGGCAAAAAGAACACATTGATACCGGTGTGTCAGTCCCACCATACTTGCTCCGGACACTGCGAGAGGGCTGTACAAGCAATGATCACACGCACGGCACAGCGGACACACCAGAAACCGCGGTGTTGGCCGTCGAATGGCGCTAGCTGCGCAGCATTTGTGCACCGCCGCCGTCAGTGTCAGCCAGTTTGCCGTGGCATACGGAGCTCCATCGCAGTCTTTAACACTGGTAGCATGCCGCGACAGCGTGGACGTGAACCGTATGTGCAGTTGACGGACTTTGAGCGAGGGCGTATAGTGGGCATGCGGGAGGCCGGGTGGACGTACCGCCGAATTGCTCAACACGTGGGGCGTCAGGTCTCCACAGTACATCGATGTTGTCGCCAGTGGTCGGCGGAAGGTGCACGTGCCCGTCGACCTGGGACCGGACCGCAGCGACGCACGGATGCACGCCAAGACCGTAGGATCCTACGCAGTGCCGTAGGGGACCGCACCGCCACTTCTCAGCAAATTAGGGACACTGTTGCTCCTGGGGTATCGGCGAGGACCATTCACAACCGTCTCCATGAAGCTGGGCTACGGTCCCGCACACTGTTAGGCCGTCTTCCGCTCACGCCCCAACATCGTGCAGCCCGCCTCCAGTGGTGTCGCGACAGGCGTGAATGGAGGGACGAATGGAGATGTGTCGTCTTCATCGATGAGAGTCGCTTCTGCCTTGGTGCCAATGATGGTCGTATGCGTGTTTGGCGCCGTGCAGGTGAGCGCCACAATCAGGACTGCATACGACCGAGGCACACAGGGCCAACATCCGGCATCATGGTGTGGGGAGCGATCTCCTACACTGGCCGTACACCACTGGTGATCGTCGAGGGGACACTGAATAGTGCACGGTACATCCAAACCGTCATCGAACCCATCGTTCTACCATTCCTAGACCGGCAAGGGAACTTGCTGTTCCAACAGGACAATGCACGTCCGCATGTATCCCGTGCCACCCAACGTGCTCTAGAAGGTGTAAGTCAACTACCCTGGCCAGCAAGATCTCCGGATCTGTCCCCCATTGAGCATGTTTGGGACTGGATGAAGCGTCGTCTCACGCGGTCTGCACGTCCAGCACGAACGCTGGTCCAACTGAGGCGCCAGGTGGAAATGGCAAGGCAAGCCGTTCCACAGGACTACATCCAGCATCTCTACGATCGTCTCCATGGGAGAATAGCAGCCTGCATTGCTGCGAAAGGTGGATATACACTGTACTAGTGCCGACATTGTGCATGCTCTGTTGTGTCTATGTGCCTGTGGTTCTGTCAGTGTGATCATGTGATGTATCTGACCCCAGGAATGTGTCAATAAAGTTTCCCCTTCCTGGGACAATGAATTCACGGTGTTCTTATTTCAATTTCCAGGAGTGTATGTTCCAAAATCCTGCTGCATATCGCCGTTAACGGTATAGGCCTGTAATGTAGTGGATTACTCCTACAACCTTTCTTGAATATTGGTGTGACCTGTGCAACTTTCCAGTCTTTAGGTACGGATCTTTCGTCGAGTGAACGGTTGTTTATGATTGTTAAGTATGGAGCTAATGCATCAGCATACTCCGAAAGGAACCTAACTGCTACACGGTCTGGACCAGAAGACTGACTTTTACTGATTTAAGTCGCTTCACTACTCCGAGGATACTTACTTCTACTTACTCATGTTGGCAGCTGTTCTCGATTAGAATTCTGGAATATTTACTTCGTCTTCTTTTGTGAAGGCGTTTCGGAAGGTTGTGTTTAGTGACTCTGCTGTGGCAGCACTGTCTTCTATAGTATCTCCATTGCTATCGCGTAGAGAAGGCATTGATTCTTTCTTGCCGCTAACATACTTCACATACGACCAGAATCTCTTCGGATTTTCTGCCGGGTTGGTTGGTATGGCGGGCAACACTCAGGTTGCTAACCCACCGCTATCCAAGGCATCGTCAGACACGTCGTCGCTTGTCATTGTGGCTCATTTCGAAGCGGCTCATCACTGAAGACCCTCCAGCCAGTGAGATTCCTGGCCGAATTTTCCTGACACCACTGTAAACGCACTTGCTGGTGTGCAGCGCTCAATGGTGGTCGGCGCAGAGCACGCCGTGAGCTAGACCCCCTTCCTATGAGCCGCCTATTAATGGTCCTTGTGGCCGCACCCGGGATCGATGATAATGATGAATCCGGCGTTCTGAGTGCATCTCTTTCTCACGCCCTTCCGTCTCTCTAGGTCGACCACTCCCTTCTTGATGCTGCATTCAGCCACGGTTCACCCGTTCCTGTCAACATCGTCCAATAGTGGCATCGCCGCTCCTCATTTGTCGAGCGATTTGCCCTTTACTGCAACCGGCTTCCTGGAGCCCAACTACACGTCCTCGCTAAAATGCTGACATCTGTGTATATTGTCCATGTGTCTGCCTGCGAGGCACAGTTACTGCCCATCTAACTACCCGGAATTAAATTTGCGAAGTCTTTATGCTCTGGTATCGACATATCTCCTGTTTACTATCCTCGACAGCTGCACGTTGAAATTACGCTACGGCGTCACACATTCATTCATCAGCCACAGCCAAAGTTCTCACTTCTGAATTTTCCGTCGATACCTGTATCAGTATAAATATATGTTGTTAAGTCTTCCCTTGTGTTATGTGTTTCGTTTTCTTACGTTCAGTCGCCGATCTAGAGCTCTACACTACTGAATCCTTTTCTTGCTCTGATACTCCAGCAACGTGTTGTTCCTGTCTGCACTGTTCGAAGTTTATGAAATCGTTATTTTTGCTACTTTAATCTTGCACAGCAGATCTGTTCCTCGGATTCTTGTGTGAGTCCACAATTTTGCTTCCGCCGTTTTGCAATGTGTGGCAGTAGCGGTAAATGGTGGTGCAGCAAGTGGGTCGCAAGTATCGTACAATAAATTTAGGTATCTAAATACTACTCGTTTTCTCGTTACATCTTAGAATTAGTCTCGATTGAATACAACAGTTTACGAACCCAATTCTTGCCGTTTGCGGGAATTTTTAATTTGCTGCTATAACTTGAGGACATCTCCGGCTGAGGCTGGTAAAATACTGAGTAGGGCCTAAGGAGAGGCAGCTGCTACTGCAGAACGTGCAGAGAGTGGTTAAACGCCTCAAGAACGGTGGTGTTGGCGTAGAAACCAGACACGGGGGTGGAAGAGAGGACATTTTCGAAGCTACTAAAATCGACGGAAACAATTCCAGGGCATAGTTATCGAAATAAATTGATGCGTTTGGGTCGAGCACTGTAAGACAAACTGCTACAATACAGCCGAAGACATGAAAAGGTGGATTCGCAGAATGACAGTGCTCGAACTCTTGTTGAGAAACCCATAAAAACATACATGGAAACATTGAAATGGGGAGTCCTACCTCACCCGCCGTATTCTTCAGACACTGTTGCCTCTGACTCCCATGACCTACACCATTCTGATCAATGGCGCACGGCGTGGTTGACCAACACCTCCGGTCACATCGCATGAAATAAGTTCCAAATTTAATCGATTCAAGGATCTCCTCGAAAGACGCCGACATTTTTCGCCACCGGATTCGCATGCTGCCCGAAAGCCGGGAAAAAGTAATGACCAGCGATGGCCAGTGCCTTAAATCGTAAAGTTTTTGTAAGTTTTTTGCAATAAAGTCCCGAATTCGAGAAAAACCGGTGGAATCAAAGGTGTAAGTCTAATAGCAATCCTGTGCTGGAAAATAGTCTCTTTTTGCTATTGTTCTTTACACCTGTATAGTAATTAGTTATAGATATAAGAACGTAGGCTTCCACGGCCGGTGTCATAGTGACTAAAATTCTTCTGGGTATTATGCCGCGTCATTACTAAAAACTAACAACAATAATAAACTAAAACCGACGTTTCGGCCGAATTGCAACTGCCTTCCTCAGGTCACGACTGGTTTTGCATGGGGATAGGTGCTTCTATTTATTACAGACTATCGATGTCTGATGTCACTGCTGTAAAACTTTTAACTGGCCCTCTTATATGATTGGCTAGTCAAGATGTAAGGGAAGATGGAAAGAAAAGGGCTATTCATGGATGTCCATGTCGTCAACGATTGGTAGCTGTCCGCGAATCAACGTTCGGCTTCTGTAAAAGGCGACAGTGAACGGCTAGGCAACGTCCTCCGCCGACGAGGTTTCAAACCGATTTTTCGAAGTAGTCACAGGATCCACGAAATGATAGGTTCCACCAAGGATGTAGTCAACAATCTTAACACTGGAGGTGTTTACGAACTACGGTGTGAGTGCGGAGCTACCTACATAGGAGAAACAGGGAGACCTGTCAGCTTACCAGTAATAGAACAATTATAACAACATAATAAATCGGCGATAGCGGAACACCAGCGTGACTGTGGACGACCTATCAGGTTCCAGGAAGCCCGAGTACTGGCGAAAGAATCGTGGATGAGAGAACACAAAATACGGGAGGCGATCGAAATTATGAAGCAACCTAACAACATCAACAGAGAAGATGGCTAGAAAGTCCCGGCGTCCTGGCTGCCGGCCATCCCAGTCCAACGGGCCACGAGCGGTCGCGGGGCAGAAGCTACACGGGACACGGACGTATCTGCACTGGTGGTGTAAATGTTCCGCTTTTAACCCGCCCATGCTTGCCCAGTGGCCAGGCCGTCGGGCCGCCGCGCGTTGTCAACAGAACGGGCAGGCTGCTTCACTCCCAGCCAAGCCAAGCAGAACCCAACCCGGACAGGCTGCGGGAAACTTGCTTGCCTGCCCATATTACTGCTGAGCTGCGCTACGGAGCCGTTTAGTCTGCGAGCGTCATTGTCGTATTATGAACGTTAATCAAAAATTTTTATTTTACCTGAGCACCAAAAGACAAATCCCAACATTATATATACATATACATATATATATATATATATATATATATTAATTTCAGGTAAAAACATATTGGGTGTTATTTGTATATTCTTCCTTTACGCGTATATTTCGGGCTTCTTATCTATATAAATAAAAATTAATTGCCAAATGTGTTGATAAGCGTAAAACTCGAGAACGGCTGGACCAATTCTGCTAATTTTTTTTGCTGTGTTCGTAATTCTCAGGACAAGGTTTTTATGAAATAAAATTTTTCGAAAATCGACCGAAAAATTGGAAAATTTGACAAAAACTGAAAGTGCGTTTTCATTGTGTCCGTGAGTTTGTATTGCATACAATCTTGATGAAATTTTGCACACTATAGCTTGAAACCAAGAGGAAGGTCACAGTCAACATAAAATTTCGTATGGTGCATGGCAGAGGTTCCTTTACGTAACGGAATTCGACAAATTGTACGTATTTATTCCGATCTTGATGAAATTTGGCGCACTTGATATTCAAAGCAGGATGAAGGGCGCTGTCTGCTTAAAATTCTGAATGGTGCATGGCGGAGGGTACTTTACTTACACACTTCTACACCAACGTACAATTTTATTCCGATCTTGAAGAAATTTTGCACACTTGACCATCAAGAGGAACATCACTGTCTATATAATATTTCGGACAGTACATTGAATAGAGTACCTTACAAAAGATTTTGACATCGTATGCGGATTATCATGAAAGTTCACTATGTACGCATGTTTCCATGGAGCACGTTTTTGAATATTTACATATATATATATATATATATATATATATATATAAATATATATATATATATATATATATATATATATATATATATATATATGTGTGTGTGTGTGTGTGTGTGTGTGTGTGTGTGTGTGTGTGAGTGTGTGTGTGTGTGTGTGTATACATACATTTCTTTTAAACGAAATGTCTATGATCGTTTTGAAATTTGAGAGCTGTCTGACACATTCACAGTCATCGTGTTTGACAAGTCGCGCACAGCAAATGTCGTTTAACAGTTGCAAACCATTTTCGGTTGAGTGAACGTGTTATATTGGCTGCAAAAAACCTTGATGTTAACGAAATGAATTTTCAAATTCAAAATATGACACCTGGCGAATTGCTGACATACAAGTCGGTTTATTCCGTTACTAACCAAGATGATGTAGTCAACTATCCTACGGAATTTTTAAATTCGCTGGATTTCCCCGGATTACCGCCTCCCAATCTGTAATTAAGTCGGATCGGCAATCATTATGTTGCGAAAGGTAAACCAGCCACGTCTTTGTAATAGTACTCGGCTTGCGGGGAAGAAATTAAAGAACAACGTAATCGAAGACACAATTTTAAAAGGAAAGTACAAAGGTGAAGACGGTTTGATTCCAGTATCACTAAGATTCCGACCGACATCCCATTCGACTTTAAACAGTTATAATTTCCAGTGCAGCTTACATTTTCCATGTCGATAGATAAATCGCAAGGGCAGTTGTTATATGCTTGTGGCACCAATCTTGAAAATCATGTTTTTCACATGGCCATTTGTATGTCGCATATTCCCCTGTCGGGACACCTTCAACTTCATTTGTTTTCGCACCAGAAAACAAAACTATCAATGCTGCGTATCAAAAAGTATTACAATAAATGCTGCCTAGCAATAAACTTTGACATTGATTCACTGATCACCACAAAAGTTGACAGATATATATGAGTTTTCATAGATAGGTGAAGAGGAGATGAACTGACGTGGCGGAATCCAACAGAGAGAGGACGAGGAGAAGGATACAGGGTGGGGGGAGATGGGCCAAGGGATGGGTTCAGAAATGGTTCAGATGGCACTGAGCAATATGGGACTTAACTTCTGAGGTCACCAGTCCCCTAGAACTTAGAACTACTTAAACCTAACGAACCCAAGGTCATCACACACATCCATGCCCGAGGCAGGATTCGAACCTGCAACCGTAGCGGTCGCGCGGTTCCAGACTGTAGCGCCTAGAACTGCTTGGCCACTCCGGCCGGCCAAGGGATGGGGAGGGGGGGGGGAGGTGATCAGAGAGATAGTGGGAGAGGACTAAATGGATACGGAGAAAATAGGGGAGGAAAGATGGACTACGAGAGCGTGGAATAAATAAATGCCCAGGCAACACAATGCAGTCTGTGCTGCACTTTTCAACACCGAAACGGATGGATATTTATACTAAAGAAGTGAACCTCCACCCCCCAAAAAGAAGATTGGTCACCTCCCCAGAAGAATAAATTATCTACGCCCCTATTAACCACTGTACTGCAATGAGAACCAAATTAAGATTTTGGAAGTCTAGAGTCTTTAACTTTAGTATGTTTCAGCCAAGTATGACACCAATATAAATATTTAACTACGTTTCCAAGATGTATTTTCCTGATTCTGTGAATTCATTCGAAGTTGGCAAAATCATTCTAAATTGCCAAAATGCATTTTAACAAAATCGAAGGACCTGTTTCGTATCCAGTTCGTCTAAAAACTAAAGTACTGGGAATACAATGGCGACCCTGAGCCATTTTTCACGGCGCCTACGTTTGCGTCATGAGAGTCTACACTTGTAGTCTAGGTCTACGTCATGAGGGAACATATTTCGGACCATCATGATGTAGACTAAGACGACGAGTGTTTACTTGCATGATGCAAACCTAAACGACGACTGCAGACCCTCATAACACAGACCTAAACGACGAGTCTGAATCCTCATGACGCAGATGTAGACGCTGTGGAGAGTGGCTCAGTGTTTCCATTATATTACTACTACAATACATTCATGGAAAAAGACGCTCTTCATTTTAGGAGCATTTGTAGTGTCTAGGTCTTCAGCATCTTGACTCTGCATGTGGGATTCCCCTTAATATAGAAATACAAGAATAAAATTACATTTAGCAATGTGTGTGGAACTCAACAAAATAAATTGTAATTTAAACTCTTAATGTGTATTGCCTTAATCCACAAATGAATATTTTATTTTGCAGAACACTTTTCAACATAAAATATTTGCAAATTTTCCTTCAGTCCCCCTGAAAGTATTATTTTGGCCAAACCAGATACTCCTAAAAATATTTGGATACTTTTGCAAACACAAGTAACAGAAAATGGTTTACAAACAATAATAAATGTCACTTGGGAGGATTGAAATCGAAAAGTTTAGTCTAAAATAAAAATGAACTGTATGCATTACAAAATTTCTATCTGAGAAATTGACGGCCAGAAAGCACAAGAAAGAAATCTGCACTCTTAATTGGTAAATTTGCGCTCAAACTCATAGTTTCCTGTCCAATGTTCTACTGTATTCTTAATGTGTCTGCTGATTAGTGTTTGAATTAATTATGACGAGATCGTTAAGTCTGTCTGCATTAAGACGTGATCGTTTTTCGCTAATTAGGTTTCCAGCGCAACTAAAAATTCTCTCACTAGAGGCACTAGTGGCTGGAATATTTAATATTTTTCTTGCCACACACGCAAGTCGAAGAAGTCGCTGGGAGCTATTTTTCCACCACTATAGAATACCTCCCTCGTTCACACAGTGTTCTTGCAAGTATCTGCTGACTTCATCATGTAGGAGAGGAGGCTCTTCTGCCCAGTCCTCAAATTTCGCCGTTTTGTACGGCCCTGGATTTGTTTCTTGGGTGCTGTGATTGGGCACTTGTACTGAAACTGTACAGGTTCCAATTAATATTTGCAGAATAATGTGAAGATCGTACTACACATAGTTGAAATTGTAATAGTTTTTAGATGATGCTATCATTTATCGTCAAGTAAAGTCACCAGAAGATCAAAACTAACTGCAGAACGATTTAAATAAGGTATATATTTTTGGTGTGAAAATTAGCAGTTGGCAATAAATAATGACAAGAGCGAGGTTATCCCTGTGTGTACTAAACTAAGTCCGTTAAACTTCGTTTACAAGATCAACCAGTCAAATCTAAAGGCTGTAGATTCTACTTAATACCTCTGATTACAATTACGACCTACTTAAATAGGAATGGACACACAGAAAATGCTGTAGGCGTTTTAATGACAAAACACTCTTTTGCAGCATTCCTACGCAATTGGAGAGCCTCACGACTGACGGAAGAGGTCGAAAGAGTCTAAATAAGGGCAGCTGGTTTGGTGTTATCGTGAAACAGGGGAAAGAATGTCGCGGAAATTACACAAGAGTTGGGGTGGGAATCATTACAACAATAGCGTTTTGTGACGCAGCGCGATCTATACATGAAATTTCGATCACCAACTTACACCTCCGCATGCGAAGATATGTTGTTGAGTCCCATCTACATTGTAAGAAATGATCATCAGAATAAAATACAAAAAAACAGCGCTCAGCCGGAGAGATGTAGGTGTTCTATCCCGCGCGAAATTCGAGAATAGGAGACAAATAAGTTGAAAGTGGTTCGATGAACCCTCAACCAAGGACTTAGGTGTGACTTGCAGAGTATCCATGTACATGTAGATGAAGAATATATGCATTATCTTAGGAGCTTACCTTCAGCACACATCTGTCGTGCTGCTTGATAAACTTCAATTTTTTCATCCTCGGTTAACTTTCTTAATGTGCGGTAGTTAGCCACCATAAACGTTGCAATTTTATGCAACATACTAACGCACATTTTCTGTTCTAGGAAGGCATCGGTGGCTTGTTTCAATGGTTTCATGTCCTGAAAATACATTTTCTCAACATACATATTTCACAAGTGGTTCTATAATATTCAGATGGAATAAAATTACAAACCTCTTCATCGTTATCCCGTACGGTACAGTGAGTTTTTGAGGCATAGGACCACGGTAGAACTAAATGTAGGGTTGGCTCCTTGTCACCCTCTAGATCAACTATGGCTTCTTTAAACGGCTTAAGAAATTCTATAAGCTGACCAGTTATATGGTGGTCATAACCCAGCATCTTATCAGAGGCACCTTCATTATGTAAAACAGCCTTCACTTAATGAATCTGAGAATGGACTGATACAAGCATGTCAAAATAACTATTCCAACGAGTTGAAACCCACTGCTTTAAAGATGAGTTCAGTCTCACAAAGAGACCTCTTCTCTTGAAGTACGAAACCGTAGCCCGCACTGTATTAAGAATGGCTAATATATTTGGAACATTTTCTTTCAAAAACTGTTCGCTCAGAACATGTTTCAAGACTGTGTTTATACTATGAGCCATGCATGGAAGACGCTGATATATTTCGAGAGCTTTGACAATGTTACTGCCCTGGTCTGTGACAGACGTAATTTTGGCAATGTCTTCACGAGAAACACCCATAGTTTCTAAGCCATCTTCTAACTCGTTTCGAATATTCGAGCCAGTTTTTGGGCAGTCTGGAAACGCAGAGCACATCAGTACATATTTATTCAAACGCCAGTCTGAATTTATGTAATGCATTGTCACGGACATGTAATGCACCCCTTTGTAATTGTTTGTCCATAGATCAATTGTACTGGCACATATACCAGAACGAATCGCATGCAGTATATCTGGGAGCATTTTGCTGCGCACTTTATGAGCTAAGGTTTGAACTTTCCTAGCTACTGTCACTCGGGAAGGCATAACATTTTTAATATCGAACTGAGCCATATTTTTATCCTATGTCGATCAGTGTCTGCCCTAAATTAAGAAATCCATCTCCCTCTATACTGCCAAATGGTCTCAGGTCCTTAGCACACATTTCGACGCACTTTTCGGCCACTAAATCTTTGCCCTCTTTCAAGATAATTACGGAGTGAGGGAACTGCTTGTCAAATTTGCACACATGTCGTAACATACTCGAGGTTCCCGAATAAGTACTTAAGAGCTTTTTACATAGTTTGCATTGAGACACACCTACCGATTTATTTGAAGCGGCCTCATAAACACACGAAAACGTTTCCTATGCGGCACTTGTGCTCTGTTTCGTTACCAGCATGTATTCGCCAGTTGTCAATTTTTTTTCAATCTCACTAAAGTTCGACCTATTCATTGTGCTGCCTCCACCGTTGCGATAAATGTACTGCGGGCTAACTACCTGGCTACTCTAGTCACGGTAGCTTGACAGCGCAACCTGTTGTCAGGCGCCGCAAGCTGAGCGGGTCCCGTGAAGCTTGGCAACCTTGCGGGAACCCAGGTAGCCCGGGCTTGCGGGAGCCCGTATCGGCCGCAATACCCACTATGCCTCAGTACACGCGCACTCTTGTGTTTACGACGCGGCAGGCTGACCTGCATGAATGGTTGCAGAGGAGCTAGGGGCAAGCAGGCTGCAAGGGGAATTTGTACACCTCTAATCTGCACAAGCAGCTGTAGAGCAACTGACAGTCCACTTCCGCGCACGCCAGGAGGAAAACTTGCCGACCAGAAGCCGAACGCTGATTGGCGAACAGCTACCAATCGTTGACGACATGGACATCCACGAATAGCCTGTTACTTTCCATCTTCCCATACGTCATAACTAGTCAATCATATCAGAAGGCCAATTAAAAATTTTACAACAGTGACGTCAGATATCGATAGTCTGTAATAAATAGAAGCACGTATCCCCATGCAAAACGAGTCGTGCCCTGAGCAAGGCCTTTGCAATTCGGCCAAAACGTTGGTTTTAGTTTATTATTTTTGTTAGTTTGTAGCGATGACGCGGCATAATACCCAGAAGAATTTTAATCACTATAGTTAGTTACAGGTTTTCTGATTTATTGCGTGTGTTCATTCTAACGAAAGGAAAGATTGGTTGTTTAATTAGCTTTTCACTAAGAACCCATTCTGTGCAAGACACACTTTCTCCTTTCGTAAAGTAATATTTGGTTTATGATTTTGTCAAGTGATGTGGGCAGTACTTGAGCACAAGTAATTTCTGATTTATTAATTTTGAGCCATCTCGATAATGGTTGCGTCAATAATAAATTATAATAAGGTCAATAAATATTTAGGCCCCCCACAACCCTCAGCTGTTTACCACTCCAAAGCGTTCCTTTACCAAAATGATGGATGTGTCGCACATACTGCACATACCTTCTTCACTGATCATTTGGAGATCGTTAGAAGGTCGTTCGCGATAAACAAACTGGCCTGCACGATCAACACACTTAACACCTCTGGATACTTCTGTGTGGAAAAAATTGAGACACAATGTCCACATGGAAACTTCGTCAACCCTAAGGATATGAAATGCGATACAACACAGTGCTTGTGTCACGCTAAGTACACATCCAATGTAACGCTGAACATTGTCGGTCTCGAATCGCTTTAAAGCATCTGACAGAGCTCAATGTCAACATTTAACCACTTGATATGATTAATTACTATTAACGGCGTAATTACACTACTGGCCATTAAAATTGCTACACCACGCAGATGACGTGCTACAGACGCGAAATTTAACCGACAGGAAGAAGATACTGTGATATGCAAATGATTAGATTTTGAGAGCAATCACACAAGGTTGGCGCCGGTGGCGACACCTACAACGTGCTGACATGAGGAGCGTTTCCAACCGCTTTCTCATACACAAACAGCAGGTGACCGGCGTTGCCTGGTGAAACGTTGTTGTGATGCATCGTGTGCCGGCCGAAGTGGCCGTGCGGTTAAAGGCGCTGCAGTCTGGAACCGCAAGATCGCTACGGTCGCAGGTTCGAATCCTGCCTCGGGCATGGTTGTTTGTGATGTCCTTAGGTTAGTTAGGTTTAACTAGTTCTAAGCAGTTGAGTCCCATAGTGCTCAGAGCCATTTGAACCAAATGGTTCAAATGGCTCTGAGCACTATGGGACTCAACTGCTGTGGTCATAAGTCCCCTAGAACTTAGAACTACTTAAACCTAACTAACCTAAGGACGGCACACAACACCCAGCCATCACGAGGCAGAGAAAATCTCTGACCCCGCCGGGAATCGAACCCGGGAACCCGGGCGTGGGAAGCGAGAACGCTACCGCACGACCACGAGATGCGGGCCATTTGAACCATTTGATGCATCGTGTACGGAGGAGAAATGTGTACCATCACGTTTCCGACTTTGATAAAGGTCGGATTGTAGCCTATTGCGATTGCGGTTTATCGTATCGCGATATTGCTGCTCGTGTTGGTCGAGATTCAATGACTGTTAGCAGAATATGGAATCGGTGGGTTCCGGAGGGTAATACGGAACGCCGTGCTGGATCCCAACGGCCTCGTATCGCTAGCAGTCGAGATGACAGGCATGTTATCTGCATGGCTATATCGTATCGTGCAGCTACGTCTCGATCCCTGAGTCAACAGATGGGGACGTTTGCAGGACAACAATCATCTGCACGAACAGTTGGACGACGTTTGCAGCAGCACGGACTATCAGCTCGGAGACCATGGCTGCGGTTACCCTTGACGCTGCATTAGACAGGAGCGCCTGCGATGGTGTACAACAACGAAACTGGGTGCACGAATGGCAAAACGTCATTTTTTCGGATGACACCAGGTTCTGTTTACAGCATCATGATAGTCGCATCCGTGTTTGGCGACATCACGGTGAACGCACATTGGAAGCGTGTATTCGTCATCGCCATACTGGCGTATCACCCGGCGTGATGGTATGGGGTGCCATTGGTTACACTTCTCGGTCACCTCTTGTTCACATTGACGGCAATTTGAACAGTGGACGTTACATTTCAGATGTGTTACGACCCGTGGCTCTACCCTTCATTCGATCCCTGCGAAACCCTACATTTCAGAAGGATAATGATATGAAAAAAACGTAAATAGTTACAATCTACGGCGTACACACACTTTGTTCAACATGTAAACATCATTACAAATATTCCGATTTAGGTTACAAAAAGTTCGATATGCATGCCAGCATTGGCGATGATGTGGCACAGTGAAATTCTACAAGACCTGGTGAAGTTCAGAACATCGATGATGACCTCCTGAATAGCTGTTTTCAGCTCCCCAATGGTTTTGGGGTTGTTATTGTACACCTTGTATTTAATATAGCCCTACAAAAAGGAGTGGCATGTGTTCAGATCTGGAGAACATGGCGGCCAATTGAGGCAAGCGCCAGTGGCCTCTGGGAATCCCAGAGCCAGGTTGTGGTCCCAAAAGCGCTCCTCCAGGACATGAAACACTCTCCTGCTTCGATGGAGTCGAGCTCCATCTTGCATGACCCACATCTTGTCGAAATCAGGATCACATTAGATAATAGGGATGAAGTCATCTCCCGAAACCTTCACGTACCGTTCGGTAGTAACCATCAAGGAAAAGCGCACCAATAATTATGTCACTGGAGATTGCACACCACACTGTCACCCATTGAGGCTGAAGAGACTTCTCGATCACGAAATTCGGATTCTCAGTCCCCCAAATGTTATAATTTTGCTTATTTATGAACCCATCTAAATGAAAGTGGGCTTTGTCATTAATCCAAACCATATTACACATGCTAATTCCTATCATGCCCCGTAGGCAATTGTGCAGTTTGGACATCCTAACGCAAACCGTTCAGAAGTTATGACGATTTTGTTTCATATAGTTCAATAATTATCTCTGTGTAATCGGTCAGTTCCTTATAAGGTTTCAAATTTCTGTATAGATCGGAGACTTACTTAAACGTGTTCAGAAATGTAAAATTTAGCACCTCACAAAACGAAAGAACACAGTATCCTATGACTACAGTATCAATGGATCACATGTGGAATCGATCAACTTACTGAAGTACCAGACTACAAGAGATTTTAGGGATATGAAATGGAATGATCACATTGGTTCACTTGTATATAAAGGAGGAGGCGGACTTCAGTTCACAGATTACTATCGAAAAGCAATCGGTCTGTAAAACACTTGTGCGACCCATATGATATAGGACTAACAAGGGATATTGAAGGTATACAATGAAAATCAACACTAGTTTGTTTCAGCTGTGGTACTCTGACATCGAGATGTTAAAAGAAACTAAAATGGTGGGCGTTTGAAGATAGATGCAAACTATCCTACGGTAGCCAACTTACAAATGTTCAAGAACTAACTTTATGCCTTGAGTCTGGGAATAAGCTAGAGCCCCCTACATATTGCTCCCAAAGGGGGACTAATTGCAGTGTACACAGAGTCGTTTAAGCAATTATTCTCGCTGCTGGAATTCGAGAGAACACTAATAAATGTAGGAAGTATCGTCTGCCATGCACTTTGGAGTAGGTTATACTGTATGGACTACATGTAGCTGCAGATTTTCTGTAGTGTAGTACGAACAAATGGTGTAGTTTTATTGATTCTCCATCTCGGCAGGCCTTTTCCACAAAGCCATCGCGCACAGTGGTGTGGCTGTGGCGGACGGCGTGTGCTCCGACCGCATGCGGGCTCGCTCCTTCGCACTGGGCGCCCACCTAGGACTGGAGACGGACGTCTCCCAGCAGCTGGTGGACTTTCTGAGGAAGCAGCCGGCGCAGGTGCTCGTCGAGAACGCCATGTTCGGCCGCACTGAAGAGGTACGTGTTGCACTGACCACGCAGTGGTTTCTCCAGAGCTGGAGGTTTCGTGTCATTGCATGGGAGGTATCTGTTGTTCCAGGACAAGGCCCGCAGCGTGCTGTTCCCATTTGTGGGCACGGTGGAACCAGCTGACGCCGAGGGTGGGGCCTTCTTCCCGAGGGATCCCGCGCAGCTTCTGTGCTCCGGGGACTTCCAGCACGTGCCACTGATCACTGGTGTCTGCACGAACGAGGGAAGCGTCTTTAGCTCAGGTCAGTACCTGGAGAGGTCACCCCAGCCCCTTTTCCCCCCTCCCCTCCCCTGGCAGCTGCTGCTCTTCAGTCAGACTGAGGGCCACTCTGCTTCAGTAAAACAACCACAGTCAGTGCTTTCTATCTGTTACAATTCAGTTCTCATCGTAGAAGGGTGCTGCTACATTGGCTGTAGTGCAACATGATATGAGGGTCACTTCAAAAGAAATGCACACTATTTTCTTTAAAATCCATCTTTTATTCTACATATTTGAAAGTTTTATAGTGTGTAGATACATGCCTTAGGAACGATATTTTCATGTCTCCACATAATTTCCATCCCTCTCAACTGCCTTACGCCATCTTGGAACCAGCGCCTGTATACCCGCACGCCGGCCGGAGTGGCCGAGCGGTTCTAGGCGCCACAATCTGGAACCAGGCGACCACGATGGTCGCATGTTCGAATCCTGCCTCGGGCATGGATGTGTGTTAAGTCCTCAGGTTAGTTAGGTTTAACCCTAGGACGCCTAAGGGGCGGGGGGGTTCGTTGAACCCACAATTTTTTTATGTCCCCTGCTTTTGCCCAAGTAACTTTCACACTACATGTTCCCTTTGAGTTATTGTTTGTTGGCTATTTTATGAAACGTTAGTGTCAATATATTTTATAGAAAATTCCTGCTATAGAAAATTTCCATTAGTAGGATTTCGTATTTCTCATCTCTACAACAATGCAAGTTAGTTTCTTGTTGGTTGGTATTCTTGGTATTCACAACATTCGGTTCACTTTCAGAGGAAGTGATTGTTGATGTCAGTCAGCTGTTATTTATCTTGTAAACTTGCGGTGAGTTAGTGCAGTTCCCAATACGTAGGCCTCCAGTAACTTTGGTGTCCTACACAGCAAAAACGAATCCAAGTAAAAACTTACTGATGTTTGGCAACAGTGCACCAAGATAAAGGCACTGTTGGAAGAGAGAAGAATAAAACCGAGATAAATGCTTATTATAATTCCACTAAAGGTGGAATTGATACCGTTGATCAAATGGCACGTATGTACACCTGCAAGAGGGGAACAAAGAGATGGCCTCTATCTGTATTTTACTCTCTCATCGACATTTGTGCTATCAATGCAACCACCATATACATCCAGCAACATCCAAGATGGAATGAAAAGAAACACAACAAACGGAAACTTTATCTTCTGCAAGCTGGGATGTAACTAGTGAAATTGCAGGTAGAAGAAAGAAGTGCCTTTGCAAGAGGCTTATCTAACCAAATTGTTCAATCAATGGAGACTACTCTACAAAAGAAAATCAAAGAAGTGACAACAGAAGCACGTCAGCCTCCCGCAGGGAAAGGTCGGTGCCATATTTGTGTAAGAAAAGCTAAAACAAAGAAGCAGAAGTACAACAATCTAAGTAAACAACAGTATTGTGGACAGTGGCATTCAGAAAAAATTGTGAAGTGTGTCTCTTGCCTTGAAGTTGAGGACTCAGAGTAGTCTATTGTATATGAACACATCTGTATTTTGTATTGCAATATGTCAATTTTTTATTCACTCAATCCAAAATTTATAACAATTAACAACATTTATAAACCGAAGCCTTAGTTAAAATACATAATTATACGTAATTTTTCGTCAGTAAACTGATTTAATACCTGTGGGCTCGCCGAACCCCACCCCCCCCTTAGGCATTCAAGTTAGAAAAAAGGCTTGGGCGTCCTAGGGTTAAGTAGTTCTACGTTCTAGGGGACTGATGACCTCAGAAGTTAGGTCCCATAGTGCTCAGAGCCATTTGAACCATTTTTTTTTTTTTTTTGTATATCCTCATGGTAAAATTCTGGAGCAACCTGTTGGAGCCACTGTTTGGCAGCGTGCACAAGGGAGTCATCCATCTTCAAACCTTGTTCCATGAAGAGATTCTTTCAGTTTCCCAAAGAGATGATAGTCACATGGAGCCAGTTCAGGACTGTAAGGCGGGTGTTTCAGTGTTGTCCATCTGAGTTTTGTCATCGCTTCCATGGCTTTTTGACTGACATAATGGCCATACATTGTCGTGCAACAGCAAAACATCCTGCTTTTGCCGACTCAGTCGAGCTCGAAGTTTCTTCAGTGTCGTCACATATGCATCAGAATTTACGGTGGTTCCACTTGGCATGATGTCCACAAGCAAGAGTCGTTCGGAATCGAAAAACACCGTAGCCATAACTTTCCGAGCAGAAGGTGTGGTTTTGAATTTTTTTTCGTGGGTGAATTTGCATGACGCCACTCCATTGATTGCCTCTTCATATCTGGTGAAAAATGATGGAGCCATGTCTCATCACCTGTCACAATTCTTCCAAGAAATTCATTTCCACCATTCTCGTACTGTTCCAAAAGTTCCCTGAATACCATTTTTCTAGTTTCTTTGTGAGCCACTGTCAACATCCTGGGAACCCACCTGGCACGAACCTTTTCTAACGCCAACACTTTCAGTATTCTGCAAACACTTCCTTCCCCTATCCCAACGTAGCGTGATAATTCGTTGAATGTGATGCGTCTGTCAGCAGTCACCTATACGTTAACTCTGTGCACATTGTCTGGAGTGTGTGCAGTACGAGGCCCGTCGCTGCGAGGAGAATCCTCAATATTCTCGTGCGCGCTTTCATCGCGTAACCTGCTTGCCCACCGACTAACTGTACTGCGATCGACAGCAGCATCTCCGTACACCTTTTTCAACCTCTTGTGGATATTTCCCACTGTCTAGTTTTCACAGCACAGGAGTTCTATGACAGCACGTTGCTTCTAACGAACGTCAAGTGTAGCAGCCATCTTGAAGACATGCTGTGACGGTGCCTCTCATGGGAACAGGTTGAACTAAGTTTTAAAACATGTGGGAAGGATGTATCAACACACTGTAAAACTTTCACACATGCAGAATGAAAACTGTATTTTTACAAAAATAGTGTGCATTTCTTTTGGAGTGACCCTCGTAACTGTAAGCGTGCTTCTGATGCATTAATTTGATTTTGTGAGACTATATCTGTTACATTTAGGGAACTGTGCGTTGAGATTTTGATTGCAGAACTATTTTACTATGACCAACGAATATTTCGTGTAAGGACCAAGAAGATAAGATAAAAGAAATCAAGCCTTGTACAAAGTCATGTAGGTAGTCGTTTTTCCGTCGCTTTGTTTGTGAGTAGAACAGCAAAAAGTACATGACTAGTATTGGTACAAGATACCCACCACCACACCCCATACAGTGGCCTGTGAAGCACACATGTAGATGTAAACATGGGGAGAATTTTAATTTGTGCACCGAAACCAAGGTCCTGCTACCAAAGAACCAAGCATAAGAAATAGGTTCTCAGGTATGTGATTGGCTCCAAGAACTTTTTAAGAGTTAGAAATCCTTAAGTGGCCCTGGAGTTCGATAGACAGAATAAAAATAAGCACATCTGTATTTTGGCTTCCTAAACCTAAAGACTTCATTTTGTCTCCTTGCGTTAAATAAAAGAATGCAAAATGTTCAAATGCGTGTGAAATCTTATGGGACTTAACCGCTAAGGTCATCAGTTTAAGTTAGGTTAAGTAGTGTGTAATCTTAGTGACCGATGACCTCAGCAGTTTGGTTCCATAAGACCTTACCACAAATTTAAAAAAAATAAAATAAAAATATATAAATTAATTAATAAAATAAAAATAAAAAAATAAACCTTGGAGGAACCATAAAACGTCGGACCTTGCACTGAAATCGAAGTTAATGCAGCGACATGTGTGACACCATATGTAAATGTCGCACGTACTGCTGCCTCCAACAAATTTTTATCTTGTGTATATTCTGTAATGACACATAAGCTTGGCGGCAAATTCTACCAGTGAAGAAAGACACAGTTCTCCGTCTCCTTGTAAGGAATTGTACGGTGCAAACTTCTCCAATTTCGCGTTGCCCAGCTGTAGGAAAGTTGCGATGACAGACACCATCAATTTGGACACATGTAAAGATTAATGTGTGGTTGTCATCATTTGTAATTTAATATACACATTATTATATGCCAACCGGTGATGAGCATATTGCATGCTATATGTGGCAATGTATTGCCAAGCCCTGAGGGCATTGGTATTAAAAGATAAAAAATTGTGATTTCTTACATGAAGGAAAGTTAGACACTTGAGGTGAAAAAATAATTCAGATACTACTATCATTAATGAGTGTACTAATTTGCATATCAGTTTCCTGTTTGAATCAAGTGTGGATGAAAGATGATACAGTGCTATACCAAAAGTATCAGCTTAAGTTTTTAGAGATTTATCGCTTTCTGATTTACGAAACCTTAACGTACTTCAAAGTACGTTCCTTTCATATCTAGGCAGTGTCTGTATGGGCTTCCGAGTCTCTTTTAGCATCTCCAACGATCCATGACGATGTACCTTCAAACTTTTGTCTGTCCTCAGAAGCAAAAAGAAGTTTGGTGGTGCCAAGTCACGTCTGTATGGTCGCTGAGGCTGTGTTGCCACACAGCTCCTCACGAGAAGCTCATGCATAACGAAGGTGGTGTGCCTCCATGTGTTGTCGTGATGAAAAATCCAGTTGCTCACAACGACTTTCTTTACACTTCCCACAATCGAGCGAGAACTTGAATATAAAACAGGCCATTAACGGATTGAAAGAAACATAATGCAATTCGCCGTTCTAGATTTTTAACGAAAACTCTTCGCCAGAAATCATACCAGTTTATGAGGATGATATGATGAACCGTACTAATGTGTGGAAATGGTGTTGCCAGTTTAGAGAGGGTAGAAGTGCTGTTTGTCATGAACAAAGGTGTCAGCATCACTCATTATTCGTGCCAAACATCGATTGATATTTTTAACGAGATAAACGCAGTGTTTCCAGGAGTTAGACATCTCCTCATCATGTAATATGATGTGTCGGCAGCTGAGCCAACACCTTGTAGTTCGAGATGGCTGAAAATGCACGCTAGACTAACGCAGACGGGCGTGAAGTACTGGAACAGGCTACGTAATTAATGCTATGAAGAAAAGTACGTAGCTGGATTAATACTTATCTTTAATCAATCATTGTGGTACATCGCTCTTGACGATACACAGGAGACTTTAATTACAATCACTGTAAGGCTAATGGCGCCTTGCTAGTTCGTAGCCATTAACTTAGGTGAAGGCTATTCTGTCTCTCGGCTAATGAGAGAGAAAGGCTTCGTACATCTAGTCGCTAGCTAGGTCGTCCGTACAACTGGGGCGAGTGCTTGTTCGTATCACGAGACCTGCCTTGTGGTGGCACTAGGTCTGCGATTACACAGTGGCGACACGCGGGTCCGACATGTACTAAATGGACTGCGGCCGATTTAATCTACCACCTAGCAAGTGTGGTGTCTGGCGGTGACACCACATTCCTCCCCCGCAAATCGGCGAACGGTCGTGAGATAAGGCTTCCGCCCGCCGTGGGGAGGACCCAATGTTGACGTATGCGATGAGGTGGGGAGCCCAACAACAGGCGAGGCTGTGCCACACGCACCCAGCCATTCAGTCCGAGGGGAGCTAGGAAACGCCTGAAAACCTAGTCCAGGGTGCACGTCAACATGCGGTGTATGCGCCCGTAAAGAAACAGGAGGGGCCGAAGGGTCGACCTCCATTGCGTCGGGGTAGCCGACGCGCGATGACGTCTTGTGGTCCGGAGCGGGCGGAAGTTCCATGGCGGAGGACAGCTGGTCACGGGAAGCGATCGGCGGCACGTGACAATGGGAGGCGCGTGGCGGCTGCAGCGAAGCGTCGAATGCGGGCGGCGCCGGCCGGAGTACCGGCGGCTGCGGCGGCGGTGGCGGCGGCTGCTGCGGCGGCGCGTCGCCATGGGGCAAAATGGAAGGCATCGTCGGTAACACCTGGGGATGAGGCGAGCCAGTAGATGGGTCCCCAGGGCGCCGACCGGACGGCACCGTCGCTGAAAGCAGACGGGGAGCGGCAGAACCCGTGTGACGACAGAGGCGCAGAGAGAAGCTTGCACACGTTCAATTACACCCTGTGATTCGAGATCGTTTAATGTTCTTTCGACCTCATCACGCAATGCGTGGCGAACATTGCGCGCTCTGAAAAATTTCGGTTGCGCGTTTACTTTCAGTTCCAAATGTGCTTCATAGTTTTTAGCGCAACCTAAGCCCGGTGCAAAAATGTCTGCAAATTCGTCACGTAGACGAGAAACACTGTCTGAAGGCACAGTTTGATTCACTGATAGGACCTGATTTACAATAGACATGTTAAACAACTGAAATAAATCTAAGCCAAACAAGTTCACTGCCGTAGAAGAACGAAGAACGTAAAATGACACAAGTTTTGTTTGTCCTTTATATGTTGCAAAAAGAGTGCACTGTCCTAACACAGGTATTGTCTGTCCTGAATAACTATGTAACTTAACATTTGCGGCACGCAACGAAGGTGCGCCCAGTTGTTTGTACGTGTCGTGATTGAGCAATGAAACTGCAGCTCCGGTATGGAGCTGGAATGGTATGACCTTGCCATTAAAGTCCAAATCTACAAAAAGTTTATTGTCCTGCTGACGACAAGAGCGACTGTTTTGTGCAATTGGAACAGACACTTGTACAGAATCACTTGCTAATTGACGTGATTTCCGGCGACGTCGACGCACAGTTTTTGTGGGACGAACACAGTCACTGTTAGAGAAAGTGTCACTCGACGAAGTGGAATTAACGACATGAATGTCCACGAGCCTGAGTGTCCTTGGTTCGATTCCGGCGCGAAGCAAAGGGCCTGGAATGATTGTGATTGTCTGATCGGAGCTTTTTCTGGCAAACACTTTGAACATGTCCTTTCCTATTGCAGAAAAAGCAAATAGCTTGGCGTGACGGGCAATGTTCACGCGAATGTGTAGTAGCACACCGCGGGCATGATTTCACTGCATTTGTGGGCTGGCGCGGCACACGTGGCTTAAAGCACGGCGGCAGCTGCGCTTGTTTGCGCGAGGGCAGTTGACCGGTCCGCGCAGCTCGCCCGGCTGGCCGGTTAATGTTACACACTGCTGGCGAAGTTTCAAAAGATGCCTGAGCACAGTCAAGTGTGTCCTGTCTATCCAATATGTCTATCACTTGTTGAAGGGAGGGATTAACTAGTTTCAAAATTTGCTCCCGTATGCGAACATCAGAAACGTTCTGTGCAATAGCATCACGTACCATTGTATCTGAATAAGAAAGACCACAGTCACAGTCAAAGGCACAGTCTCTAGTAAGTCCTTGCAACGTTGCTACCCACTCCCTATTAGTTTGACCGGCCGTACGTTTTGTACGAAAAAACGTATACCGTTTTGCAACCACATTAACTGTTTCTTTGAAATAGGCATCTAAAGCAGACAAAATTTCTTCGTAGCACAGAGTTGCTACGTCGCGTCGGGGAAACAATTTCACTATCACACAGTAGGTGAACACACCGACACAAGAAAGCAAAAACGGCTGCCGCTCATTACCTTGAATTCTGTATGCGGCGAGGTGGAAGGCAAACTGGCGGGACCTTTCCCGCCAAGTCTCGTGGGTTCCATCAAAACTTCGAAATTGTGGTGCAACGGCAGGTTGTGGCTGCGGTACCGGCGAAGCGGCGGCGGCCGCATCAGTTTGAATGGCACGTTGACCCTGGACGAGCTGTCCAAGGGCATCCAATAACGCCTGCGTCTGCTGGTTCTGCAAGCGATAAAATTCGGACAGTACATCTGGAGAATGTGGCGAAGCCATGACACAAATAAATTAGGGCAAAGTAAAACACAAGATCCTTTGTAGTCGTCGCCATGTGATGTGTCGGCAGCTGGGCCAACACCTTGTAGTTCGAGATGGCTGAAAATGCACGCTAGACTAACGCAGACGGGCGTGAAGTACTGGAACAGGCTACGTAATTAATGCTATGAAGAAAAGTACGTAGCTGGATTAATACTTATCTTTAATCAATCATTGTGGTACATCGCTCTTGACGATACACAGGAGACTTTAATTACAATCACTGTAATGCTAATGGCGCCTTGCTAGTTCGTAGCCATTAACTTAGCTGAAGGCTATTCTGTCTCTCGGCTAATGAGAGAGAAAGGCTTCGTACATCTAGTCGCTAGCTAGGTCGTCCATACAACTGGGGCGAGTGCTTGTTCATATCACGAGACCTGCCTTGTGGTGGCGCTAGGTCTGCGATTACACAGTGGCGACACGCGGGTCCAACATGTACTAAATGGACCGCGGCCAATTTAATCTACCACCTAGCAAGTGTGGTGTCTGGCGGTGACATCACATTCCTCTCCCGCAAATCGGCGAAGGGTCGTGAGATAAGGCTTCCGCCCGCCGTGGAGAGGACCCAATGTTGACGTATGCGATGAGGTGGGGAGCCCAACAACAGGCGAGGCTGTGCCAACCGCACCCGGCCATTCGGTCCGAGGGGAGCTAGGAAACGCCTGAAAACCTAGTCCAGGGTGCACGTCATCATGCGGTGTATGCGCCCGTAAAGAAACAGGAGGGGCCGAAGGGTCGACCTCCATTGCGTCGGGGTAGCCGACGCGCGATGACGTCATGTGGTCCGGAGCGGGCGGAAGTTCCATGGCGGAGGACAGCTGGTCACGGGAAGCGATCGGCGGCACGTGACCATGGGAGGCGCGTGGCAGCTGCAGCGAAGCGTCGAATGCGGGCGGCGCCGGCCGGAGTACCGGCGGCTGCGGCGGCGGCGGCGGCGGCGGCTGCTGCTGCGGCGGCGCGTCGCCATGGGGCAAAATGGAAGGCATCGTCGGTAACACCTGGGGATGAGGCGAGCCAGTAGATGGGTCCCCAGGGCGCCGACCGGACGGCACCGTCGCTGAAAGCAGACGGGGAGCGGCAGAACCCGTGTGACGACAGAGGCGCAGAGAGAAGCTTGCACACGTTCAATTACACCCTGTGATTCGAGATCGTTTAATGTTCTTGCGACCTCATCACGCAATGCGTGGGGAACATTGCGCGCTCTGAAAAATTTCGGTTGCGCGTTTACTTTCAGTTCCAAATGTGCTTCATAGTTTTTAGCGCAACCTAAGCCCGGTGCAAAAATGTCTGCAAATTCGTCACGTAGACGAGAAACACTGTCTGAAGGCACAGTTTGATTCACTGATAGGACCTGATTTACAATAGACATGTTAAACAACTGAAATAAATCTAAGCCAAACAAGTTCACTGCCGTAGAAGAACGAAGAACGTACAATGACACAAGTTTTGTTTGTCCTTTATATGTTGCAAAAGGAGTGCACTGTCCTAACACAGGTATTGTCTGTCGTGAATAACTATGTAACTTAACATTTGCGGCACACAACGGAGGTGCGCCCAGTTGTTTGTACGTGTCGTGATTGAGCAATGAAACTGCAGCTCCGGTATCGAGCTGGAATGGTATGACCTTGCCATTAAAGTCCAAATCTACAAAAAGTTTATTGTCCTGCTGACGACAAGAGCGACTGTTTTGTGCAATTGGAACAGACACTTGTACAGAATCACTTGCTAATTGACGTGATTTCCGGCGACGTCGACGCACAGTTTTTGTGGGACGAACACAGTCACTGTTAGAGAAAGTGTCACTCGACGAAGTGGAATTAACGACATGAATGTCCACGAGCCTGAGTGTCCTTGGTTCGATTCCGGCGCGAAGCAAAGGGCCTGGAATGATTGTGATTGTCTGATCGGAGCTTTTTCTGGCAAACACTTTGAACATGTCCTTTCCTATTGCAGAAAAAGCAAATAGCTTGGCGTGACGGGCAATGTTCACGCGAATGTCTAGTAGCACACCGCGGGCATGATTTCACTGCATTTGTGGGCTGGCGCGGCACACGTGGCTTAAAGCACGGCGGCAGCTGCGCTTGTTTGCGCGAGGGCAGTTGACTGGTCCGCGCAGCTCGCCCGGCGGGCCGGTTAATGTTACACACTGCTGGCGAAGTTTCAAAAGATTCCTGAGCACAGTCAGGTGTTTCCTGTCTATCCAATATGTCTATCACTTGTTGAAGGGAGGGATTAACTAGTTTCAAAATTTGCTCCCGTATGCGAACATCAGAAACGTTCTGTGCAATAGCATCACGTACCATTGTATCTGAATAAGAAAGACCACAGTCACAGTCAAAGGCACAGTCTCTAGTAACTCCTTGCAACGTTGCTACCCACTCCCTATTAGTTTGATCGTCCGTACGTTTTGTACGAAAAAACGTATACCGTTTTGCAACCACATTAACTGTTTCTTTGAAATAGGCATCTAAAGCAGACAAAATTTCTTCGTAGCACAGAGTTGCTACGTCGCGTTGGGGAAACAATTTCACTATCACACGGTAGGTGGACACACCGACACAAGAAAGCAAAAACGGCTGCCGCTCATTACCTTGAATTCTGTATGCGGCGAGGTGGAAGGCAAACTGGCGGGACCATTCCCGCCAAGTCTCGTGGGTTTCATCAAAACTTTGAAATAGTGGTGCAACGGCAGGTTGTGGCTGCGGTACCGGCGAAGCGGCGGCGGCCGCATCGGTTTGAATGGCACGTTGACCCTGGACGAGCTGTCCAAGGGCATCCAATAACGCCTGCGTCTGCTGATTCTGCAAGCGATAAAATTCGGACAGTACATCTGGAGAATGTGGCGAAGCCATGACACAAATAAATTAGGGCAAAGTAAAACACAAGATCCTTTGTAGAGTCGTCGCCATGTGATGTGTCGGCAGCTGGGCCAACACCTTGTAGTTCGAGATGGCTGAAAATGCACGCTAGACTAATGCAGACGGGCGTGAAGTACTGGAACAGGCTACGTAATTAATGCTATGAAGAAAAGTACGTAGCTGGATTAATACTTATCTTTAATCAATCATTGTGGTACATCGCTCTTGACAATACACCGGAGACTTTAATTACAATCACTGTAAGGCTAATGGCGCCTTGCTAGTTCGTAGCCATTAACTTAGCTGAAGGCTATTCTGTCTCTCGGCTAATGAGAGAGAAAGGCTTCATACATCTAGTCGCTAGCTAGGTCGTCCGTACAACTGGGGCGAGTGCTTGTTCGTATCACGATACCTGCCTTGTGGTGGCGCTAGGTCTGCGATTACACAGTGGCGACACGCGGGTCCGACATGTACTAAATGGACCGTGGCCGATTTAATCTACCACCTAGCAAGTGTGGTGTCTGGCGGTGACACCACATAATAATTAGTGAAATAGTTTATTTTCGAAAACTGTGTGTGACATGGACTGCTCGCAGAAGGTTGCAGTACTGGATCTTAACTAGAATTTCTCAAATGCTTCGAAATGAAAGGTGAACAAGGAATTATTCCAGATTCTATTTGGACTGATGATGGACCAAGTATCGCACACTACACACCTGAGACTGAGACATAATCGATGCACTGACGACATCCCTCGAGCCCCATCAGTGAAAAGAGCAAAGCTGTTGTTTCAGCCAATAAAAACACGTCTTCTGTTTTTTGGGGCCAAAAGGGATTTTTCTCGTCAAATTTTTGTCCCATGCGGTAACAATTACTCCTGTACGGTACTGTTAAACGGAAAGTAACTGTGGAAGGGCCATACAGAACAAAATAATGGGAATGTTAATGAAGTAAAAGCGTCTGTTGGATGACAGCAGCCAGTTGCACAAGGCAGCTCTCGGATTCATCACCAACCAACCACTCCACTCGCAGCCCCGGTCAGGCACTTTCAGCCTTCAATTTTCCACCTCTCTCATTTTGTTTGTGGGTGAAAAAAAGTTATCTAACAACAATGAGATCCACAGTGCCGTTAAATGACGGGCCACAGAAGCGGAGGGAGCCTTTTTGACAAAGTGTGTTGAGAATAAAGGCGACTACGTCCAAAATAATGCTTGATATACGTTTGTTAATATGTCAAATTTTATAAAAAAGAATTGCCTTTCGATGTTTGAACACATGGCCACCGTCAGTATCTAGACATGCCTTGTATTTAAGCACCTCGTTGTTGGCTTGTTGCGACAACTCGATTAGTAGATACCAGCAAACATCAGGTTCTTCAAAGAACCTAACCTCCATGTATGAAAAAGCTTCAAATTTCTGATTGATTTACAAATGTGTTAATATTTTAAATGTATGACTTTAATCAGTTAATCGAGTAAAATTTCTGAAAATGTTTGAAATTATACTTAAAGTTTATTGGAAGTCGCTAAGTGGCCTCATTATCAGTCGCTGCATGAGTATACTCTCGCTAATTTATCTCCTTTTTTGAGAAAAAAACTCGCTTTTCCGCGCCTCAATGTTTATGATGTCATATCTATTGAACTATGGGGTCGGCTGCTTTGGCCGAGCGGTTACAGGCGCTTCAGTCCGGAATCACGCCGCTGCTACGGTCGCAGGTTCAAATCCTGCCTCGGACATGGATGTGTGTGATGTCCTTAGTTAGGTTTAAGTAGTTCTAAGTCCAGGGGACTGATGACCACAGATGTCAAGTCCCATAGTGCTCAGAGCCAAATGAACCATTTGAACTCTGTGTTGTACAATGTTATAATTTTCCAGGTACATTCAGTGAATTATGTGGACGCTGTGGGTGAAGTTTGTTGCGAATACATTTAGTAGTAATAAACTTTAAAGTCATACTGAAGCTGAAATTTTATGTCATGAACAGCGAATGTACAATAAGTGATAAACTTTCTTCCTCTCATCATTCTATGGTGGGTGTCAACGAGAAAATAACGCTGCGCCTATGAGTGCCTGTGCACTCGACTCGCGATTCTCTCCCGCTGCCCACTCGCCACCCAGGTCTGTTGTCGGGTATAAGGGGAGTATACCAGCGCAGAAAGGAGGTCGAGTACAAGAGTTCGCAAGTATAGCCACCGACTCGCCGTATTCCCACTACATGACAAACATTTTGAAAGCAATTCCCTGCACTGAACTGTTATTACTATGCATTTATTTCACACAGTCATGATTTCGATTTTATGGCCTTTCTCAGGTGCAAATTGAAATGTCGTAAAATTTGATACCTGCCTAAGGGACAGCAGCAAGTTATCATCACTATATAAGAATATCCTGACTCACTCACTGACTCATCATTGTACAGTACAGACCGCTAAGGATAGAAACTTGAAATCTGGAGAAGGTATGAAATAGATGATGCCTTTTTTTTAAAACAGAAAAAAAATCGCTATTAAGGCAGTTTTGAAGCTAGACCTACGAATATCGGTATTTGGTTTCTTGGTCAGAAACAAAGAAACAATGTTTCAGCATTTCTGGAAAGTTAACCTTATGGGGCTGAAAGGGGGAGTGAAATCTTTATTAAAAATGGTTCAAATGGCTCTGAACACTATGGGATTAACTTCTGAGGTCATCAGTCCTCTAGAACTTAGAACTACTTAAACCTAACTAACCTAAGGACATCATACACATTCATGCCCGAGGCAGGATTCGAACCTGCGACCGTAGTGGTCGCGCGGTTCCAGACTGAAGCGCCTAGAACCGCTCGTCCACTCCGGCCGGCTCATTATTAAAGAACTACTAAAGTGTTTTTAAAGCTACATGTATCAATATTAGTATTTGACTTCTCGGTTACAAATAAAAAAATACAAAATACATGTTTCAGTGTTTTTGGAAATTGAACCTCTAAGGGAGTGAGGCGACGAGACCTTTTATGAAAGTATTTTACTATGAAAGCATTATCAAGCCTAAATCTATGGAAATTTAAATTTAGATTCTCAGTTAGAAATAAAAAAATACTTGTTTCACTACTTTTGGAAATTCAACCACTAAGGGCGTAAAATAGTGGATGAAAGATTTTTTTGAAAGTAAATAATTATTAAAGAACTACCAAAGGAGTTTTACGGCTACATCTATGAAAACTGATACTTCACTTCTCGGCTAGACAGAAAGAAATATTTGTTACGGCACGAATGTTGCAAAAAGCATGATTAACAAAACATTTGGACTCCAGCTGCCAGAATCACTTTTTCGTCAGAAGTAAGCTAAAGTCGGAAAATACCATGCTTATAGGGCCCGAATCAGCGTGTAAATGTTCGAAGGTGCTGCAATTTGTGAACAGAAAGCAATTTGATTGAATAAAAAAAATAAGTAAACAGAAAACTCTGCATGTCATACATATTACACAAGCAAAGCAGTGAGCGCTACCAGTATAACAGCTCATCGATTAACAGTGAATGTTGTTCTATTTATATGTACGCTTACATTGTGTATTGAACTGGGGACCTAGAAACGACGGACAGGTTTCTTCCTGCTGTAGCCCTGTCTTTCACTACCCCACAACGGACCACAGCAGTCCACCCACAGCACCGCCGCCCCACACTGAACCCAGGGTTATTGTTGTGGTTCGGTTCCCAGTGGAACAACTCATACCAGATGAGTGTAACCCCTAATGTTTGCATGGTAGAGTAATTATGGGGTACGTTTACTTAGTCTTTGCACAGCAATCGCCGACATAGTGTAACTGAGGCGGAATAAGGGGTAACAGCCTGCATTCGCCGAGGCAGATGGAAATCCGCCTTAAAAACCATCCACAGACTGCCCAGCACGCCGGACCTCGACACTAACGAGTCAAAATATTTTACATATACAATAGACAAGAAAACCTAACTATTTATATTCAAAAGGGAAACAATATCAACTGTATATTATTTTCAACAAACAAGTCCTCATTACATTATAGAACAAAATAAACATCTTGCTATATCACCAGAAATTCAGGTACAACTGCGGAAAAAGAAAGAAACGATGAAAGAAAACAGAAAAACATCCTCTTATATGGCTCTCAAAGAAACTATCAATGTCTTCATAATGGGGAATAAGAATATTTTTTGCAGTGGACGAAATTTGTACGTTTTTCGTCTGATGTGTGGACTGTAGCATAAGAGTCATTCCGGATATCACTCCTCCTCTAATAGAACACATTTGGAGTTATATGCCGGCCGAAGTGGCCGTGCGGTTAAAGGCGCTGCAGTCTGGAACCGCAAGACCGCTACGGTCGCAGGTTCGAATCCTGCCTCGGGCATGGATGTTTGTGATGTACTTAGATTAGTTAGGTTTAACTAGTTCTAAGTTCTAGGGGCCTAATGACCTCAGAAGTTGAGTCCCATAGTGCTCAGAACCATTTGCACCATTTTTTGATTTGGAGTTATATGTTTTGCATCAATTAATTTTCGTCCTTCACGCTGCGGTCTCGCAGAACACAGCTTCATTAAAGGCTATCTGATCCCAACAATCAGTCGTTTCACCTTGTCTGTGCTACTTTTTTCGTCCACTCGTCTGCCGCACTAACAGTAAGTCCGACTAACCTTACATTGCTGCACGCTTCAGTAAAAGAGAACGAATCGACGGGTATGAAGCGACTGCAGCGCCACAGTTCTGAGACGCATCTTATTCGCGGAACTACAGTGGGAATAGAGAAAGCCCACTAGCACTGATGCAACAGTGGCGCCTTGGTTTGTGCGGTATGCAACCTGCAACATTGCCCTCGTACTTGCTCCGTTTGTAATCTGTTGTGCAGTGACTCAAGTGCGTCTTCTTCAGTGAGCCTCATACTGAGAGAAGGCAAAAACCAAACACAAGGCAAATACTACCCTCTCAATGGCACTACTGAAGCGCAAGTCGCTCCGAGGAGTACACTGAGAGATCGATGTTGCGAAAGCAGTGCTCTTAACTGTGACAATGTATCACGAACTGAGATCCCTGGGGTTAGTAATGTCGATTACAAGAAATAGACGAAAGTGTGTGAGGAAGTGTGTGGCTAATAGTTCTGAGGCAACTGTACGCAGAAGATATACATTTGTACAAATGATCTAATGTGAAGTTATGAGAAGTGATGGGTCATGCCTAACCTAACATAGTTTGTGCTGAACTGAAATACAAGTTTGTACTGAAGTCTGCACTGAGGGCTGTTGGTTATGGTATACACTTCCAGCTCATAAAACTGATGGACTGTCATCATTTAACATAGATTCCTCATCTTTCTCTCTCCTCTGTTGTCACAATCGGTGGCTCCCACTCGTCATAGGGACTGAGAGATCAGCTGTTCCTTTTTAGTTTCCCGTAACCTACGCCTCCCTACTTTCCGAAGAAAAACCTAATACTTTCGACAGCTAGCCCTTAACTCACGAAGAGACTGTTCTGTAACATACACTAAGAGGTGTCATCTCTGGGACCCCAACGTTTAAACTGAGATTTAGGGGATAAATCATTTGAAATTTTTCGTTTAAGTGATATAAGACTTATTTTATAATAATTTCAGTGCCATTTAAATACTCCACGTTCACTGTGTTGCATTAAATAAAGTCTGTAGTATTTTACTTTTTGTCACACAAAATCGTGTATTTTTGTGCGTTTTTTTTAATATTACACGTAAATAAACTCTTAGAGAACTAAATTTTACATTCTGAAGAATTATTGTACCTTTGCGAAGCAGGTACATTTTCACATAAAATTACACTCCAGGGTTTAAATTTGCACATAGACATTGGACAAAAAGAAAGTCTGTTAAACGGGTATTCACTACTGGGATCTACATTTCCCTTTACCACAACTCAGAACGTGTCTGATTTTAATTAGTACTTTAATTATTTCATTGAACAAATAGGACGGTGTCCAACACCATTGTCCTGAAGTTCTTCCTGTGAACGATACTCTCGTTCACTAGCAGAATTGTGGCCGCTGGCTAATGAAATCTCGTCGTCCTTTTCGTCTATCCCTTGAAATATATATCTGTGACTTGTTCCTCATGTTTCTGAGAATACATTTCTTGCTATATGTTGTGTACATAGTTCCGCATATTCAGCGCGTACACAACTTTCCCACGAGAGCGCGCCCCGCTAAGCACAACAGCGCAGGCGCAGCGCTCGTCCGTCTCCGCACTACGAGATGGCGCTGCCATAGAGATGGACCAAATTCTGCTTCCGCCGATCCGCGTATTAATATGTAACGCAGCCAATGAGATTGCTGCTAACGTAGAACCTTTTCTTCTCGCGGATCACACTCGTGCAGTGATACATGAACGCGCGAGGTATTATAGCGAGTGTACAGACCTCTGATTAGTCAGTCTGCATTTGTCTGCATCAGTCTTTACGAGTTCTACATTTGTCTGTACCAGTCTATAGTCAAGTTTCAGTCTGCGCCTAATAAGGTTACCATATTCCTGTACATAGCCATGAAGATAAATGTATAGACACTTTTGTCAAGTATCAGAGATATATGTGAGAATAAGATTAACCTACCAATACCAAAGGAACTTCAGATTGTCAATTATAAATAGCACCCAGAACCAAGTTAAGTAATTTTTATGCTTGTTATTACTTTAATGAATGTGTCTGAAAATTAATCAAGTTCTGTTTAAAGTTGTTCACCGTGAATCTGCTACTCTAAGTGTGCAAATGGCATTTCTATCGTCTGACCTAACGGTAGAAGAAAAACACGCCACGATAAGACCACAAGACATATTGCTGACACTCGCCTACTTCGTTAGAGTGACAAGTGAAATAATCTGATGGTGTGTGTACCGAAGGTCTTACAATACGCGCACCACACTATACTAAGAAAGCAGGTATGTAGTTCACAGGAGACCCCAGAATGTGTCAAGTTAGCAACAAACAATGAAGGCGATGATGCAACCGACCGTAAAGCAATTGGCTATTTAACGAAGTTAGATGAAGTATAGGGTTACTCCCTATAAATTACCTTGGGGAGCGAGTTTGAATATTCTCGCAAGGTCTGGGCTCAACGACCACACCTCGTGAGTTATGGGCTGGGATTGTTTTCTCGTAGTTTTATGGTCTGGGTTTGGAGACAAATATGCAAACATCGCGAGAAATGCGTGCTTCAACATAAATACAGATGTCAGTCATGGCTGCATGGTGCACTCTAGTGTTTTGTCACGAACGACACCTGTCCACTTTTCCTAATACGTTGCAAGCGTCTGTGGTGGTGAAGTTGTGTGTGGTTATGAGTGCATTATGTCGGTTTTTTTATCAAGTCGTACGTGGGCAAATTCTTGACGCTCATATGGTGGGCACTGCCACAACATGGCAGCCAAAGTGTTTGGTGTTTCAGGAGGCATCATATCAAAGATTTGCACCATATACACGGAAAACGGAAAAACATCATGTGCTGTCACAACACGAACAAATGTGTGTGTTGAGTGATCGCAACGGACGGTCATTCAAGAGAATTGTGAGGAAAAATAAGGGAACGACAGCTGCAAAAGTCACTGCAGAACTGAATGTTGCACTAGCAAACCCAGTCAGCACAAACACAACAGTAAGGGAGCTCAACAAACTGGGAGTTGCGGGGGCAAGTTGGAAAAGGAAGTCGTAGTGTCCAAGCCATAAGACCGGGACTGTGTAGCAATGGAAGAAAGTCATTTGGTCTGATGAGTCTTGTTTCACACCTTTTCCAACTTCGCCAAAAGATCGAAAATATGGTGGGATGTGGGCAGCGATGTGGTTGAATTGCATTCAACATCAAATTACTGGCGAGGATTATGAAGCCATTTCGGCTGATCACGTAAGTCCCAGAGTGCAATCTTTGTTCCCCAATGGTAATGCAGTGTTCAAAGACTCCCGTTCACATTGTTCGCATCGACAAAGAACTGCTTTTGTCGACACGACACTGAATTGTCGCATCTCCTCTGCTCTATTTAGCGATATCGATATCTGCTTACTTCATCACTCCCTGGACGTGCCAGTATTTAGGAGCACATATAGCATAAGATTCCATTGAAAACCATACAGAACATGTGTTTTTGCATTCCGAGCCTATTGCAAGCTGTTTTGAATGCCAACGGCCATGGTACACCGTATCACACATGGTAACCTGTCATCATTATTGGCGTTTCCTCATTTTTGTCCCAACCCTGAATGTCTGTCGCTAGGTACGTCATTCTGTCTGACACTTTTATAAGTCTCCAAGCGATAACATGCCTACTGCGATAAACGTGCCCTTTTTTGTGGACAGTGAAGCATCCCCAACTCTTTTTTTTTTCTTTATTGTATTTCAATTCCCCATGGAGGCGGGCTGGCAGCAGCATATGCGCTGCTCTTCAGCCGAAAGACATAGTACAAAACATTAGAAGACATTTAAAAATATACAAAGGAGAAAATATGGTGAACATAGATATAAAAAAGGGGGAACATCATGGAAGGCAATAGACAAAAAAGGGGCGACTGTAAAATGGAGATAAAACCGTAAAAAAGTAGCGCACACAAAAAAAACCACACAGGGACAATTAAAAGAACACAAGGCACAGTATGACCGGAACATAAAAGTATCGACGGATGGCATACACATAACAAACACTGACAGTGAACCTCAAGGCAGCACACAATTAAAATCACACCTCTTGATGCACAGGAGAAACAGCACTAAACACAACACTGACGTCGCACACTGATGATGATCAAAACGGAGGATCTGCCAGGCGCAAGGAGATGGATACCGGAGGAAGGGAGGGAGGGGAAGAGAGGGGGGAGATGGGCGGGGGGCGCGTGGAATAGGGCAGGTAGGGAGGGATGTGGGAAGGGAAGAGGCAAGGATGGGGTGCAGGAAGGAGGAAAATCCACTCTGGGAGGAGGAGGGGAGAGGAAAAAGGGGGCCCCTGGGGAGGGGGGGGAACAAGGCCAGGTTATAGTTGGAAGGAAGGGTATATGTCATGGCGAAGTGCATCATCTGGAAGGGGGAGGCACTGGAAATTGTCCTGATGAAGGAGATGGGAGGGTGTGGGGGTGGGGAGAGAGAGGGATACAGCGATAGAGGAGCGGCAACGGGTGGGGGATGGAGAGGAAGGAGGATCAAGCCTGCAGACAATGTAACAGATGCAGAGATGTTGGAGGAACAGGAGAAGGTGGGGAAGGGGATGAGTTCGTACAGGAGCCATGTGGGGGGAGGAAGGCGGATATGGAAGGCAAGGCGGAGCACATGGCATTCGAGGATTTGGAGGGCCTTGTAAATATGGGCAGGTGCGGAGATCCAGGCAATGCTGGCGTAACAGAGGATAGGACGGATGAGGGATTTGTAGGTGTGGAGGATGGTAGAAGGATGCAATCCCCATGTCCGTCCAGACAGAAGACGGAGGCGGGAATGGGCTTTCTGGTGGATGGTCTGGAGGTGAGGGGTCCAGGTGAGGTGTCAGTCGAGTGCGAGGCCAAGGTATCTCAGGGTGGGGGGTGAGCTGAATAAAGGGTGAGGTAGAAATCATGGAGACGTAAAGAGCGGGTGGTGCAGCCTATGATGAGTGCCTGGGTTTTGGAGGGGTTGAGATGGAGGAACCACTGGTTACACCAAGTGGTGAACTGGTTAAGGTGGGTTCAGAGGGTATGTTGGGACCATTGAAGGGTAGGATAGAGAGCCAGGAAGGCGGTGTCATCAGAATACTGGAGAAGGTGGACAGGTGGGGGTGGCTTGGGCATATCAGCCGTATACAAGAGATAAAGGAGAGGGGAGAGGACAGAGCCCTGGGGGACACCAGCAGTGGGATAAAAGATACGGGAGTTGGTGTTGTGGAGGGTGACATAGGAAGGATGGTGCGAGAGGAAGGAGGGGACCAGACTGACAAAATTGATAGGCAGGGCATAGGTTTGGAGTTTAAAGAGGAGACCGGGATGCCATACACGGTCATAGCCATTTTGGAGGTCAAGGGAAACAAAAATGTCAGTGTGACGGGAGTTGAGCTGGAGGGACAGAAGGTGAACGAGGTTAAGGAGTTGGTCTTCAGCAGAGTAGGTGGGTCAGAAACCACACTGGGTAAGGGGGAGGAGGTGGTGTTGAGTAAGGTGCTGATGGATATGGTGAGAGAGGATGGATTCAAAGACCTTACTGAAGACAGAGGTGAGGCAGATGGGATGATAGGAAGAGGCGGCAGAAGGGGATGTGTTGGGTTTTAGGAATAAGAGGTCTTCCATAGGTCAGGGTAGAAGCCAGTAGAGAGGATGACGTTATAGGGATGGGCAAGGACAGTCAAGAAGGAATAGGGGCTTTCTTGAAGGTGACGGTAGTTGACACAGTCGTGACCAGGGGCTGTGTTGCATTTGGACTGGAGGATAAGTTTAATGTCTTGTACTATAATGGGAGTGTTTATGTCGGAGGGGGGTAACTGTCCGAAATACGGGAGACTAGGAGCAAGTGGAGCGACAGAGGTATTGGCACATTCCATGACGGTGGGGAAAAGAGAATAACCAAAGTGGGGATCATCTGGGATGGAGAAGACCTCGGTAAGGTGGGAAGCGAAGTGGTTGGCCTTACTGAGGTTGTCAGGAAGGGGGCGATCGTTATGGAGAAGGGGGTAGTGGGGAGCGTAAAGGGAATCAGTAAGGCGATGGAAGGTGGACCAGTACTTGGAGGAGTTGATAGGGAGGTAGGCGTTGAGTTGTGTGCAGGTCTGGCGCCAGTCTCAGCGTTTCGTTGCTGCAATAAGGTTCCGTACGTGTCGCTGTATTTGCCGGTGGCGTTGGAGTGTATCCCGGTCGTGAGTGCGCCGGAAGGAAAGATAGAGGCAGTGGGATTCACAGAGGAGGAGGACAGCCCGCGGAGGGAGAGTGGGACGATGGGGGTTGATGGTTTTAATAGGAACATGGGCCTCCACAGCGTCAGTAATTACTTTCTGAAGGAAGGGCGAGGCTTCAATGATGTCATCAGGATGGCCTTAGGTAAGAGGGTGACCTGGGTGGTGATGGATTCCCGGTAGGCATCACAATTGGCACGGTGGTAGTCATTTACGACCCTGGGAAGGGGTGCAGGGTGGGGATCTGGAGGGGGGCAGTGAGCAGACGTTATGGTGAGAAAGACAGGGAGGTGATTGCTACCTGTGGGGGCAAGGACAGCGACGGCAATACGCCCAAGGAGGTTGGTGGAGGCAATGACAACATCTGCAGTGGTGTCACTTTCGGGTCAGGTGTGCTGGGGAAGGGGACAAGGTCGCCTTGGATCCTGGAGAGGAACTGATGCCACCGCCAAAGGGCGGCAGGAGTGCAGCTATGGGTGTTGGGGTCGGCAGCAATCACATAGGTAGAGAAGGTGCAGTCAATGTGTGAGATGAAGTCATAAGGAACAGTGGAGTGGACATAGATGGTGGCACAGGTAATGGTGAGGGAGGGGAAGAAGACGCTGAGGATAAGGTGTTCAGTGGGGTCATTTTGGTTGTGACCGGATGGGGATGTGCTTAAGGTGGTCAATCGCGACTCCACCCTGCGCATGAGGACCAGGAGCATCAGTGCAGTGGAGGATATAAGGAGAGGTGCGGATACAATGGTGGGGCTGGAGAAAGGTTTCGTTCAAGAGGAAGGTGGCGACCTGGTGGTGGGAGAGGGTGTGCATGAGCAGGTATTTGTTGGAGTGGAAGGAGTGAATGTTCTGGAAGACGATGCGATACTCGTGCCGCGCCAAGGCAGGATGTGAGGGGGGAAGAGAGGGTGTCGAGTCGGGTGAAGGTGAAGTGGGAGATTTGTTGGAATGTGTGGGGGCGCTGAAAAGGGTGAATATTTTGGAGTACAATGGTAAGGAACCAGATGATGTCCTCGGCCATGGGGGTGAACGGAGAGAATTGTTGGGGTGGACAGGGGGATTGACGGGACAAACAGGGACTGTAAGCTCAGGGGTGGCTGGAGGGGGTTTGGCTTTACACGTGGGAGTAGGTGGGATGGGGGCCATTGCAGGTGTTACAGGAAGGAGGAGCAGCGAGGTTGGGGCAGTTCTTAAGAAAGTGGGAGGCCTTGCAATAGGGACAGGTGGGTGGGGGGGTTTGCAGTTGGGAGTCAGGTGATCATTGTACATCAGGCACCACTGGCAGCGGTAGGATTGGGAAGGGGGGAGGGGATTTGGAGGATTCAACAGGGTGGCGACGGTGGTATATCAGGGCACCCTGGGTGAGGAGATGGTCAATGGAGGGGGCTGAGCTCAGTGATCACAGCGGTGTAGGTGGGGAGGGGGGGAGCGGGGGATCGACAGGGAGGCTGGGGCTGATGAGGAGTGGAAGAGGAAAGGAAGGGTGTCATAGATGCGTGGGGGCCAAACATAACTCGTGGGAGTTTACGGAGGAGGTCCGTGTGAAAGGAGTGGTACGGGGACTCGACAAGGACTGAGTCCCTGCAAGGAATGAGTTGGGAGATGGGAGCACTAGGTAAATACTTTCGTATCTCCACGGTGAGGGTACGGGCATCGAGGAGCTTAAGATCAGGAGTTGACACGACAAAGGTGTGGAGGGTGGGGGCCGGGATATGGGTGGCTGGAGGAGGGGTGGTGTCTGTGGAGACGACAGGAGGAGGGGGAGGTGGTTCTGACTTTTTATAGGAAGTGGCGGGAGCAGAGACGGTAATGACGCACTTTTGAGGTTTTTTGGAGGCTGGGAGGAGGGGAGAGGGATGGGGAGAAGAGGGAGGTGGCGGGTGGTAGATCCCCGTGGCGTAGTGGAGGTGCCGGGAGAAGGAGCCGGTTCAGTGGTGGTGACAGTGGCTCGGCGCGACGCGATGTGTGCGGGAGATGCAGACGCCGAAGTGACGGGGTAGGTGAGAGAGGGGAAGCCGATCACCTGAGGGGCGGCAGCAGAGGCGGCAACAGAGGGGTATGTGAGGGCGGGTGTAGTAGTGGGAGCTGTTGAGGGTGTGGAGGCTGAAGGAATGGTGTAGAGCTGGGGGTATACAGCAGGGGAGGAGATCGTTGAATGGGTAAGTGGGGGAAGGGGAGGTGAGGTGTAAGGAGAAAGGCCAGGGGGGGCACTCCAGGAAGTGACTGTGGAAGAGGGGGAGGGGGAGGTGTAGATGACAGTGGATGTGGGAGTGCTCATGGTGGACGAACGGCGACAGATGGACGGAGGGACAGCAAGCAGCGGCGGCAGTGAAGGGCGGACAGTAGGCAGCGGCGACGACGATGGACGGCGAGCGGGCAGGCAGCTACAGCAGCGACCAGCGGGCAGACAGTCAGACAGACAGACAGACGAACAGACAGCCACAGCAACAAAGACGGAGATTCCACCCTGAGAGTAGCCCAGGCTTTGCAATCTGACGTTTTCGAAGGAGGGGATCCAACCCTCTAGATGTTCCCAACTCTCTTGTGGTTCCCTTTTTAGGTACTCCACGTCGACGTCTGCTCGTAGATACGTATCGTCGGTAGGTGTTACGGCTTTACTTCCCGACGTGACAGCGACGACTCTCCGATGAGGTGCGGGCGTTGTGTTTTACAATTACTGCGAGTCTTGCAAATATCGCTTTTATTTAGTAATTTGTCAGGCTAAAACCCTCCCCTTTTATGATTAAGACAGCCTGCGCCACCTTTTGGAGGGAGTGGGGACGTCAAAGAGTCACAAAAGTTCATATTAAGCAGTCCGTAGAACACGTAAACGTTCACTTCAGTTAGGCTGTTAGTTAATGCCAACGCTTTCCGCTGAGATGGTGCTGACTTACTGCTGAATACGTTTGGTTCCGTAAAACCTTCACTGATTACTACTAGGTAAATGAAATAAGTACAACACTCTTGTATTTCACTTTCACTCTACATTCAAGGATTAAGATGGTGATGGATGATGTTCTATTTAAAAGGTTCCTAGCCTGGAGGAATCTAATAGTTCGCAAATGCCAATATGCACGCGCTCTACGTCCAGATTCGCAACTAACGGCACACGACACTTTCAAAAGTCCACACGTTAATATCTGAATACCGGTACCTTTGAATTCACTCGTATCAGCAGAAAATTTGAGTTTCTGTCGTCTATATGTCCGTTCCAATCTAGCACTGGAGTCCTAAAATCCCCTTAATACTCCGTTGCTACCAACAGTCAGAGATCGTACACTACATCACTTTCAGTCTCCGTAATATTCTAACAGTTTATCGTGAATCCTAACACTATAAAGTCCAATCTAATTATTATCTCGCTGACTGACACGGGTTCCCCGCCCTTTAACGAAACAATCGAGGAAAAAAAGGCGGCAATAACAACGATCAGGCCTTTTTATAGGTTTTTCATCACAAGAGTTTAACGTCACTGCCTTCTCCATGACGGAGCTTCCATGGCTTTGCTGTACTTAGACGTTAAACTACTTGCCGATATACTATAATTTTGATCTGTAATTACCGAAATCTGATTCTATACTATTTTCCCCTCTAAAAATTCTATTCTTAATTTTAAATTATTCTTTCTATAGCTTTTGTCACTGTAAACTGAACTGAGGTGTTACAACAGATATCGGTGACACGGTCCGCACGTCCAGCTATGCTGCGAACCCCCGGCTGCTGATCCCCACCAACCTGCGCTGCCCTGAAGCGGACAGGGACGCCGTGGCAGAGGAGATTCGGCGCTTCTACTTCGGAGAACGCAGCATTGGACCCGACACGCAAGTGGAGCTCTTCACAGTGAGTAACCCCATAAGCAAACCAACAAAACGTTAGTACCACCTGCAGACCTGTGAACGCGCCTTCGCTTCAATTCAGGGGAAGAAGGAAAGTGGTTATATGAATGCGGAGCGCACTGCTGTTTTAAGAAGATTGTCGAGCAGGTGCATACAGCTACAAGGCTATATCGTATACCTGTTGTAGAATCTTACAACATCTCTTATGTTGGCGTAATGTGGCCTTTCTGTAGGTTGAAAATTTCCATTGCAGGAATCGATATGGCTCCCGCTATAAATATTGTTTGGGAACTAATAGTTCAACTGGCTCTAAGCACTATGGGACTTAACATCTGAGGTCATCAGTCCCCTAGACTTAGAACTACTTAAACCTAACTAATTTAAGGACATCACCATCCATGCCTGAGGCAACCTGCGACCGTAGCAGCAGCGCGGTTCCACACTGAAGCGCCTTGAACCACTCGGCCACAGCGGCCGGCGAACGTTTGAAGCCCAACTCGGTCTGCTAGTACACGTGGCGCAGAAAGCAGCAGATACCGTTGCCACGTTGACGCCGCGTTGCTTTATTACTACACTGTCCAGACCCATTAAAGTCAAAAACCTGTCGAAAGCCCCAGTAACCATCTTTCGCACAGCGAACCGCTGTGTAGGTAGTCAGTCAGGTTCTTGAAGATACCGATAGGCATGTGGAGCCATGCAGACTTCAATGCTGTGGTCAGATGTACAGGTTTCTCACTTGAGGACCCATGGCTCAAACAACCCGGATGCGGTGGCACCACAGATTCTCGACTGGGTTTGGATGAAATTTGCTTGTCAGGAGAGTATGGTGAAATTATCCAGTTCTTCAAACCACAGGCGAACACTCCAAGCTGTGTGACACGTTGCCTGGTCCCTAAGAATACATGCACAGTTCTGTTGATGTACTGTGCCTTCCAGAATGATGACATCACCCTCAGAATGCCACAAAACATTCAAATGATTCAAATTGCTTGGAGCACTATGGGATCTGGATAAACTGACTAAACCAGAGGTTTTACAGAGTTTCAGGGAGAGCATAAGGGAACAATTGACAAGAATGGGAGAAAGAAATACAGTAGAAGAAGAATGGGTAGCTTTGAGGGATGAAGTAGTGAAGGCAGCAGAGGATCAAGTAGGTAAAAAGACGAGGGCTAGTAGAAATCCTTGGGTGACAGAAGAAATATTGAATTTAATTGACGAAAGTAGAAAATATAAAAATGCAGTAAATGAAGCAGGCAAAAAGGAATACAAACGTCTCAAAAATGAGATCGACAGGAAGTGCAATATGGCTAAGCAGGCGTGGCTAGAGGACAAGTGTAAGGATTTAGAGGCTTATCTCACTAGGGGTAAGATAGATACTGGCTACAGGAAAATTAAAGAGACCTTCGGAAAAAAGAGAACGACTTGTATGAATATCAAGAGCTCAGATGGGAATCCAGTTCTAAGCAAAGAAGGGAAAGCAGAGAGGTGTAAGGACTATATAGAGGGTCTACACAAGGGCGATGTACTTGAGGACCATATTATGGAAAGGGAAGAGGATGCAGATGAAGACGAAATGGGAGGTATGATTCTGCGTGAAGAGTTTGACAAAGCACTGAAAGACCTGAGTCGAAACAAAGCTCCGGGAGTAGACAACATTCCATTAGAACTACTGACAGCCTTGGGAGAGCCAGTCCTGACAAAACTATCATCTGGTGAGAAAAATGTATGAGACAGGCGAAATACCCTCAGACTTCAAGAAGAATATAATAATCCCAATCCCGAAGAAAGCAAGTGTTGACAGATGTAAAAATTACCGAAATATCAGTTTAATAAGTCACGGCTGCAAAATACTAACGCGAATTCTTTACAGACGAATGGAAAAACTGGTAGAGCCGACCTCGGGGAAGATCAGTCTGGATTCCGTAGAAATATGGGAACACAGGCAATACTGACCCTACGACTCATTTTAGAAGCTAGGTTAAGAAAAGGCAAACCTACGTTTCTAGCATTTGTAGACTTAGAGAAAGCTTTTGACAGCGTTGACTGGAATACTCTCTTTCAAATTCTCAAGGTGGCAGGGGTAAAATACAGGGAGCGAAAGGCTATTTACAATTTGTACAGAAACCAGATGGCAGTTATAAGAGTCGAAGGACACAAAAGGGAAGTAGTGGTTGGGAAGGGAGTGAGACAGGGTTGTAGCCTCTCCCCGATGTTGTTCGATCTGTATATTGAGCAAGCAGTAAAGGAAACAAAAGAAAAACTCGGAGTAGGTATTAAAATCCATGGAGAACAAACAAAAACTTTGAGGTTTGCCGATGAGATTGTAATTCTGTCAGAGACAGCAAAGTTCTTGGAAGAGCAGTTGAACGGAATAGACAGTGACTTGAAAGGAGGATATAAGATGAACATCAACAAAAGAAAAACGAGGATCATGGAATGTAGTCGAATTAAGTCAGGTGATGCTGCGGGAGTTAGATTAGGAAATGAGACACTTAAAGTAGTAAAGGAATTTTGCTATTTGGGGAGCAAAATAACTGATGGTGGTCGAAGTAGAGAGGATATAAAATGTAGACTGGCAATGGCAAGGAAAGCGTTTCTGAAGAAGAGAAATTTGTTAACATCGAGTATAGATTTAAGTGTCAGGAAGCCGCTTCTGAAAGTGTATGTATGGAGTGTAGCCATGTATGGAAGTGAAACATGGACGATAACTAGTTTGCACAAGAAGAGAATAGCTTTTGAAATGTGGTGTTACAGAAGAATGCTGAAGAGTAGATGGGTAGATCACTTAACTAATGAGGAGGTAATGAATAGGATTGGGGCGAAGAGGAGCTTGTGGTACAACTTGAAGAAGGGATCGGTTGGTAGGACATGTTCTGAGGCATCGAGGTATCACCAATTTGGTATTGGAGGGCAGAGTGGAGGGTAAAAATCGTAGAGGGAGACATGAATACACTAAGCAGATTCAGAGGGATGTAGGCTGCAGTACGTACTTGGAGATGAAGAAGCTTGCACAGGATAGAGTAGCTTGGAGAGGTGCATCAAACCAGTCTCAGGACTGAAGACCACAACAACAACACTATGGGACTTACCATCTGAGGTTATCAGTCCCCTAGACTTAGAACATCACACACATCCATGCCTGGGGCATTAGTAGCAGCACGGTTCCGGACTGAAGCGCCTAGAACCGCCCCGCCACAGTGGCCGACTGACAAATATTCCCGAAACATTCTCTTCTCAAGCCTGGACCCAACTGACGATTGTTGCAGTGTGTTTGCTGCCAGATGTTTCACGCCAATGGAGGACAAATCGCGTTTAACCTGGAAAGGACATCTGTCACCAATCAGTAGACGTCCAGTAGCGACACTGGCGTGCTGATTCCAGCTCTTATCTTCCTCTAAGAACCCGCACCCCCCCGCCCCACCCCAATAAAACCCTCGATAGAGCGTGCCTAACTTTATTGAGAATTTTAAAAATATACCTGTGGAGACAGTTGTTGTTGTTGTTGTGGTCTTCAGTCCCGAGGCTGGTTTGATGCAGCTCTCCATGCAACTCTATCCTGTGCAAGCTGCTTAGTGTATTCGTCTCTTGGTCTCCCTCTACGATTTTTACCCTCCACTCTGCCCTCCAATACTAAATTGGTGATCCCTCGATGCCTCAGAACATGTCCTACCAACCGATCCCTTCTTCTAGTCAAGTTGTGCCACAAACTCCTCTTCTCCTCAATTCTATTCAATACCTCCTCATTAGTTATGTGATCTATCCATCTAATCTTCAGCATTCTTCTGTAGCACCACATTTCGAAAGCTTCTATTCTCTTCTTGTCAAAACTATTTATCGTCCATGTTTCACTTCCGTACATGGCTACACTCCATACATATACTTTCAGAAACGACTTTCTGACACTTAAATCTATACTCGATGTTAACAAATTTCTCTTCTTCAGAAACGCTTTCCTTGCCATTGCCAGTCTACATTTTATATCCTCTCTACTTCGACCATCATCAGTTATTTTGCTCCCCAAATAGCAAAACACCTTTACTACTTTAAGTGTCTCATTTCCTAATCTAATTCCCTCAGAATCACCCGACTTAATTCGACTACATTCCATGATCCTCGTTTTGCTTTTGTTGATGTTCATCTTATATCCTCCTTTCAAGACACTGTCCATTCCGTTCAACTGCTCTTCCAAGTCCTTTGCTGTCTCTGATAGAATTACAATGTCATCGGCGAACCTCAAAGTTTTTATTTCTTCTCCATTGATTTTAATACCTACTCCGAATTTCTTTTGTTTCTCTTACTGCTTGCTCAATATACAGATTGAACAACATCGGGGAGAGGCTACAACCCTGTCTTACTCCCTTCCCAACCACTGCTTCCCTTTCATGTCCCTCGACTCTTATAACTGCCATCTGGTTTCTGTACAAATTGTAAATAGCCTTTCGCTCCCTGTATTTTACACCTGCCACCTTCAGAATTTGAAAGAGGATATTCCAGTCAACATTGTCAAAAGCTTTCTCCAAGTCTACAAATGCTAGAAACTTAGGTTTGCCTTTTCTTAATCTAGCTTCTAAAATAAGTCGTAGGGTCAGTATTCCCTCACGTGTTCCAATATTTCTACGGAATCCAAACTGATCTTCCCCGAGGTCGGCTTCTACCAGATTTTCCATTCGTCTGTAAAGAATTCGCGTTAGTATTTTACAGCCGTGACTTATTAAACTGATATTTCGGTTATTTTCACATCTGTCAACGCCTGCTTTCTTTGGAATTGGTATTATTATATTCTTCTTGAAGTCTGAGGGTATTTCGCCTGTCTCATACATTTTGCTCACCAGATGGTAGAGTTTTGTCAGGACTGGCTCTCCTAAGGCTGTTAGTAGTTCTGACGGAATGTTGTCTACTCCCGGGGCCTTGTTTCGACTTAGGTCTGTCAGTGCTCTATCAAACTCTTCACGCAGTATGATATCTCCCATGTCATCTTCATCTACATCCTCTTCCATTTCTATAACATTGCCCTCAAGTCCATCGCCGTTGTATAGACCCTCTATATACTCCTTCCACCTTTCTGCTTTCCCTGCATTGCTTAGAACTGGGTTTCCATCTGAGCTCTTGATATTCATACAAGTGGTTCTCCTTTCTCCAAAAGTCTCTTTAATTTTCCTGTATGCAGTATCTATCTTACCCCTCGTGAGATAAGCCTCTACATCGTTACATTTGTCCTCTAGCCATGCCTGTTTAGCCATATTGCACTTCCTGTCGATCTCATTTTTGAGACGTTTGTATTCCTTTTTTGCCTGCTTCATTTACTGCATTTTTATATTTCTACTTTCGTCAATTAAATTTTAATATTTCTTCTGTCACCCAAGGATTTATATTAGCCCTCGTCCTTTTACCTACTTGATCCTCTGCTGCCTTCACTACTTCATCCCTCAAAGCTACCCATTCTTCTTCTACTGTATTTCTTTCTCCCATTCTTGTCAATTGTTCCCTTTTGCTCTCCCTGAAACTCTGTACAACCTCTGGTTCTTTCAGTTTATCCAGGTCCCATCTCCTTAAATTCTCACCTTTTTGCAGCTTCTTCAGTTTTCATCTGCAGTTCATAACCAATAGATCGTGGTCAGAGTCCACATCTGGCCCTGGAAATGTCTTACAATTTAAAACCTGGTTCCTAAATCTCTGTCTTACCATTATATAATCTATCTGAAACCTTTTAGTATCTCCAGGGTTCTTCCATATATACAACCTTCTTTCATGATTCTTGAACCAAGTGTTAGCTATGATTATGTTGTGCCCTGTGCAAAATTCTACCAGGCGGCTTCCTCTTTCATTTCTTAGTCCCAATCCATATTCACCTACTACGTTTCCTTCTCTTCCTTTTCCTACTGTCGAATTCCAGTCACCCATGACTATTAAATTTTCGTCTCCCTTCACTATCTGAATAATTTATTTTATACCATCATACATTTCTTCAATTTCTTCGTCATCTGCAGAGCTAGTAGGCATATAGACTTGTACTGCTGTCGTAGGCGTGAGCTTCGTGTCTATCTTGGCCACAACAATGCGTTCCATGTGCTGTTTGAAGTAGCTTACCCGCATTCCTATTGCTTTATTCATTATTAAACCTACTCCTGCATTACCCCTATTTGATTTTGTATTTATAACCCTGTATTCACCTGACCAAAAGTCTTGTCCCTCCTGCCACCGAATTTCACTAATTCCCACTCTATCCAGCGTTAACCTATCCATTTCCCTTTTTAAATTTTCTAACCTACCTCCCCGATTAAGGGATCTGACATTCCACGCTCCGATCCGTAGAACGCCAGTTTTCTTTCTCCTGATAACGACGTCCTCTTAAGTAGTCCCCGCCCGGAGATCCGAATGGGGGACAGTTTTACCTCCGGAATATTTTACCCAAGAGGACGCCATCATCATTTATCCATACAGTAAAGCTGCATGCCCTCGGGAAAAAATTACGGCCGTAGTTTCCCCTTGCTTTTAGCCGTTCGCAGTACCAGCACAGCAAGGCCGTTATGGTTTGTGTTACAATCCAGATCAGTCAATCGTCCAGACTGTTGCCCCTGCAACTACTGAAAAGGCTGCTGCCCCTCTTCAGGAACGATAAGTTTGTCTGGCCTCTCAACAGATACCCCTATACCCCTCCGTTGTGGTTGCACCTACGGTACGGCTATCTGTGTCGCTGAAGCACGCAAGCCTCCCCACCAATGGCAAGGTCTATGGTTGATGGGGGGGGGGGGGGGGGTACAGACAGTACCCATGACGAAGTCCTATTGGCTTGCAGACACCCAAATTTCGGATGGCCTACTATAAGCCACAAGAGCAGCATTGTAGTCTGCCTCCAGGGGCTTGTGACTGTTTTCATGGTTTCTGTCGTGCTGTAGAAAGGGAAGTGGAAGGCACTGAGGATTTTGCCAAACTAGGGAATCTTAGAAGGGCCTTTTGCCATTTGATTCACTCATGAATCTACGTGCCACACGTTATCCACCCCTCCATCCCCCAACGATCACGGAGGAAGCGAAATAGGAAAGATGAAAAACCGTAAGTGCACTTTTCTGCCTCAGATCACGTTTAAATTTTGTCGAATGGCACAGAACGACCCCTAGTCGTTCCAGCTTGTGTACAAGAGCAAGCATTGTGGTCACACTGCGCCCAGAAGGGGCAGATCATCTTTAATGAGTATGCAGCCTCTAACCCTACCACAACAAAGGTCAAAATTTAATAATGATTGTTGTGTTGCTCACGCTGCTAAATACTGCATTTTCGGGCAGGTGTCATTAGAGCACAGTTAATAAAGTCATTTCATCTAATAATGAATATAGGCACTCATCTTTTCGTGTTTCCCACGCTGGTCTCGTTGTAAAATCATGGCTCAATCGTCGAAAATCTGGGTGGTGATGATTCCAAGCTCGGATGCAAAGAGGCCTAGGTTTTATTCTGCTGTATTCAAAAGTTTTGTAGATGCGCTTCACAAACCATTCTTGACGATTACACTTTTGCAGGATAATGGTGATGTAAAAAAAGTAATCAGCACTCCGAATTTAAGTTACACTTCCTTTTAACTGCTTTTATTGCAATATCACGTAACACACAAAACATCACTTCACGATACAAAACATACTTGAAAACCTCTTCCTCACTGTTAAAGTTCACATTTTATAAGCCGACTACGTTATGCGTCTTTCCAACATGACGTCCAAGACTTGCCTTTCTCTAGGTCCGACTCTCTAACTAACTAATAATCGCTTATGCGCCCAAAAATCAAGAGTTACATCAAAGATCATAGTGAGATAAGAAAAAATACACATAAGAATAATATCATTGCAATATAAAGATATCGATGAATCAAAGTACCTCTACATTAATGAAATCAAATCTGAATGTGGTCTCAGATATATGTTAGCTACTTCTACAGAAACAGAGTAGAATATTACTTGTATCGAGAGGTTCAGGTGAGGTACCGTAACGGTTACGTAATTCAAGGCCCATAAAGACATTAAGGGTTGAACGTCTAAGGATGTCAAAGGTTGTCAAGAACATATTTATGTTGCTCGTCACATTGGCAACTGTTGTTTTGTTCCCCGAAATGCGTGGAATTCAACACCCCAGGGAAAGGGGTGGCTTCATTCACGCCATTTATGCCATCCTCTGCAGCCTTTTCATGCTGATTCTGAATGGCGGTGTCTCGGAATGCTTTTCTCCGCCACCCATAAGAAAATCGCGTGATTTCAACCCTGCAACTCGCGCTCCTGACCTCCACTGCAAAGGCGTCAAAATGATGGGTGAAATGTGAGTAAGAGTGTTGTGGCGACATTCTCATCGTGTGATATGTCCGCAGTGGCATCGGACAGAATTGTGGTGAAATCTGGTGGGTGTATGACTTCATTACCCCACCTTACACATCACTTGAACTTGTGAGATGTGGCCTATTTTTCGCACGTGTCGACACGTTGTGCTGTTTGAAACGCCGTCGAGTTGGAGGGTGATATCACAGGGTGTTAATGCTTTCGTATCAGTACAGAGGAATCTTGTACATACTGTTGAGCTAAGGCGCAAACTTTTTTTTTTTTTTGTCATCAGTCTAGTGACTGGTTTGATGCGGCCCGCCACAAATTCCTTTCCTGTGCTAACCTCTTCATCTCAGAGCAGCACTTGCAACCTACGTCCTCAACTATTTGCTTGATGTATTCCAATCTCTGTATTCCTCTACAGTTTTTGCCCTCTACAGCTCCCTCTAGTACCATGGAAGCCATTCCCTCATGTCTTAGCAAATGTCCTATCATCCTGCCCCTTCTCCTTATCAGTGTTTTCCACATATTCCTTTTCTCTCCGATTCTGTGTAGAACCTCCTCATTCCTTACCTAATCAGTCCACTTAATTTTCAACATTCGTCTATAGCACCACATCTCAAATGCTTCGATTCTCTTCTGTTCCAGTTTTCCCACAGTCCATGTTTCACTACCATACGTACTCCAGACGTACATCCTCAGAAATTCCTTCCTCAAATTAAGGCCGGTATTTCATGTTAGTAGACTTCTCTTGGCCAGAAATGCCTTTTTTCCCATACCGAGTCTGCTTTTGATGTCCTCCTTGCTCCGCCCGTCATTGGTTATTTTACTGCCTAGGTAGCAGAATACCTTAACTTCATTGACTTCGTGACCATCAATCCTGATGTTAAGTTTCTCGCTGTTCTCATTTCTACTACTTCTCATTACCTTCGTCTTTCTCCGATTTACTCTCAAACCATACTGTGTACTCATTAGACTGTTCATTCCGTTCAGCAGATCATTTAATTCTTCTTCACTTTCACTCAGGATAGCAATGTCATCAGCGAATCGTATCATTGATATCCTTTCACCTTGTATTTTAATTCCACTCCTGAACCTTTCTTTTATTTTCATCATTGCTTCCTCGATGTACAGATTGAAGAGTAGGGGCGAAAGGCTACAGCCTTGTCTTACACCCTTCTTAATACGAGCACTTCGTTCTTGATCGTCCACTCTTATTATTCCCTCTTGGTTGTTGTACATATTGTATATGACCCGTCTCTCCCTATAGCTTACCCCTACTTTTTTCAGAATCTCGAACAGCTTGCACCATTTTATATTGTCGAACGCTTTTTCCAGGTCGACAAATCCTATGAAAGTGTCTTGATTTTTCTTTAGCCTTGCTTCCATTATTAGCCGTAACGTCAGAATTGCCTCTCTCGTCTATTTACTTTTCCTAAAGCCAAACTGATCGTAACCTGGCGCATTCTCAATTTTCTTTTCCATTCTTCTGTATATTATTCTTGTAAGCAGCTTCGATGCATGAGCTGTTAAGCTGATTGTGCGATAATTCTCGCACTTGTCAGCTCTTGCCGTCTTTGAAATTGTGTGGATGATGCTTTTCCGAAAGTCAGATGGTATGTCACCAGACTCATATATTCTACACACCAACGTGAATAGTCGTTTTGTTGCCACTTCCTCCAATGATTTTAGAAATTCTGATGGAATGTTATCTATCCCTTCTGCCTTATTTGACCGTAAGTCCTCCAAAGCTCTTTTAAATTCCGATTCTAATACTGGATCCCCTATCTCTTCTAAATCGACTCCTGTTTCTTCTTCTATCACATCAGACAAATCTTCGCCCTCATAGAGGCTTTCAATGTACTTTTTCCACCTATCTGCTCTCTCCTCTGCATTTAACAGTGGAATTCCCGTTGCACTCTTAATGTTACCACCGTTGCTTTTAATGTCACCAAAGGTTGTTTTGACTTTCCTGTATGCTGAGTCTGTCCTTCCGACAATCATATCTTTTTCGATGTCTTCACATTTTTCCTGCAGCCATTTCGTCTTAGCTTCCCTGCACTTCCTATTTATTTCATTCCTCAGCGACTTGTATTTCTGTATTCCTAATTTTCCCGGAACATGTTTGTACTTCCTCCTTTCATCAATCAACTGAAGTATTTCTTCTGTTACCCATGGTTTCTTCACAGCTACCTTCTTTGTACCTACGTTTTCCTTCCCAACTTCTGTGATGGCCCTTTTTAGAGATGTCCATTCCTCTTCAACTGTACTGCCTACTGCGCTATTCCTTATTGCTGTATCTATAGCTTTAGAGATCTTCAAACGTATCTCGTCATTCCTTAGTACTTCCGTATCCCACTTCTTTGCGTATTGATTCTTCCTGACTAATGTCTTGAACTTCAGCCTACTCTTCATCACTACTATATTGTGATCTGAGTCTATATCTGCTCCTGGGTACGCCTTACAATCCAGTATCTGATTTCGGAATCTCTGTCTGACCATGATGTAATCTAATTGAAATCTTCCCGTATCTCCTGGCCTTTTCCAAGTATACCTCCTCCTCTTGTGATTCTTGTACTGGGTATTCGCTATTACTAGCTGAAACTTGTTACAGAACTCAATTAGTCTTTCTCCTCTTTCATTCCTTGTTCCAAGCCCATATTCTCTTGTACCCTTTTTTTGTACTCGTTCCCCTACAACTGCATTCCAGTCGCCCATGACTATTAGATTTTCGTCCCCCTTTACATACTGCATTACCCTTTCAATATCCTCATACACTTTCTCTATCTGTTCATCTTCAGCTTGCGACGTCGGCATGTATACCTAACTATCGTTGTCGGTGTTGGTCTGCTGTCGATTCTGATTAGAACAACCCGGTCACTGAACTGTTCACAGTAACACACCCTCTGCCCTACCATCCTATTCATAACGAATCCTACACCTGTTATACAATTTTCTGCTGCTGTTGATGTTACCCGATACTCATCTGACCAGAAGTCCTTGTCTTCCTTCCACTTCACTTCACTGACCACTACTATATCTAGATTGAGCCTTTGCATTTCCCTTTTCGGATTTTCTAGTTTCCCTACCACGTTCAAGCTTCTGAAATTCCACGCCCCGACTCGTAGAACGTTATCCTTTCGTTGATTATTCAATCTTTTTCTCATGGTAACCTCCCCCTTGGCAGTCCCATCCCGGAGATCCGAATGGGGGACTATTCCGGAATCTTTTGCCAATGGAGAGATCATCATGACACTTCTTCAATTACAGGCCACATGTCCTGTGGATACACGTTACGTGTCTTTAATGCAGTGGTTTCCATTGCCTTCTGCATCCTCATGTCGTTGATCATTGCTGATTCTTCCGCCTTTAGGGGCAATTTCCCACCCCTGAACCTCTATCCGCTCCTCCGCCCTCTTTGACAAGACCGTTGGCAGAATGAGGCTTACTTCTTATGCCGGAAGTCTTCGGCCGCCAATGCTGATTATTTATCAAAATTTATGCAGTGGCGGGGATCAAACACGGGACCAAAGACGTTTTTGATTATGAATCAAAGACGCTACCCCTAGACCACAACAGAACTGTGTTGTTTCGAAGGAGTGATGCTTTCATTCTGTTGTGCAGTGCACATTACTCATTTTCATATGGGCCCGACATCTGATGCGATCATATGCTGTGGCGCCCTGGAAATATTATATGAACGGAGTTGGGGCGGCTGCACAGGGCGCTCGTCAAAGCCGCGGCCCGGCAGCAACCACGTGGTGCCGAACTTTAGCTGAGCATGAAGGGAGCCCCAGCACGTGGTCCATCGAGCACATGGCTGTGAATTCCTTGGTGACGCTGTGCACTGGGAGGGCCAAAGATGGCGGACTTTTTGAAACCTTAATGGCAGACATTTCACAGTTCATATAGAAATTAATAGTAGCCAGATGAATCATGATACATCAAAAAGAAACATGTACATTATTATTATTTGTACAACGTATCTGATGGAGTAATCAGATTTTCAATACCTTTATTAGTTTAAAGTTTAGTATAAGACGGTACATTATACAATTAACACTCAGCAATGAATTTCCAAATTATAAACGCTTCATTCGATTTTCTCGATCGCCCTGTCTTTAGAAATTTATTAGTGTAAACCTAAATTGGTGTGAATTACAGGCATCTAACTTGAATAGTACATTCATGAAGAAATCGGTTAAATATTTACTGTGTCTTAGAAAGCACAGGGACATTAGACAACTGGCCTACCTTTTGTTCTGTTCCTTTGATATATGGTTCTTTAATTTGTTTATGTATCTAATAATGTGTGTTAAAGCGTGTTTATGGTCCAGCCACAGGAATATTTATTTAATTTCAAGTTATTTAAATGTAAATCCAGTATTTCGAATGTGTTTCATTATGTTTGTGTGGGTGCGTTGGCTTGAAGACATGTCGCGAGTGCTCTAGCCAATCAAAGAGCTCGTGCATGGGGAGACTGGATGGAAGCGAGTTTGGGATAGTGCGGTGCGAGGGGAGTAACCCACAGGACAGGGGAGGTGCTGGACGCGACGGTCTTGACAAAGGATTTGGAGCGTGGAGCGGTTTGCGCGTGGTCGCGAGAGATAGAAATACTTCGGGGTGCTGACTTGTGAACTTGTGAGATTTCCTAGGTTTCTACACTGAATACGTTGTATGCGTGTAGAAGTGAATATCCCGAGAGCTATGTTGATGTTCACAACTAATTACGTGAAGTAGGAATCTATTGTTTCCCAGTAATTCAACTCGTATTTTATTTAATTGCTGGACCATCGATGCCAATAAGTGTTTTGCAGAAATATACCGCGTTCACTTCTACTGTCGTACTCATCATTTAAAGTCGTTAAGAAAATACCTGCAGATTTTATTTAATTGCAGTCTTTCATTTATAAACGTCTTTGTTGCGTTCTAAATTCGCAGTTGCCGAATGATAGGAACCTTCGACCATTCGATTCATCTGTATATTCATATTGTATACTGTATACTCAGCAGTACTTGGCCTGTAATGTGGCAACTACGCACCCCAGCCCCTAGACAACGAAACCAGCCAAAACTTTAATGTGAGTCACAGGGTATGTAGCTGAGGGCCACACCCTATCATCTCATTTCATATTGTTTGAAAGCCCAAAATGTGATGCCACCGGGACTGAACACGGTTCCCATGGCTCACGTAGCCGGTACATTGGTCAAAAGTCACTACATTTCCGACGTGTGATGCCTGGAGACTGTGCCTTGATGTCGAAGCCTCTGGAACGTAATCTTCCAACAAGATGGTGCCTGTACTTTCCTGATCTACTTCGATACAGATGATTTAGACTATTCACGTTCTCCAGATCCGTCACCCACTGAAAACATGTGGCCGTGCACTGCTGTGAGGCTCGCACTCCAGCACTTGGAATCACTACGCTTTTGGACCTTGGCACAGAGGTGAATCACCATGGAATGATATACTCGTATCCATCATCAAAGATCACTTCGACTTCACGCCCAGCCCATTGCATTATTCTGAACTTGTAACCGACTTAAACACCTAATTACACGCCCAGCTACAGATTAAAGTATATCCTGAACCACGTTGAATCCCAGTATTTTTTACAGAAACAAACGTTTCCATGAGAGAATGAAATGATACATCAGAGATGATAACTACAGGACGGAATGGGAATTAACCACACATATTTGAATCCAAAGTCTGGCAATCGACCACTTAGCCACCGAGCTTAATGAAAAATACATAGCGTTCGTCACATGAATCTGGAGAATTTCAGTGGGAGAAGACAATAGACATGTCGTTACTGTACAATGAGTGGGGTGACGAACCTAATGCCGAACCTTGGGGAAATCCTGATACAAATCGCGCCAGTAATAATATCATCTATGCCAAAGCTTCTGGTGGGGGAATCCAAATTCCTTCGTTCACTATGCCGTTGTTACACAGCATAATTGTTCAAAAAGATCAATAGAGCAATTGCTTCCGCTTTCAGTTTTATGCTAAATTAAGCTTTCTTTCTTTTCAGCTTTTGGGCGACCTGATGTTCACATACCATGGTGTGCGGGTGGCCAAACTACACAGCTCCAAGTCGACAGCCCCAGCCCACTTCTTCGTCTTCCACTACGTGAATGAGAAAGTTCCTGATGGACCGATGGCATCTTTGGTGCGAAAGACCAGGGAGCTGTTTAATGGTACTGTATCTCTAGTGATATTCGGTAGCTTCATTGTTCTCTAGGTAACGTTTACTTTAAAGTTTGGAGGCGTTGTTCTAGTATGTTCCTGCGGTATTGATCTCAAGGCTACCGCTCTCCGAGACTCTGTTGTCTGTGCAGAGTTCTTCATAGCTGCTGGAGCCTATATCGATTTCTACCTCCTTACTCTAATCAAACGTTGAGCCCCCTCCGCAATTTTTATCTCATACAATTCTCTCCATTACCAAGTTGACGATTCCATGACGCCCCATGATGTATCCTATCAACAGTTCCCTTTTTTGAGACAACTTGACCTATAAATTGTATTCTCCCCAACTCGACTCAGTACTTCTTCATCGATAATCGGATCTACATATCCAATTTTCAGCATACTCCTCTAGCACCACATTTCGACAGCTTGTATTCTAGTCTGAACTTTTATCCTTAACGTTTGTATCTACGTAACTCATAATAATTCCGTATTATTTAATTTAACATGTTTAAAAATCTCTTTTCTTCAGAAGTAAGCTGAGATGACAGAAGTCATGGTACAACTACAAGGGTCACTCCAAAAGAAATGCACACTATTTTTGTAAAAATACAGTTTTCATTCTGCATGTGTGAAAGTTTTACAGTGTGTAGATACATCCTTCCCGCTTGATTTCAAACTTAGTTCAACCTGTTCCCGTGAGTGGCGCCGTCACAGCATGTCTTCAAGATGGCTGCTACACTTGACGTTCGTCAGAAGCTACGTGCTGTCATAGAATTCCTGTGCTGTGAATACGAGACAGTGGAAAACATCCACAAGAGGTCGAAAAAGGTGTATGGAGATGCTGCTGTCGATCGCAGTACAGTTAGTCGGTGGACAAGCAGGTTATGTGATGAAAGCGGGCACGGCAATATTGAGGACTGTCCTCACAGCGGCAGGCCTCGTACTGCACACACTCCAGACAACGTGCAGAGAGTTAACGAATTGGTGACTGCTGACAGACGCATCACAGTGAACGAATTGTCATGCTACGTTGGGGTAGGGGAAGGAAGTGTTTGCAGAATACTGAATGTGTTGGCGTTAGAAAAGGTTTGTGCCAGGTGGGTTCCCAGGATGTTGACAGTGGCTCGCAAAGAAACAAGAAAACGGTATGCAGCGAACTTTTGGAACAGTACGACAATGGTGGAGATGAATTTCTTGGAAGAACTGTGACAGGTGATGAAACATGGCTCCATCATTTTTCACCAGAGACGAAGAGGCAATCAATGGAGTGGCATCATGCAAATTCACCCAAGAAAAAAAAAATTCAAAACCACACCTTCTGCTGGAAAAGTTATGGCTACGGTGTTTTTAGATTCCGAAGGACTCTTGCAAAGTTGGTGATTCAGATTTTATGAGAAAATCCTTCCGCAACGTAAAATGCCTTTGTTTTAATGACTCGCACCATAATTCACGCATCATACCCGTATCGCTCTCTCCCTTATTTCGCGATAATACAGAATGAACTGCCCTTCTTCCAACTGTTTTGATGTCCTCCTTCAGCCCCATCAGATGGGAATCCGAAACCAAACAGCAATACTTCAGAAAGAGTAGACAAGCGTAGTGTAGGCAGTCTCTTTGGTAGACCCGTTGCCTTTTCTATGTGTTCAGCCAATAAATCGCAGTCTTCGGTTTGTTTTCCTCTCAACATTATCTATGTGATCGTTCAAATTAAAGTTATTCGTAATTTTAACGCTTAAGTTGCATTTACAGCCCTTAGATTTGTGTGTTTTATCTCATGACTTCACACTTTTCATTATTTACAGCCAAATGCCACTTCTCATCTTTCTTCTTTAAATCGTTTTGTAATTTTTTTGACCATCTGATGACTTTATAAGACTATATATGACACCAATTTAAGAGAGCTGCTCAGATTGTCTCCTAAATCGTTTATGTAGTTTAGGAACCACAGAGGGTATATAACACTTCCCCGGGGGAACGCCAGATATTACTTCTCTTATACCTGAAGACTTTCGATCAATTACTACGAACTGTGACCTTTCTGACAGGGAACCACGAATCCAGTCGTACAATTGAGACGATACTCCACAGCACGCAATTTGATCAGAAGTTAAAACTCTTCAGGAAATCTAGAAATATGGAATCAATTTGACATACCTTGTCGATAGCATTCATTACTTCGTGAGAATAAGCAGCTAGTTACGTTTCATAAGAACGATATTTTCTGAATCCGTGTTGGCTCTCTGACAATAAACCGTTTCTTCCGAGGGAACCCATAACGATCGAACACAGTATATACTCCAAAATCCTACTATAAATAGTTTCGTGTTTCATTATTAATCTAAATTAATTTGATATTCTTATTTCATTACTTGATTATTAATTAGATTATGGAGGAGTTTTGGAAAAAGTGTCCCGTAACACTAGGTGCGTGACCACATTGTACCTTGCACTTGTTTTCGCATTTGGAAGAAACCTTACTTTTCTGGAGTAGTTTTTGTAATTTTGAAGTAGAAAAGTGAATGCTATTATCTAACATTGGAGTAAGGTCATACATTTAACTTCTACTACAGGGCTAGCTAGAGGCAAAAATCTGTAGAGTATACCAACATACAACACACTCCCCTACAAGTGATTAGTGTTAGCATTAATGAAAACATTATTTTGTAGTCCTTGTTATAAAACTATACTTACTAAGTAGGTTTTCTTTTTTGTTACAAGTTTTTATTTAAAAAGTATTCCATGCATAGAAATATTTATTCAGGAAAACGATTGTAGGTTATATTTATGACTTACTTTGTTACTGTCAAACATTTAATGCTATTGGGCAATTAATCAAAAATTTTTGTTACTACATATTGAACTGCTTCCTGACCTACTGACAACTTTAATAATGGATAGTAAAAGTCAACTTCTCCTCTAGTGTTGTAGGAAAGGACGTAACTATTCTTCTCAAATTGTGGTGGATTAGGTATGACAACTATCATTAGGGAACACATGTATTGTCAAGGTGCAGTTAAAATGCTTGCTCCTTGAAGACTTGCATACATATTAACTGCAAGTGAGCACCACACATCATTCTTACTATTCATTTTTGTGGAATCAATACTTGCTTTCCAATTTGGAGCATTCTGCCCTCTTTACCGACTTCTGTTCACGTGCTGCACAAATTTTTAATTTGTCCCTATTTGTTGAGCAGAATTTACCCAAGTGTGACTCTTCAAAAATATTGGAGAGTCTAGTGTCATAGACCGCTTAATATCCAATTCTTTGAAAAAAAAAAAGCACGTCTTTAACCATCTCTTCTGTTAGTTTGTGTCGAATGGGATATATTGTAGCAGTATACCGTCTGCAGCAAGCATCAGTTCTGCTTGCTGAATGTTAAGTAGAATGTCATTCATTTATATATGAGGAATAGAAAAGGAAGTAAAATTGAATTTGTGGGACTCGCTTCATGATTTCTCTGCAATTACTAAAATTTTCTCTCCTTTCTAATAGTTTGAATTATACAGCACACTATTTTCCATTCTGTTTGTTAAGTATGATCCAAACTTGTTATATGTTAAGTTTTCAATTCCATAAAACATGCTCTAAGCAAACAGATGTGTTGGAAAGATAAAAGAAAGTACTAACGGGTGATAGTGCATTATTTAAGGCTTATGGTTTCAGCTTACTGTGGAAACTGATTGAACCGTGGATTTATTTTCACAGAATATTCTTAAGAATTTATTTTATTTACTAGCGATTCACCAAGAACATTAACACATTTAATCACACTATGTAAGCCTGGAAGTAGTTGCCAGGGAGTAACTGATGAAATCATAAGCAAATTCTTTTTCAACAAATTGTAATTTATTTTCAATGGCGCCCAAAGCTTTTCTTTAAAAGAAACAGATTTAAAATTATAATCAGAAAGCACCTCTATATAACAAGTTACAATTTATTCAGAAGCAGAAAGAAACAAATTTTTGACTGTATGAGCTTTCGGGCTGAGAACCTTGCCGCTCCCTTTTGACACGGCCATAGTTACAACCGCTCACAACAACCTCTGAAATGCTACACTGGTGCAAATCTGCAACATACCAGATTACTTTAAACTAAAAGTTTTCACAATTCACACAAACTATGCACCCCGTAGGAGGGATGGAAATGGTACAAAACACTAACATTAAAATATTAACTTTGCCACCGAAGGTACAACTTGATTTTAACTTCTAAGAAAATTCTTACGGTGAAAGGGTGGCAACTTTATATACTAAAATGAATGTTTCAATAAAAGCCCATGAATTGCAATCTTATATAAAATCGTACAAGGTTGGCCAAACAAGTTAACTTGCTCTACAGTACACAGATACCGCCTCTCAAGATGATAGACACGATCAAAACATATTTCAGGAATTAGGCCGTTACACTCCAAGAAGTAAATTCGTTAACACACCAAATCCGACAAACATGACAGAGGCAGCTCCGAACGACAGACAGACACTAATCGCCTAACAAAAGCGGACGAGAGACAGACGAGCAAGCTGGGGACGAGAGACTGACCTAGTAGAATTTAACAAGAGTAAATTACACAACACATCACCAATCACTTAACTGCGATTTCTCGAGAAGACCTGGCGCAGCACCCCCAAATCACTATCCCGAAGCGTCCGCTGCCAGCCGCTTCAACGGACGCAGGAAGGCGCGCCAATCTCCCATCTTTCCTGGTGCGCACCAACCGACCAACTGCCCGCTGCTCCGTCCGCGCCTGCTGCTCCGTCGCGACTGCACGGCTGGTGCGTCTCCCACTCACTTCCAGACACACGACGGCGGAAATACTGGCTCGGACCCAACCGTGCAGAGGAAACACGCCCACTGGCAGAACTACATCCCTGGACCAGGAAAGGACCGAGCCAAGCTCCACAAGATGGCAACTGAAGGGGCCCAGAAGCGCTCGGAGTACCAGTTACAACACGGCGTCGCAGCTCGCACCGGCCAGACTGGTGTCGTGGGTTGACTCCTGTTGCTCTCGTGTCGACCGCGAAGTCACTACCCCTCGCTACACGCCGCGGCCCACTGGACTCCCGTGGAGACCTCACATGCGCCGACGCTCAAGACGGACAAGTCATCTTGCTACCGACCAACCGATCGATCCAACCGCCAATGACCATTGCCTGAGCAAACTCGAGCACACTGGCGGCCTAACGCGCTGACTCGGATGCAGGAACTAAGCCCCGACTGGGTGACCACTCGCTGAGTTCTCTTACTGGCGGAATGGAAAGATTGTCATTTTGCCGGCTCTAAAGGTTGATCCGAACGACAGACATATTAGCACTCCGACCGACAGACAAACACTAATTGCCTAACAAATGCTGAGACAGACTAGCAAGCTAGGGACGAGAGACTGACCAACTGGCGAGCTCATAGCGCCCCTTAAAAGCACGTGAACAGGCAACCTTTCCTCTTTCCCACCAGAGGGAGACACCAAAGCTGCGATTGCCACACCGGCGCCACCGCCAGAAACGGAAGGCGACGGCTTCACACTACGCGCTGCGGCGCGCTCTTCAAAACAGCAATTTTTTACCACGGCTCACTGATAAGCGACAGTTTTCTGTGTCGATAACAGTTCTGCGTTGTAAGAGCTACACACAAGGACATCTGGTGTCGTTTCTCACAGTGGTTTCTGCAATTCTAATATTCACATAATCAATATGTCAAACATCAGTTATACTAAACGAACAGCGTCTTGAAAATTAGTTTTCAGATTAACATAGCTAAAAGTAAAGCAAGGATCTGGAATGTAGTCGAACCAAGTCTGGATATGAAGGGAGAAATATGTCGATTACAAAACGAAGCACTGCACGTAGTATAAGAGTTTCGCCATTTGGGTTACAAAACAACTGACGACGGCTGATGTGGATGTAAAGGGCGAAGTGGCAATAGCAAACAAAACATTTCTACGATAAAAGGGAAGTAGGCAGATTGGGCATTAGCGTGCCGGTGACAATGAGGTCAACAGATACAGAGCATGGTCTGGGGAAGGATAGCGAGGGAAATCGGCCGTGATCTTTCAAGGCTGCCAAGTCGACAATGGCCTTGAAAATGATTTGGGAATTTCACGGACAAGTTAACTACTCACGACCGAGCGGGGTTTTGAACTGGTGCACAGTGGCTCATTTTCTACAAAAGGCAGAAAAAAGTCAGTAAATCTAAGGTCTTAATTTCATAAGTAATACCCCGTAATCTGGAAAAGATGGTACCACAGCCTAACATTTTTCAACGATATTGATTTTACCCTTCAAGAAAAAGGGCGAGACCTGTTACGCAGCTGAAAGAAGCGCTTGCCATGAGTTTGTAGCGTAAATTTGAGCGCTGTTGAAAATCATAATTGTTTTTGTTCACAGTGAATTTTTTCAGTACTATTTAATGTCAAGTGTTATTTTACGATGCCAACGGCCTCGCCGCAATGGTAACACTGGTTCCCATCAGATCCCCGAAGTTAAGCGCTGTTGGATGGGTGACCTTCCGGTCTGGCGAGTGCTGTTGGCAAGCGAGGTGCATTCAGCCCTTGTGATGCAAACTGAGGAGCTATTTGACTGAGAAGTAGCGGGTCCGGTCTCGGAAACTGACATACGGCCGGGAGAGCGGTGTCCTGACCACGTGCCCCTCCATATCCGCATCCAGTGACGCCTGTGTTATGGGGATGAAACGGCGGCCGGTCGGTACCGTTGGGCCTCTACGACCTGTTCGGGAGGAGTTTAGTTTTAGTTAAAGTTATTTTATGATGTATTGCATACGTTATTGAATAGAAAATACTTTGTATGGTTCAAAACAGTGATGTCAAAATTGTTTTTGATTGTTGTTATGCATTAATACTTTGGAAACTCACAATTTTAAACATAGCTGACGACTGCAACAATAAGTAAATTTTCCATACTTTTATAAAGTACACAGCCAACCGGTTGGATAAATTTATAGAAAAAAATCTTGCCCAGGTTTCAAACCACTATAGATATCTTCTTCAAAGGGAAGTCACATATATTACATGACGTTAAAATTGTAAACATACGCTGATGAGCCAAAACATTATAACCACCTGCTTAATAACTTGTATGTCAGTCTTTGGAACGAAATACGTCACTGATTCTGCGTATCAGGGATCCGACAGTTTGTTGGTAGGTTTGTAAAGGTAAGTGGCATTAGACATCTACGCACAGGTCACGTAATTCGCGCCGCTCCTAGTGACCGCATGGTTAGAGGCGCCATGTCACGGGTTGCGCGGCCCCTCCCGTCGGAGGTTCGAGTCCTCTCTCGGGCATGGGAGTGTGTGTTGTTCTTAGCATAAGTGTGTTTAAGTAGTATGTAAGTGTAGGGACCGATGACCTCAGTAATTTGGTCCCTTAGGAATTCACACACATTTGAACATTTGAACGTAATTCCGGTAAATAAAGGGGCGGCTGATTTGCGTACGCAGTGATGGCGCCCGATAACGACCCAGATGCCTTGCATAGGATTTACATCAGGCGAATCTGGTCGTCGAGACGGCAACTTTACTTTCTTATAATGTTAAGAAATGACTTACAATAAAATTCAAATGAAACTCTATATTCAAAAGAAATGGTTTAAACATCAGCTGAATGTTCACATTAGTATTTGCATAACACGCCTTTAAGAAATAACTTTACACAAGGCAAATCTCGTATTCCTATCGTAGCAATCCACATAACATCCCACTACCTGAGCTTCGTTACTATCTCAGTAAGACAAAACAATGCTACACGCTTGCGTGCTTACTGCAGTCTCTCAACATTCCAGAAAAACTCACAAATAATGTCATTAGCTTCTCTCTCCATAGCTGCATCTAAAATATTCCATTTTTCTCTTACCACACTTGGAAAAATAATTTCCTGACAATTCTTCAAAATACTGCTCAACTCAGAATGCATGTAAAATTGCTAGAGCTCTGAGGCAGAGGCGGTGTAGTAACACAAAGATATCGTAGCAACAGTCAAAGATTATTCAGCTACATGGTTTTGCTCTGTAAGAGCTACACTTATCGATATTTAGATAAGAAACAGAATTTACAGTGTCACTGAAAGAATCTCCATACCTCACAATGACACTGATGATATCAGTGATAAAGATGATATTTTTATCCGTAAATTGATAGTAGAAGAGGGAGAAGGGAAAGGAGGGGGACGATTGATATCACCTGCATCGGCACTTCACGCAGAATCAGCGGCGACGAGTGAAAATGTTCGGTTCTGTACTTTTGGACACGTTTCGAAAGAACAGGCACCACACATATAAAGACGATATTATCATTAGGTTGAATGACCTACATCACAAGTCAAAAACGTAAACAAAGCTTGGCAGATCCAGTGCACTAGTAGACGTAGAACTACCATCCATACCCAGTTTTCTACAAATTGGATCTGACAAGACTACTCCAGAGCAACGGTTTCAGTCTTCCACTTGAATACTCCTTTCCGATGACTGTAGGAAGAAGTGTATGCATTGTAGTACCAATGTTGCTGTACCATGTTTCAGGTGCTGGCCACGGAGAAGACTTCAGGTACATCTGCATCGGAACCATGTTCGGTGGCCCACCTGTAAAAGACTCCTTCGACGGCAAACTCGCTGACAAGCTGACGCGCCTCTGGACCAACTTCGCCAAGACAGGGTGGGTACCGAATACTGCCTGCACAGGGCTCATATGCCTCTAAGATGTAATCAAGTTCTCTCAAAACTTAAGGCTCTCTTCTTTTAACCAAGACCTAATGAGGGTTTCTGGAACAAAATACTGTAGTCACTGGAAGAGAGAAAAGGTCACACCCTTCGACAACAAGGCTAGCAAAGGTGATCGACAAAACTACCATCCAATATCCATGACGTCCATTTGTTCTAGTATCCTAGAAAAATAATCGGAGCTCAAACGTAATGAGATATCTCAATTAGACCGACGTCCTACATGCCAACCACCATGGATTCCGAAAACATAGATCGTGTGAAACCTAACTCACACTTCTCTAACGTCTCACCTCGAAATCCGCGTATGAAGGCAGTCCGGTAGATGCAGTACAGTACTTCTGGATTTCGAAAATCATTGCAATCACTACAAAACTACGCTTATTAGCGAAAGTAATATGCCGTATCAAGTGAAATGTGTAGCTGGATCGAAGATTTCTTCGTAAGGAGGATGCAGAATGTTATCTCGGATCGACAGATGTGAAAGTAATCTGAGGTGTACACTAGGGAAGTCACTGTTCATGTGAACTGTCAATGATTTGCAGATATACACAGAAGAGCCAAAGAAACTGGTACACCTGCCTAATATCGTGTAGGGCTTCGACGAGCAGGCAAAAGTGCCGCAACACTGTCGGGCATGGATTCTACTAATGTCTGAAGTAGTGCTGGAGGGAACTGACACCATGAATCCTGCAGGGCTGTCCATAAATCCGCAATAGTAAGATGGGTTGGAGATCTCTTCAGAACAGCACGTTGTAAGGCGTCCCAGACACGCTCAATAATGTTCACGTTAGTGGCCATCCGAACTGTTTAAATTCAAAAGAGTGCTCTTGAAACCACTCTGTAGCAATTATAGACGTGTGTGGTGTCGCATTGCCCTGCTGGAATCGCACAAGTCCCTCGGAATGCACAATGAACAGGAATGGATGCAGGTGAATCAGACAGGATGCTTAGGTACGTCTCACCTGTCAGAGTCGCACCTAGACGTATCGTATCAGTGGTCCCATTTCACTCCAACTGCACACGCCCCACACCATTACAGAGCTTTCACCAGCTTGAACAGTCCCCTAGTGACATGCAGGATCCATGGATTCATGAGGGTGTCTCCATACCCATCCGCTCGATACTATTTGAAACGAGACTCGTTCTAGCAGGAAACATGTTTCCAGTAATCAACAGTCCAATGTCGGTATTGATGGGCCCAGGCGAGACGTAAAGCTTTTGTTCGTGCAGTCATCAAGGGTACACGAGTAGGCCTTTGGCTCCAAAAGCCATATCGATGATATTTCGTTGAATGGTTCGCACACTGACAGCATTGAAATCTGCAGCAATTTGCGGATGGGTTGTACTCCTGTCACGTTGAATCATTGTCTTCAGTCGTCTTTGGTCCCGTTCTTGCAGGATCTCTTTTCGGCCGTAGCGTTGTCGGAGATTTGATGTTTTACCGGATTCTTGATATTCACGGTACACTCGTGAAATGGTCAGACGGGAAAACCCCCACTTCATCGCTACCTCAGAGATGCTGTGCCCCAACGCTAGTGCGCCGACTATAACACCACGTGCAAACTCACTTAAATCTTGATAAACTGCCATTGAAGCAACAGTAACCGATCTAACAACTGCGCGAGACACTTTTTGTCTTATATAGGCGTTGCCGACCGCAGCGCCGTATTCTGCCTGTTTACATATCTCTTTATTTGAATACGCATGCCTATACAAGATTCTTTGGCGCTTCAGTGTATTAACAGTAACCACAATTATTGGCAACTTTCTTTAACTGAGCGGAAATTGTAAGCTGTGCCGTTCACAAGATGAGACATGCACTATGTTATAACTAAAACATTAACGATTTTAGTTGGTATAGATCAGCTCATACAAATACCTGGATATTACAAGAGAGGTTGCTTATATATTAGCCGTGCGGCCCATCCTAGAATATCGTTCAGTTATGTCGTACTAGTACCAAACAGCACTAGCACATAATGTGGCACGCATACAGAAAGGACAGCACGAATGGTCATAGGTTTGTTTGACCCCTAGGAGAATGTCACGGAGGGCCTATAGAAACTGAATTGGCAGATGCTAACTATCCCGACCAAAACAAAGTTTCAGAGACCCGGTTTAAACGATCAGTCTAGGAATACACAACATCTCCCTTTGTATCACTCCTATAAGGATAACGAGGAAGACATTAGACTAATTTAAAAGAGGACAAAGGAGCCTAAACAATCTTTCTCCCGGCGCTATATACGTGAATGAAACGGAAAGGGGCCCCTAGTAACAGGTATTGGGTTGTTTTGGGGAAGGAGAGCAGAAAGTGAGGTCATCGGTCTCAACGGATTAGGGAAGGACGAGGAAGGAAGCCGGCCGTGCCCTTTGAAAGGATCCATCCCGGCATTTGCGTGGAGCGATTTAGGGAAATCACGGAAAACCTAAATCAGGATGGCCGGACACGGGATTGAACCGTCGTCCTCCCGAATGCGAGTCCATTGTCTAAGCACTGCGCCACCTCACTCAGTTAGTAACGGGTATAACTGGAAGCGCCATCTGCCGTGAACATCACTGTGGTTTGAGGCATATGGACGCAGATACAGAGACCATTTGTCTTCACTGCGCAGTTAGTGTATTGTCATATTTTTGTTTAAGGTTTTATTCCATAGGAACAGCTTTAAAGCTCTTCACGATACTAGACATATAGTAAATTTGACAATTTAATGTAGAAGTTCGGTATCTCCTTTGTGTAACTGAGCAACTATCAGAATCGACAGGTTTTACGATGACGTAACTCTGCAGTAACTAGAACCGTTCAGTAGCAAAAACGCATAATGTTCCTGATTCAAATCTAAACTGAGGTGCCAATGTTGCAGAATGGCTGCCCTATGAAAAGGTATACCACGTTCCGTTTATGACGCCCGAATGCTGAGGCTAGATGGGACATATCATGCTAGAGTACGGAGAGTATGCACAGTATCTGACCACTCTGCCACTCTGGAGAGTGCTACAAGGCGAATCATCTAAAACTTGCACACCAAATTTTGCGGGAATGGAAAGTACTATTCATGTGCGGTTTTCACAGCATGGATTAGTAGTCAGGGGGTCGTATTGTTAGCCAATAAATAAATTGTAATTATACTTAGAAAGTCTATTTTTCTTGCAAAGAGAGACTTTTTTCAAAGGAACACTGCCTATTGACATTAACAGACTAAAAATAGGGAAAATTAGAACGTTAGTAGTGTTTCATATAGGATTCTGGTGCGAGTCGTTTATGACATCTGGTATTTGGAAGAGTTTCCACACTGACACTTCTTTGCGACATACGAGCTTCATAGTTTCTAGGTGCGATGTTGTTATGTTTGCTTACATTGTCCTCGTGTGCTCCTGGCGCGCATTTCGACTTGCTAATCAGTTAACGTGTGGCCGTCCAAGCAGTGGGTCGTGAGTGGGCGATGGGATTTACCTACGCAGAAAAAGTCGGCACGCTCATCGTGTGTGAAGAGTATAGAAAGAATGCAGTTCATTCTCATATGGGTAAACGGCAAGATACCGCAACACACGTCAACCATCTCTGCAGTTACGAGGGCTGTCCAGAAAGTAAGTTACGATTGATCGCGAAATGAAAACCATAGAGAAAATCAGAAATGTTTCATTTGTAAGTTAGCTACACCTTTCAGCTACTTCTCTACGTAGTCGCCGTTCTGACTCAGACATTCGTCGTAGCGTTGTACTAACTTTCCAATACCCTCATCATAGAAGGCAGCCGCCAGTGCTTTCAGCCAATTCTCTACGCTGGCCTAAAGCTCGTTGTCTGTGCCAAAATGTTGTCTTCATAGCCAGCGGTTCGTTTGAGCAGAGATGAAACTCAGTGGGAGACAATTACTGGCTGTATTGTGGGTAATCAAACATTTCCAATTGAAACGATGCAGGAACATCTTCATCAGCAGAATGAGGCTGAGAATTGTCTTGAAGAAGAAACCGCACGACAGTTATGCAATGTTGGTTGCATAGCTTCAGGGGAAAATTCTCACCAGGCCCTCGTACTTGGCGGGAGACATTATTTTCTATAACATCTTTACTCGCTCACTAAGAGCTCAGGAATGAAAAGAGCGACATAATTCTACCTAGAGTCATACTAGAGACACTGCCCAACACATCTTTGCAAAGCTTTATCGGATTTTCAGTTTCCATTTCGCGACCGATCGTAACTTACTTTCTGGACAGCCCTCGTATTTATCAACCTCTTCAAGCAGGTTCTGAAAGTGGTAGTGCAACAACTAGACAATTTAACAGAAGGAAACAGGTGACTACAGACGAGGCGGAAATTGATGTTCTTGCTGCTTTGCAGTCGATCCACAAGTTAGCTCCCGGGCAATCACACGAGTCAGCAAGTGTCACACACATCGACGTAGGTTCCATTCCTATCACATCTCTCTCCAGGAAGAGCTGCTTGGAAACGAGTGTGAGAATTGTGTTTACTTCTGTACATGAATATTAAGACAGAATATTCCAGAGGTATCATGTATCTTGTTTAGTGATGAAGCCACATTTGCCAATCGTGGCCAGGCAAACCGCCGAAACAAGCGGTGTTGGTCTGTTGACAGTCCACATTGGCTGCTTCAGGTGGAGCGTCTGCGTGCATGGAGTGTAGCCGTGTGGTGTGAGATAGTCAACGACCAGCTCATGGACCTGCTTTTCATGAACAGAACACTGAACACGTAGAAGTACATCTACATCCACATCATACTCCATAAGACACATAATGTAGTGTGGCGGAGGGTACTTTCGGTACCGCTGTCTGATCCCTCTAACCCTGTTCCACTCGTGAATAGTGCATGGGAAGAATAATTGTCGGTAAACATCTGTATTGGCTCTAGTTTCTCGAATTTTCTCCTCGTGGTCAATAGACGAGATAAACGTTAGGGGAAGTAATATGTTGTCCGACTCCTCCTGAAAAGTGTTGTCCCGAAATTTCAATAGTAAATCTCTCCGTGATGCACAACGCCTCTCTTGTAACGTCTGCCAGTGGAGATTGTTTAGCATCTCCGAACGCTCTCTCGCCAGCTAAACGATCCCATGACGAAACGCACCGCTCTTCTTTGGATCTTCTCTATCTCCCGTACCAGTTCTCACTGATAGGGATCTCACGTAGATGAACAATACTCAAGAATTTGGAGAACAAGCGTCTTATAAGCCACTTCTTTCGTGGGTGAGTTACATTTCCTTAAGATTCTTCCGATGAATCTCTGGTGTCTGCTTTTCAAACTATCTGTTTTATGTGGTCATTCCACTTAAGGTCGCTCTGGATAGTTACGCCTAGACATTTTAGGGCAGACGCTATCTCCAGCTGTTTGTCATCTATAGTCTAGCTGAACAGTAGTGGAGTTTTTTTCCTATGTACGCGCAGTACGATACATTCATTTACGTTCACGATCAACTGCTAGAGTCTGCACCATTTATCAATTCCCTGCAGATTCTTACTATCTTATGGCGTTGCTGCTTTGCTATAGACAATAGCCTTAAAGAGCGTCCCACACTGTCTACTAGATCTTTTATATATATTGTAAACAGCAACGGTTCTATCACACTTCCCTGTGGTACTCCGGATATTACCTTTACATCTGTTGATTTAGTTCCTTTAAGAGCGACGTGCTGAGTTCTATCTGCAAGAAAGTCTTGAATCCAATCGCTGCTCCGACAGTCCGGAAGCTCGTATTTTTTTCATTAAACGGCAATGCGGGACGATGTCAAATGCCTCACTGAGATCAAGGAAGGTGGTATCAACCTGAGCGCCGTTGTCCACTGCGCTGTGGATCTCATGGAGCGCGCTGAGTTTCGCAGAGACACTGTTTGCGGAATCCATGTTTATTTTTATAGAGGAGATGTTCATTTTTCCAAAAACGTCATAATTCTTGAGCATAAAACGTGTTCCATAATTCTACAAGAGATTGTCGTCAACAATATAGGTCTATAACTGTGCGGTACTGTCTTACGGCCTTATTTAAAAACGGGAATGAACTGCGCTTTTTTTCAGTTAGCCAACTTTCGTTGCTGAAGAGATCTGCGAAAAATTATTGCTAGAATGGGGCCAAGTTCTTTCGCATAATCTTTACAGAATCTTATAGGCATCTCATCTCGTCCTGACGTCTTTCCACTACTAAGCTATTGTAGCTGCTTTTCATTTCCGTGATCGGTTATCTCAATATATGCCATTAGGACGTTCGCACGACGATTGAAAGCAGGGACAGTGCTACGATTTTCCGCGGTGAAACAACTTCGGAAAATCGAATTCAGTATTTCGGCCTTCTCTCTGGTATCTTCCGTTTTGGTGCCGGTGTGGTCGCTGAGAGAATGAATAGATGATTTTGACCCATTACTGATTTTACATACGACCAAAATCTCTTACGTTTTTTATTCAGGTCGGTTGACAACGCCTTACTTTCAAAATCACTGAACGCTTGTCTCATTGCTCTCCCTACGCTCACTTTCGCTTCATTCAGCTTTTGTTCATCAACTAGGTTTTTACATTTCAATCTGAGAAGCATTGTAGCCTCCTAATAGACCATCTTCCAAGAATTCTAGAAAATGTTCCTCTACAGACTAGCAGGAAACTATGATATCGATGTGAAGACGACTGCCTATCGCTAACCTGACAATGAGTGTCGCGTAGCGGACCGGTGATGCGGTAAGGGGAGGCTGTAAGCGAAACGGGGCCGAATGCGGAACCAGTTTAGCGAAGATGCGGGGCACGAATAGGCCGCAAAATGAGAAATCCACTGGCTTGAGGGACTGCGACAAAGTGTTGGTTCTTGTGGCCCAGTGCCTGGGAGCGAGAGTCTCAGAGACGTCGATACTGGTCGGCTGCTCGCGTGCTACTGTCGGAGGCGTCTGTGGAAAGCATCTGAAACACACTGGAATCGCGAGTAGTTCGTCGCAGAACGTGGAGGTCGCAGCAGACTCGTGCGCACTGTAAGGCGTCTATCGTTGACCTGATGACAGATATAACTCTGGTGCAGAACACACAATCCAGAGCACAGTACTCAGTGCATAATGTTGAATAAAAGGCTTTGCAGCAGGGTCCTCTACGAAATGATGAGAGCTGTCGACAGGGGATGTCAAATTGATTCCATATTTTTCGATTTCCGGAAGCCTCTTATCACCGTACCTCACAAGCGAGTTCTAATGAAATTGAGTGCCCACGGCGTATCATCTCCGCTCTGTTACTGGATTCGTGATTTCCTGTCTGAAACGTCATTGTTCTTAGTAAATGAGGGGAAGTCATCGAGTCGTTCCCCAAGGAAGTGTTATAGGCCCTCTGCTGTAGTGCACAAACGAAAATGGGGGGGGGGGGGGGGAGGAGGAGGAGGGGGAGGAAGAGATTAGTGTTTAACGTCACGTCGACAACGAGGTCATTAGTGACGGAGCACAAGCTCGGATTAGGGAAGAATGGGGAAGGAAACTGGCCGTGCCGTTTGAAAGGAGCCGACCCGACATTTGCCTGAAGCGGTTTAGGGAAATGACGGAAGACCTAAATCTGGATGCCGGATGCGGGTATGAACGACTTAGTAGATAACTGAGCAGCATTCTTAGTTTGTTTGCAGATGATGCTGTTATTTACCGTCTTATAAAGTCATCAGATGATCAGAACAAATTGCCAAACAACTCAGAAAACATATCTGTATGGTGCGAAAAGTTGCAGTTGACTCTAAATAATGGAAAGTGTGAAATCATCCAGATGAATACCCAAAGGAGTTCGCTAAATTTCGGTTCCACGAAAAATCGCACAAATCTGATTGCTAAATTTACCTAAACACTTAAGGATTACAGTCCCGAATAACGTAAGTTGGAGCGAACACATAGACAATATTGTAGGTATACGAATCTAAATACTACGATTTATTGGCAGGACACTGAGAAAATATAACAGGTCTATTAAGAGGATTGCATGCTTTATGCTTGTACGTCCTCTTCTGTAGTATGCTGTGTGGCTTGGGATCCTCATCAGATACGATCGATGGAGGACATCGAAAAAGTTCAAAGAAGGGCAGCTTGTTTTATGGTATCGCGGCCAGCCGTTGTGACCGAGCGATTCTAGGCGCTTCAGTCCGGAACCGCGCTGCTGCTATGGTCGCAGGTTCGAATCCTGCCTCAGGAATGGATGTGTGTGATGTCCTTAGGTTAGTTAAGTTTAAGTAGTTCTATGGGACTGATGACCTCAGATGTTAAGTCCCATAGTGCTCAGAGCCATTTGAATACGCAATGCATTCAGGCCCAAGCGAGTTCAATCTATGGAGCAGAATGAGGATACGAAGACACCCGCCACCTTGGCCTTCTTGCCGTAATTTGGTGCCATGTCCTCAAGAATCGGAAGAGTCCTCCAAAGATATAACATCGAGTGTGTTTTTAGACCATCTGCAAAACTGAGGAACCTGTTAGGTTCGGTTGAGGATGATCTCGGTCTGAGGAAACGTGGTGTGCACAAGATTCCTTGTCAGTGTGGGGCGGCATACATAGGTCAGACATGTCGCACAGTACAAGAACGTTGCTATGAACATCAGCGTCATACACGCCTACGCCAACCGGAGAAGTCGGCAATTGCAGAACACAGGACATCACATGATTTTCATGATTTATGAAAAGACGGAAGTTTTATTCCCAGCATTCTCTTCCTGGGATTGCGTCATTAAGGAGGCAATACATATCCGTTCAGCTGATAACCTTATCAACAGGGATGCGGGATTTCAGTTGAGTACAGCCTGGAACCCTGCATTGGCTGCTGTTAAATCACGACGAGAAAGCAAAGAGCTTTCGACAATAGACCCGTCATAACTTTGCCAGCATGTTAGTAAACACAGCGTCAGCGCATGCGCAGAACGGCCGCTCTGCGTTTGAGTCTGGCGCCATCTATCTGCAAATTTTTGCGTATGCGTGGTTTCCGCGCCTGCGCAATCTTCACGCGCGTGCTCTATATACAGCGGCGTCGACATGCGGATCTTGTCAGTCGTACCTAGCCACCAGCGAGGTTCAACCACCTGATGATGTCGGACAGTTGCTCCGAGGAAATATTGTGGGATTTGCACAACGTCATCCGGAGGCACACCCGTGAAGAATATTTACACAATTTGAACCATTTTGCGTGGTGAGAGGTAAAGCCCGAAATGTGGTATCCTCGGCACACCCTCGACACTATGGATCTCTGAATGTTGTACTCCCTAACGATTTACGAAATGGAATGTCCCACGCATCCTCTCCAACTACCATTCCGCGTTCAAAATCTGTTAATTCCCGTCGTGCCTTCATAATCACGTCGGAAACGTTTTGGCGTGAATCAGCTGAGTACAACTGACAGCGCCGCCAATGCTCTGGCCTCTTATACTTTGTTTACGCGATGTTACCGCCACCTTTATATGTGCATGTCACTATCACATGACTTCTGTCACCTCTGCCAGGCAGTTTCAAAAAGGAAGCTATTGAGGAAATCGTCTCAGGTTATCTGGCGAGTTGTGGCATCGAGTAGCCGCAACCTTTCAAGGAGTTGTTTCTTGTACTAAGTCAGCTTTCGCACCCATAGAATGACCCGCCATCATTTTATAGAATTTCGTTTTCCGCATCAGAGTGAAAATAAAAGCTTGCAGCATAGCTTAAAGCCCACAGCACAGCCTGAATAAGAGATTGGAAAGACTTGAATTATTCAAAACAATTATTGATCTGACTGGGTATGTTCCTATGAACGCAATTATTTCTGTTTTATTACTAGAATCTTTAAAGTGCTATTTCTTGCATATTTCATTGAGCTGGTATACTATTAACTTTTGGAGGTCTTCATTCTTTTGAATGATAATATCATCTGCAAACAAAAGTACGTTCAAGCATTCCTCATTCGTTACCTTAGTTCCTTTTACTTTACATTTACCTTTACGAAGAATGAAGTCAAAGCAAAAATTTAAAAAGAGGTAGGTGATAGCAAACACCCTTGTGTAACACCTTGGTTAATAATTAGTTCTTCTAGTCATTTCCTACCTGCGTTTATTTACACTGGCGTATTTTTGTAAAAAAAAAGTCCACTACGTGTATTAGGTAATAAGGATGTTCACAGTGGGACATATTCTTCCGTAGAATGTCACGGCTCATACGGTCAAAAGCCTCCTAAAGGTCAATAAAGACCATATGGGTTTCTGTTTTAAGTACTCTGTGTTTTTTACAATTTTTTAAATTACAAACACATTGTCTGTGCGTGAACGAACTAATCTAAATCCGTTTTTTCTTTAGAAATAATAGCTTCCGTGATACTCTTCATGCGGTTATTGATTATCTTTGAACATAGTTTGTAGCCAGTGTTAAAGATACACATGCCACTGTAGTTTTTATAGTCATTACGTTTCTATTTCTTGAAAAGTGAGAACTTTTGCTGTATACCAAGCGTCTAGGATCTTGCAGTTCGTCCAACATCCATTTGTTAATTTTAAAAGTCTTTCATGTAGTAGTAAGCCTCCATATTTCATTAGTTCTGCATTTGTTCTATCTATTCCAGTAGCTTTCCTGTTCTTCATGTCTTCCAGATCAACTTGTAGCTGGATCTACTTTCCATTATACATACTATCTCATATTCGTCCTTCTATGTAAACTATAAGGATGTATAGTGATCTATTCTTTGCTCACTGTGTATAATATTCAGTGAGGCAGTGTATTTTTCTTCCTTTCTCAAGGCTTTCATGACTTTACATGGATATTCTGTAAATCATATTTAAGGCAGAGGGTACATCGAACCACCTTCACAATTTTTTATTATTCCAATCTCGTATATCTGATTCCCCTTATTTTATCGTGGTGATCGTTTCTCACTATGTAGATCGGCGTCAACAAAATATTTCCGCATTCGGAAGGGAAAGTTGGTGATTGGAATTTCGTGAGGAGATTCCGTCGCAACGAAAAACGCCTTGCTTTTAATGACGTCCAGCCCAAATCCTGTATCATTTCTGTGACACTCTCTCCCATATTTCGCGATGATACAAAACGTGCTGCCTTTCTTTGAACTTTTTCGATGTAGTCCGTCATTCCTATCTAGTAAGGATCCCACACTGCGCATCAGTATTCTAAAAGAGGACGGACAAGCGTAGTGTAGGCAGTCTCCTTAGTGGATCTGTTACATTTTCTAAGTGTCCTGCCAATAAAACGCAGTCTTTGGTTGGCCTTCCCCACAACATATTCTGTGTGTTCCTTCCTCCTTTGTATGCACACTGTTGTCTTTCGTGTACGTCGTGCTGTAAGCCACTTATGAACATGTCTCACAATTCGTGTGTGCGCTATTTGTTCCGCGGCGTTGCTTTTTATTTTGTATGTTTCCCAGCTATCTGATGTGTTTGTCTGTACAGACTTCAAATATGTTACTTGCTGTTCTTTAATGCCTTTTTTAAAATTTCTGCATGGCAAAATTTGAGTCGTTCTTCCCCATCTGTTTTCTTCTTTTTATCAAGTGCTTCAGGAGGCTGCGTTGATGATGCAGGTCTTAGTATTATTGCATTCTGTATCGATGTCTATACTTACTGGTAGTGAAGCAAGTTCCTTTGCATGTTCAAAATCAAGGTGTGTCCATCGTTGATGCTTTGGTCAGCCACTGTTTTACCAGTCGGTTTAGCCGATGTTGACGCTCGTCACCTGTTCTGAATAGCGCTGCGAAGTGCATCGCTGCATCTGGCCGATGCACTGCTTATCACATCCGCAACTGAGGACACAGACACCAGATGCCTGTAGTCCTAGTTGGTCCTTCACTGAACCATCCATATTCTTGATTTTAACCACTGACCGAAAAAGTATTTTCATGTTGTGCTTCTCCATTATCCTGGTAACCTTGAGATGCGGGGGGCGCTGGCTACGGAAGGAAGGCCAGTCGCTTCTTCTTCTTCTTCTGCGTTCTTTTCTTTCTTGTTCGGCTGGAGAGCTGTAATTCGGCAGGCCGACTTTGATTGTGGTATATGGCTCACGCTGACTGTGTCACGGTGTTGAACACAAATTTGTGTTGCGCTGGATGGAGGCATCTATTGGTGTTTAGGTGCAGCTCCGTGTGAATCTTCTTGCTGCAGACAGAATGTCCCAGCGTGCCACCAGGAATATTTATCAGAATCACGGTAGGTATTCGTTTCTGTACACCTCATTGCTGAACCTCAAATTGTCGTGTATGCTGTTAAAGTGGCACAGGAATTCTTGTCGGTTTTCTTAAGTGTGCGGCCAAACCAATTACGTGGCGTCCACATAGACACTGCACAAAAAAGTTTCAATGTTGGAAACCCTGTAATTGTCTCCTACAGCAACGTATAAGTTTGAGATTAACCTGAGAGGTGGTTGAACCCTTCTTCTGGATGATGCAAAAGGATTGACTTCTGCCACGCTTCAGGCAGCAGGTTATCGACACATGCGGAAAATAGTCCACAGCTCAGAAGTTCGTGTGAGCTGTGAGGTGTGAGGTGGGTCAGTGATGTCACAATGGAAACAAATTTCACCCTAGTCCTGCCCAAAGCCACCGTGAACGTTTCGTACTATGCAATGGTCGTCACACACCCTCTTGTTCACATTTCACCCCTTCTTTCGACACTTCTACAACAGAGGTCAGTGTACGCAACGCACAGCTTTGAAATCACACGGTTTTCTTACAGGTGGCCGATGACAGATTTCGGCTGATCGCCATCTTCGCATCTGTTGTAAATATAAATATTGGGTAAGCGACCAGGTTCAATTAATTGAGATTAAATCTATACAAGTCTTAGTAATACATGAAATATAAAATATAAAATATTTATACCCATGTATGACAGTCATACATACAGTCAAAATATTCTGATATACATCATCGTCAAATTAAATATGTGCGTGCTAAACTCAGATTGATTCAGTATATATACAAAAACCTAATGCCAGCGGAGGGCACTTTATCCAGAGTACCTAGTAAACCAGTGTCGTCAACATAAAGATTAAAATGCGGTATGCATTGTCTTTAGTTAAAAAAAAATTTCCCCCTTGGCTAAACGAGCGTCTGTCATTAAAAACAGTATAAAAAGTATAAAATTAAAATAAAAATAAGAAAATCACAAAATCTTCTATCCTAAGATTAGTTAACAGTGAACGAAACCATAACACACTTAATAAATTAGTGACCATTAATTAAAAATAGAAAATTGATAATCGATATTATATTAGAGTGCAGTATCGATTGCGAATATGTCGTGGCTTCTCTGCATGACTTTCTTGTTTTCCTGCGGTTGAGCTCACGGAGGACGGCCTAGTCTCTTTGTCGCCGGTGGCCGGCACAGGCCAATCCGCTGGGGTGCTCCATGCTACTCAAACTAGTAGGTCTCCGAATATATCAACGTAAGCATTCAGGTTAAACTCTTTCTGTTCATTCAGCAATAATTCCGGTTGCTGTTTCCTGTGCACATAAACCTGCATTTCTTCCAGCAGTTTCATTAATTATCCCTTTGGCGCCCTATGCAACACTTTCATATTACTATCTATACGTCCTACATGTCTTTCTCTGTCAAGATGTGTACCGAAAGCGCTCTTGTTTTGATTAAATGTATGTTCTCTAAAACTAGTTGGAAATTTCTTCCTGTCTGACCGATGTAAAATTTATGAAAGTCCTGGTAGCACGCACATGTTTAACTTGACTATGATTTATATCAGAATATTTTAACGGTACGTATGACTGCCATACATGGCTATAAATATTTGATATTTTATATTTCATGCATCACTAAGACTTGTATAAATTTAATCTTAATTAATTGAACCTGGTCGCTTACACAGTATTTATATTTACGACAGATCTGAAGATGACGAAAAGCCGAAACCGGTCATAAAGTCTAAAGAAATCTGTGATCAAGACGGACTAGTGAAAATAAAAGCCGGCCGCGGTGGCCGAGCGGTTCTAGGCACTACAGTCTGGAACCGCGCGACCGCTACGGTCGCAGGTTCGAATCCTGCTTCGGCATGGATGTGTGTGATGTCCTTAGGTTAGTTAGGTTTAAGTAGTTCTAAGTTCTAGGGGACTGATGACCTCCGATGTTAAGTCCCATAGTGCTCAGAGCCATTTGAATCATTGTTTTTTTAAATAAAAGTGCTAAAAATAAAATGGTAGTGGTCTCATATACAACCTTTATGTCTTCAATCGGTGGCATAAAGGCCGTCAATGAAAGCACCCCTTTCCTTGAGGCGTTGACTCTCGCATTTTTCGCGGTGGAAAACAACAGTTCTCATGCGGTGGAAGACAACAGTTCTTAGTGCAATGAGCAACAGGGGACGTTCTTGACAACGTTCGTCATTGCTTACACTCCCGAGACGATCCAGACCCAATCCACCTCTAAGGCCATCGTGGGGCTGCACCCCGACTGAACGTGGTCCGAACCCTTTGGAGTGTAGTATGACCGCGATTGATGCTCTTGTTGTGGCTGTGCCCTCTTGTAAAGTTTTGTGGTTCCTGACTGGATGAGGAGAGGATGGTATGATACGTGAGTGTCCTCTCATTACGACGCAAAATTCATACGTGGTTAAAATACACTTTATTACAGGAACCCACTGAGTACTTAACTTCAGTGATGTCCGATATCATGTTTGTGGTTAAAAGCAATCAAATAACATGTACTAATTCTTCAGTCTTCTCCGTGTCCATATCACAACTATGTACAATAGCTAACGTTCCTTAACAGCTAGCTACGGTGCGAGACGATTATCACTGTAAGGCTAGAGCACAGTGCGACGTTCTGACGTGCAGTGCGAACTGAGTTCCGACGCGACGTACTGAGGTACTGAGCTCGAGAGCGTGAGAAGACAGCCTGTGTGCACGCTGCCCAAGGGGCATTGTCGGAGCGTTGCCTCATGGCGTGTCTTGGTCTTCTCTTGTCACAGCCGCGTGTGGTTCAATGCCTTCTACATAATGTTTCCTAGTGCCGATCGGTGTGCTCGTGAAGGCACCGCTCTGGTAGTTGGGACGAATAGGGATCGTTCAAAACCGTTAGGCAAAATGTGGACGAGATCTGAAGCAGCAAAAGTTGTTTATGCTCTTTCAGCCCTCCTGTTTCGCTCCCTCCAGTGCCATGATCGCGGAAGAGTGCAACACTGAGCTACATGTGAACGAAACAGCAAAGGGCCCCTCTAAATCATCCCCCTCCCCTTCCTGTCAGGCAAAATGTCCGTCTAAAGCCCTTCCCCTGCTCTCCAAGCCCCACTCGTCCCCCAGTCGACAACATCCAACCTTTGTTCAGCATGATATAAATGAACCTGATAGAGGCTTGGACATCTTGAATAGTTTTGAGCTGTCATTACCGCTTCCACCCAGCGTAATTGTGGTGTGCGTACTGTAAGACCTTCGGTACATACACCATCAGATTATTTGACTTGTCGCTCCAACGAAGTAGGCGAGTGTCAGCATTATGTCTCGTGGTCTTATCGTGGCGTGTTTATCTTCTGCCTTTAGGTCAGACGATAGAAATGCCACTTGCGCGCTTAGAGTAGCAGATTGACGGTGACCAACTTTTAACAGAACTTGATTAATTTTCACACACATTTAGTAAAATAACAAGCATAAAAATTACTTAACTTGGTTCTGGAGGCTATTTACAATTGACAATCTGAAGTCCTTTGGTATGGGTACGTTAATCTTATTCTCACATATATCTCTGATACTTGTCAAAAGTATATATATTTATCTTCATGGCTATGTACAGGAATATGGTAATCTTATTAGGCGCAGACTGAAACTCGCCTATAGACTGGTACAGGCAAATGTAGAACTCGTACAGACTGGTACAGACTAATGCAGACTGGTACAGACTGGTGCAGACTAATGCAGACTGACTAATCGGAGGTCTGTACACTCGTTATAATACCTCGCGCGTTCATGTGCCACTGCGCGAGTGTGATCCACGAGGAGAAAAGGTTCTTCGTTAGCAGCAATCTCATTGGCTGCGTTACATATTAATACGCAGATCGGCGGAAGCAGAATTTGGTCCGTCTCTATGGCAGCCCATCTCGTAGTGCAGAGACGGACGAGCGCTGCGCCTGCGCTGTTGTGCTTAGCGGGGCGCGCTCTGGTGGGATAGTTGTGTTCGCGCTGACTACGCGGAACTATGTACACAACAGTAATAAATGTGGTCGGTTTGCACTCCAAATGCGTCATACAACGTACGTTGGGATTGCATCTCCACGATCTTCCTTGGAGTAGGTTCACTCGCCCACGGGAAAAGGGGGGGGGGGGGGGGGGGCTTGAGCAGTGCTTTACGTTGTTAATAACGTCACCCTGTTGCTCATCGCACTGTGAACTGTCGTTTTCGATCGCGAAATCTATGGGAATCAACGCCCAGCTGAAGGGATTTTCGTGTCGATCCTGCTCAATTGCGTGTTGGACATGTTTTCCCTGACCACCCAAAAGAAACCCGACTGATTTCAACGCTGGGTGTCGGCATTCCGACATCCACTGCAAAGTAGAAGGGCTGAAATGTGGGTAAGGGAGGACGCGACGACCTTCCCATCCTGTGAGACGTCCGAGATAGCTTTAGCCAGACTTGTGGAGAAATTGGTGCCAATATGATTTCCTTAACGCACCTAAGACCTCAAATGAACGTGTGAGCTGTGGCCTTCTTCCACATCTGTCGACACCTTACTGTTTGAAGTGCCGCCTACCTCGCGGGTGACACGTTTTTTTGTGCAGTGTGTATCAAACGCCTTTCGTTTCGAGCACGTTGTTTCGAAAGTTGTTTCCTCGTATTGCTCTGTTCATGCTAGCGATGCGTAGCTCTAGAGGGGACCATAGCGATTCAATCAGTCTGTTCTTAGAACCAAACAAGTGGTGGTGAGCGCGTGTCGATGCGGTTTCACCATGTCGCTGTCGAGTGAAAGACGTGACGTCGAAGCTGAATAAGACATCATCCTACTCCAGACGTATCTCTTGAAGCACCTACAAGAACTACTTATTTCTGGCCGGCCGGTGTGGCCGTGCGGTTAAAGGCGCTTCAGTCTGGAACCGCGTGACCGCTACGGCCGCAGGTTCGAATCCTGCCACGGGCATGGATGTGTGTGATGTCCTTAGGTTAGTAAGGTTTAATTAGTTCTAAGTTCTAGGCGACTGATGACCTCAGAAGTTGAGCCGCATAGTGCTCAGAGCCATTTGAACAATTTGAGCTTATTTCTGCTATGTGTATGTCTTTTTCTGCTTCTGAGGAACTTTGCCTTTGGTGTGCGCAGGAAAGTGACCGACCCGGAGGTGTCATGGCCGCCTTTCACGGAGCAGGACCAGTCCTACCTGCACATCACCAGCGACGGGCTGACCATAGCCAAGCGGCCATTTGAGGAGCGGGTGGCCTTCTGGGAGAAACTCTACGACCGGTACGGCAGCTAGCAGCCAGCAGCAGTGCAGCAAACAACAGCATCAGGGGAAGTCGCAGAAACCTTCTGACGAGAGAGAAATTTCCCATACTTCATCGTGACGAGATAAACTTGTGGTTCATGTACATCTAAATCCTGCAAGTTCAACCAATACTTAATCAATTACGGTTGTGTAAAATACCACCAGTGTACACTTACCACTTCATTAAATAAAACAGTACTATTTACTTTCTCATTTTTAATTACTCACAGGCGGCCAATGACGCCATTCCAATAGCCAGCTGTCTCAGCTTTCCTGACGGTAAGCAACCTCAATGTCGGAAGAGTTTGATATTTATGCTTCTATCTTGTCCATTATGGACCTTGAACCTGCGACTGTGTACGCTAAATATAATCATATTTCTTGTATTTACTGCATCTACGCTCTAGATGCCTACGAATTTAAGATCATAAAATCAAACTTATTTTCATGAGTAGATGTTGTCGTAACTATACATAATAAACCATGGAAGAAAAAATAAGGGGAGGTGGCGCTACAGACTTACGCCGTACGCTGTTTTGAAGCCCCAAAACGATAGTACACTACTCTTTACATGGAGATAGATTACGATTGCTTTTAGTTCGTAAGTTCTGTCATGTAGGAGAAGCCCGGCTAAAACGACGTACCATTCTGCTTTTAGGTCGTTACTGGTTCGTAAACCATGATATTAAATAAAATTTGTATCAGAACCGTGTCTCATTCACTTGCAGGTTTTACAATCTTGGTGCCATGTTTTTAAATCAATATGAATCATAGATTTGTGACATTTTTGTGAAAAGTACATAACGTGTCATTTTAGACCGATGTCAGGGTAAAATGATATAGGACTAAAATAAAGTAAGAAATTAAGAAAAAATTAGACATCTGATTCATTTAACAAATTTGTGCTTAACAAATAAAAGACTGTTCCTGAAACAATTCTTCAGCAGTATCAATGAAGGTTTCTCCGTTCATTCGTACAAAAAGTGAAGACTGAAAGTAAAATTACGAAGGTGAATCTACGAAACAACAAAATTAGTTCCGTTTTTGAACAAATAGACGTCACCAATGTCATCTAGTTGCAGACATCACAAATAAAGTTTATTATTCTGTGTCTTATCCAGCGCATTCAGTGTGTGCCCAAAAATACACTGCTGATACCGTATCCAGTGATCCCCGGGTTTTCGACACTCTTGTATTTCCAAGCAGTGCGAACTGTGACAATCTTCGGAAGCATCAATGTTGTTGCCAAAAAGGTCTATTTTGTACAATATTTCTTGTCAAAACTTAACTTTTCTCTTTGCTTTTCTCGGATATTTGAAATGCAAAATGTCAAACCAAACATGTGTGACTGAAATAGTTTGAGGTGTTGAACCAGTTAACACTCCAAGCAGTGTTAAAAGTTGGTTGGAATCTAGGCAGTCCTTTCTGAGCACTACTGAACATTTTCTTCGTATTCCTGGCGTAGCCTGCGGAACTCCGAATGCTTTCGACGTCCGCAGCTGTCACATCTCGCCTCTGCACCGCATCCCGACTGCACAGACAATTTCCTTACTGTATTGCCTACCATCCGAAACGGGAAATTTACGTACTTACATTTGGCCTATGTAAAGTCGTTGCACTTCTGTGTCATTGCACTTTTGTTAATTCATGTTTAATGTTTCGTTTAATTCACTTTATTAAATAATGACCCACCTTGCTACGTCATTTTACTCGGGTTGCTAAATTTAAACAGATACGTAAAGTAATCAGCTTAATTAACATCAGAGGTCACACAGATTAGAACTAGAGTCCACTTCGGGGTAAAACAGCATAGTGTGACATTTTACCGTGATACATGGTATATCACATATCACTTCAGCCTGAAACGCCTTCTTTGACTCATTCGAGAAACGTTCAACTACTGCGTCCTCTAGCAGAAACTCCTGCTTCCCAAAACACAGCTTCACAAGGTAACGTAATTATCTACAATACTAATAATACTATACTAGTACTATACCATAGTATAGAAAACGTATTCATTCATCCTTTGGCTACGTTTGGAGCTGCAGCATGACCTTCAGACGGTGGGTATTTTCAGGAGCTTTATGTTGTGCAGATGGTCCAGAAAGCCGCAGGACTCGTGGTCTCGGTGAAAGTAGGGGAGGGGGGGGGCCTTGAGCAGTGCTTTACGTTGTTAATAACGTCATCCTGTTGCTCGTCCCACTGTGAACTGTCGTTTTCGACTGCGAAATCTATGGGAATCAACGCCCAAGTGAAGGGATTTTCGTGTCGATCCTGCTCAATTGCTATATATAATACTATACTAATAATAAATGAATATATGTGAACAAAAGTAATGAAGTTGGAGGCTTACTTATAAGTTTTTCGTTCACAGTACCAAGCTGGAAGCTCATGGCCACATACGTAGGAACAGGGTCGCCTGTCGGCCTTTCTATACAGCTTAGTGCAGGTGGCCCCACTCAGTTGGTTTCGTCCACTGCCTTACTGTGTTATTTTACCCGGGTATGTCATTATAGCCTGACTTCCCCTACTTGTGACAGCTGTTTTAAATAGTAAATATTACAGTGCTTACGCTTATATCTGTCTCATTGTTACATCTCACTTCGAAATCTTACCTATCAAGCGTAAATTTCGTGCGCCGCCAGTAATAGCAAAAAAACAGTGAGTTCATTTTTGCAAGCATGTATAACGTGTAACTGACAAAACGACATCACAATCGATTATTTTTTTGTGTGAAACGACGGGATCAATATAAATGGCACCTACTTTCAGCGAGATCACGAGTCCTGCGGCTTTCTGGACCATCTGCACAACATAAAGCTTCTGAAGGTCATGGTGCCGCTCGAAACGTAGCTAAAGGATGAATGAATACGTTTTCAAAAATCATTGCACATTGATTGGTCGCAGTATCAATAAAAAACATCCAATATCTATAGTTGTGATTCTCGCTTTAACAGGATGATTTTTTCCACCACCTACAAATTCTAGGAATTAATCGATGAGAGGATAGGGAGCAAAAGAAGGTCTAATGAACTTTTGTCCGGAAATTCATGGTTTACGGGCTAGAGATCATTTATTCAGTCATACATTGTTAAAGAGACTGCGATCTATAATGCACTGTACCATGCAACCATAGTTACAGTACGTGTCGAAAATCGTTTCCATGTGCCTCAGTGCGTGCGTCGCCGTGCCGTAGCACGTTCTGTCTGATAGGTTCACATCGGCCAGGCTGCACCCGAACATCGTCAAAGGTAGCATGAATACGCTGCTCCAGTGTCTCCACATCTGGAATGGAGTCCGCATACACGATACTCGTGAGATGGACCCATAACCAGAAATCGCACGGGTTGAGATACGATGAACGAGCAGGCTGTGTAACTGGATCCCCTCGTCCCATCCATTGACCAGGGAGGACTCAATTGAGATGTTTCCGGACGTTAACGACGAAGCTGGCTCGAGCAGCGTCGTGTAGCAGCCACATAGCCCTTCGTATCATCAATGGCTCTTCTTCTAGCAGGGGAGGCAAAGTCACTCGCAAGAAACGCCGATAGTTCCGGCGTGTTAGGAAGGAAGACTGGTCCCAAAACACCGTCGGCAGTTTTCCCGGCCCACACATAGCGGCTGCACCGATGCTGATGATTCGCATACAGTTCCACAGATGACTGTTATGAAAGTTGAAGATACCACTTCGCATAAAGGTGGCCTCATCTGTGAATAGCACGGATGACACAAATCCCGGAAACGTGGTTTTCCTGGTGAAGAAATCCGTGATAAAACTGCTCCTGATGTGGAAGGTCTGTCGCTAGTAAGCCCTGCACACGCTGTCATGGAGAACGTTCCACACGGTCGCCTGGCTTACCCTGTACCTGCGGCCCAACTGCCTGGTTCTGACTCGGCGGTCGCCTTCCACAGCATGAATCACATTTTCCTCCCAAGTCTGGTGTCCGAATATTTCCGGTACGTCCTTCATGATTTCCTGTTTCCTGATACAATCTTACTGCCCGCCACCCGTTGCCATTTGCCTTTTCGTAAGTAAACATCATATCTGTAAGCTCTCGATCTGAAAACGGAACCATTGTGTACAACGCTGTATCACAGCCACTACAAGCTGAGTCAGAAAGACAAGTGAATCGGACACAAGAGAGTGCGCTAGGGCATGGTGTGTGAGGAACAGTACCGCCCTCTAGGAGACCGCGCATACTGTAACTGTGGCTGCGTGGTAGAGCGCCTATTAGACTGCCGTCTCTGTAACAAAGTAAGATCGAATGAATGGTCTCTAGCATGGAAACCATGCATTGCCGGAAATACATTCATTAGACCGTTTTTGTTCCGTATCCTCTTATCCATTAATCCCTGGAGTTTGTACACGGTGGAAAAAAATCTCCCTGTACGTTGGCGTGCTAAGTAGAGGTATATTATCTAATACGAGTTAATCGTAAGAAAGACGAAGACGAATACGACGAGTTCGTTGCGAAAGGAGAACTGCTACTTGTTGAGGCCCAGCATTGAGAACGACGCAGTAAAATGACAAGTGAAGCAATCCTTCCTCCTAAAAAGTAATATTACACATGGTAGCCACGCTATGCAAGATGCCGGTGTTAATTTTTTTTTTATTCGTCGTGTTCCGTAGATCCCATCAACAAGGTGACACATCAGGTATGTGGAACGAATCAAGGTATACATTAACATGACACTATGGTGTGCGTACTGTAAGACCTTCGGTACACACACCATCAGATTATTTGACTTGTCTCTCTAAAGAAGTAGGCGAGTGTCAGCAATATGTCTCGAGGTCTTATCGTGGCGTGTTTATCTTCTGCCGTTAGGTCAGACGATAGAAATGCCACTTGTACGCTTAGAGTAGCAGATTGACGGTGACCAACTTCAAACAGAACTTGATTAATTTTCACACACATTTATTAAAATAATAACAAGCATAGAAATTACTTAACTAGATTCTGGATGCTATTTACAATTGACAATCTGAAGTTCCTTTGGTCTTGGTACGTTAATCTTATTCTCACATATCTCTGATACTTGACAAAGTGTCTATTCATTTATCTTCTGGCTATGTACGGGAATATGATAATCTTACTAGGCGCAGACTGAAACTTGACTACAGACTAATGCAGACTGGTACAGACTAATGCAGACTGACTAATCGGAGGTCTGTACACTCGTTGTGATACCTCGAGCGTTCAGGTATCACTGCGCGAGTGTGATCCGCGAGGAGAAAAGGTTCTACGTTAGCAGCAATCTCATTGGCTGCGAGACATATTAATTCGCGGATCGGTGGAAGCAGAATTTGGTCTGTCTCTAAGGCAGTGCCATCTCGTAGTGCGGAGACGGACGAGCGCTGCGCCTGCGCTGTAGTGTTTAGCGGGGCACGCTCTAGTGGGAAAGTTGTCTACACGCTGGCTACACAGAACTATGTACACAACAGACACAAATACATCATCGAAACGATGTATTCTATTAACAACAAACTACCATTATACTGCTTAATGCTATTCACACTAATGCCATCTACATTTAATTGAGTGAATTAGTAAGGCAGCCGCTTGGAAGATGCTTCTGGCTTCTCAGTTATACTACATAGTTTCTGTTCAACTGTTAAAAGTAGTTTGGTATTTACCTGATTACGAATGAGTTTTTTGAAATAAAATATTTTTACGTCTAAAATATTGAGTCCTGTTTAAAGTTGGTCCACGCACAAAGCGCACGTTACCAATACGTTTCAAAAAGCCACCCGCGAAAATGCGATTATTTAGGGTTCATGCGTCGGGTTCTGTTCACTGGTTCGTTGATTGCTTTGGGGGAGGGAACCAAACCGTGAGGTCATCGGTCCCATCCTCTTTCACAGGAACGATCCTGCCATTTACATGAAGTGATTTATGGAAATCACGGAAAACCTAAATTAGGATGGCCGGATGTGGGTTGGAACCGGGTCCAGTGTGCTAATCACTATGCCACCCCCTTTCCCGGTGGATTCCATTGAACTCCAGGAGTCAAATGGCTTGGATAGGCTTTGGCCTAGCGACCATTTGTACACCTATCGGAACGATGGACATATTGTAGCTACCGTACAGGACAGGATCAAAATTTAAACATTTACACTTCCTCCAGCCCAGAGGAATTCAGCAAATCGGTTGGATCTTTTGCGTTAGATGCGACCGAATTTGCTAGAATAACCTCGTGTTCCGCTAGGTGGTCTTTTAGCCAACCAAGAAGGCAGTTGGCGAACCCTCCACTTCGGCGCAAGCAGTTCAGAATACTTTCATCTATATCTACATCTAGATTGATATTCTGAAAAAATCACACTTAGTGCCCAGCGGAGGGTTCATCGAACCATCATTTCTCTATTATTTCACTCTCGAACAGCGCGCAGAAAAAATGGCCACCTACACATCTCCATGCAAGCTCTGATATCTCTTATTTTATTGTGATGATCGTTTCTCCCTATGTAGGTCGGCTTCAATAACATATTTTCGCTTTCGGAGGAGAAAGTTGGTGATTGAAATTTCGTGAGAAGATCCGGCCGCAACGAGAAACGGTTTTGTTTTAATGATGTCCACCCCAAATGCTGTATCATGGCCGCGATACCCTGTCCCTTACTTCTCGATAACACAAAACGTGCTGCTGTTCTTCGAACTTTCTCCATGCACTCGTGCCTGGTAAGGATCCCACACCGCGCAGCAGTACTCCAAAAAATGACGGAAAAGCCTAGTATAGGCAGTCTCTTTAGTTGACCTCCTGCATCGTCTTAGTGTTCTGCCTTTCCCATTATATTTTCTATGTGTTCTTTCCAATTTACGACTCGGCTGTCTTTGGTGACATGAGTTGCGTGAACAGCATAGTTGCCTGGAAGGAATGTAATGTTGCTGATAGAATAAAACAGATGTCATAGGTGGTTATGGGATCCAACAGACGGATAGCACAAATGCTGATAGAAAAGCAAATTGATTGGTAGAAAATTGCCGGAACAGGCGAAAGTCAATCTGCGGATGTGAGTAAGAAATCAGTAGATGCTTGCGTCGGACAGGTACGGAGTGAATAAGAGAAAGCACTGTAGTTCTTTTCGTTAAAACGGAAAAATCACAATAAATTTTCTTGAAAGTAAAAAATAATATGTGTCTGGTATGCTCATTTGTATCAAAAAACACAAAAGATCTAATCATCATCGCTGCTTGCGTTCATGAATATTGTGTTGGAGATAAAAATGGTTTAGAGTTAATCAGTCCAGCTGCCCTGCGACATACTATATAGCATATTTTATCCATTATATGTGACTGGTGGTGTGTATATTCGTATTTAACTTTTCATCCCTCCTATATTACTGTCATTATCTTCGCTCTATGAAATTTAATAAAATTTTTGAAGCGCATCGCATACTTCAGTGGAGACTTTAGAGACTATCTGAGACTTTTTTTGGTTAAACGATTTGGCCTTTGTCCACCCCTGGTAGCTGAGAGTTCAGCGCGACGGAATGTCATACCAAATGGCCGTGGTTCGATTCCCGGTTGGGTCGGAGATTTTCACCGCTCGGTTACTGGTTGTTGTCCTTCTCATCATCATTTCATCTCAATCGATACGAAAGTCGTCGAAGAGGCGTCAACTCGAAAGACCTGCACCAGGCCTACGGGAAGCCCTAGGCACACGGCGTTTTTTGCCCTTTAGCAGCTATCTGAGACAGAAATACGATACACTATACGCAAACTGAAGGGAGATCCCTGCTGTCAGATGCAATAGGACACTGAGTGAGATCAGCGGTGACGAGCAAAAATGTTTACCACATCGTGCAGTTGCTAAAGCGCTGTGTCCCCCACAACGCAGTGGTTACCCCACGTGCGTAATAAGCAGGAGACCCCAGGTTCGAATCCTAGTCCGGTACACATTTTCACTCGTCGCCGCTGATTCCGCTTAATGACCTGCTGCAGCTGACAGCAGTGATCCTCGTTCAAGTTTCATACAGTGGTTTACAGCTATGGGATCTACATCTACATCTAGATCTACATCTACATCTACATTTATACTCCGCAAGCCACCCAACGGTGTGTGGCGGAGGGCACTTTACGTGCCACTGTCATTACCTCCCTTTCCTGTTCCAGTCGTGTATGGTTCGCGGGAAGAACGACTGTCGGAAAGCCTCCGTGCGCGCACCGAATCTCTCTAATTTTACATTCGTGATCTCCTCGGGAGGTGTAAGTAGGGGGAAGCAATATATTCGATACCTCATCCAGAAACGCACACTCTCGAAACATGGACAGCAAGCTACACCGCGATGCAGAGCGCCTCTCTTGTAGAGTCTGCCACTCGAGTTTGCTAAACATCTCCGTAACGCTATCACGCTTACCAAATAACCCTGTGACGAATAGCGCCGCTCTTCTTTGGATGTTCTCTATCTCCTCCATCAATCCGATGAGCAACTCTCAAGTATAGGTCGAACGAGTGTTTTGTAAGCCACCTCCTTTGTTGATGGATTACATTTTCTAAGGACTCTCCCAATGAATCTCAACCTGGTACCCGCCTTACCAACAGTTAATTTTATGTGATCATTCCACTTCAAATCGTTCCGCACGCATACTCCCAGATATTTTACAGAAGTAACTGCTACCAGTGTTTGTTCCGCTATCATACACTCCTGGAAATGGAAAACAGAACACATTGACACCGGTGTGTCAGACCCACCATACTTGCTCCGGACACTGCGAGAGGGCTGTACAAGCAATGATCACACGCACGGCACAGCGGACACACGAGGAACCGCGGTGTTGGCCGTCGAATGGCGCTAGCTGCGCAGCATTTGTGCACCGCCGCCGTCAGTGTCAGCCAGTTTGCCGTGGCATACGGAGCTCCATCGCAGTCTTTAACACTGGTAGCATGCCGCGACAGCGTGGACGTGAACCGTATGTGCAGTTGACGGATTTTGAGCGAGGGCGTATAGTGGGCATGCGGGAGGCCGGGTGGACGTACCGCCGAATTGCTCAACGCGTGGGGCGTGAGGTCTCCACAGTACATCGATGTTGTCGCCAGTGGTCGGCGGAAGGTGCACGTGCCCGTCGACCTGGGACCGGACCGCAGCGACGCACGGATGCACGCCAACACCATAGGATCCTACGCAGTGCCGTAGGAGACCGCACCGCCACTTCCCAGCAAATTAGGGACACTGTTGCTCCTGGGGTATCGGCGAGGACCATTCGCAACCGTCTCCATGAAGCTGGGCTACGGTCCCGCACACTGTTAGGCCGTCTTCCGCTCACGCCCCAACATCGTGCAGCCCGCCTCCAGTGGTGTCGCGACAGGCGTGAATGGAGGGACGAATGGAGACGTGTCGTCTTCAGCGATGAGAGTCGCTTCTGCCTTGGTGCCAATGATGGTCGTATGCGTGTTTGGCGCCGTGCAGGTGAGCGCCACAATCAGGACTGCATACGACCGAGGCACACGGGGCCAACACCCGGCATCATGGTGTGGGGAGCGATCTCCTACACTGGCCGTACACCACTGGTGACCGTCGAGGGGGCACTGAATAGTGCACCGTACATCCAAACCGTCATCGAACCCATCGTTCTACCATTCCTAGACCGGCAAGGGAACTGGCTGTTCCAACAGGACAATGCACGTCCGCATGTATCCTGTGCCACCCAACGTGCTCTAGAAGGTGTAAGTCAACTACCCTGGCCAGCAAGATCTCCGGATCTGTCCCCCATTGAGCATGTTTGGGACTGGATGAAGCGTCGTCTCACGCGGTCTGCACGTCCAGCACGAACGCTGGTCCAACTGAGGCGCCAGGTGGAAATGGCATGGCAAGCCGTTCCACAGGACTACATCCAGCATCTCTACGATCGTCTCCATGGGAGAATAGCAGCCTGCATTGCTGCGAAAGGTGGATATACACTGTACTAGTGCCGACATTGTGCATGCTCTGTTGTCTGTGTCTATGTGCCTGTGGTTCTGTCAGTGTGATCATGTGATGTATCTGACCCCAGGAATGTGTCAATAAAGTTTCCCCTTCCTGGGACAATGAATTCACGGTGTTCTTATTTCAATTTCCAGGAGTGTATAATCATACAATTAAGGACACTTCTTTCTATGTATTCGCAATGCATTACATTTGTCTACGTTAAGGGTCAGTTGCCACTTCCTGCACCAAGTGCCCATCCTCTGCAGATCTTCCTGCATTTCGCTACAATTTTCTAATGCTGCAACTTCTCTGTATACTACAGCATCATCCGCGAAAAGCCGCATGGAACTTCCGACACTATCTACTAGGTCATTTATATATATTGTGAAAAGCAATGGTCCGATAATACTCCCCTGTGGCACGCCAGAGGTTACTTTAACGTCTGCAGACGTCTCTCCATTGAGAACAACATGCTGTGTTCTGTTTGCTAAAAATTCTTCAATCCAGCCACACAGCTGGTCTGATATTCCATAGGCTCTTAGTTTGTTTATCAGACTACAGTGCGGAACTGTATCGAACACCTTCCGGAAGTAAAGGAAAATGGCATCAACCTGGGAGCCTGTACCTAGTATTTTCTGAGTCTCATGAACAAATAAAGCGAGTTGGGTCTCACACGATCGCTGTTTCCGGAATCTATGTTTATTCCTACAGAGTAGATTCTGGGTTTCCAGAAACGACATGATACGCGAGCAAAAAACATGTTCTAAAATTCTACAACAGAACGACGTCAGAGATAAAGGTCTATAGTTTTGCGCATCTGCTCGACGACCCTTCTTGAAGACTGGGACCACCTGTGCTCTTTTCCAATCATTTGGAACCTTCCGTTCCTCTAGAGGCTTGCGGCACACGGCTGTTAGAAGGGGAAAGTTCTTTCGCGTACTCTGTGTAGAATCGAATTGGTATCCCAATGTACTATCCACTGTTGAGTGACTTCAGTTGCTTTTCTATTCCTTGGACACTTATTTCGATGTCAGCCATTTTTTCGTTTGTGCGAGGATTTAGAGAAGGAACTGCAGTGCGGTCTTCCCCTGTGAAACAGCTTTGGAAAAAAGGTGTTTGGTATTTCAGCTTTACGAGTGTCATCCTCTGTTTCAATGCCATCATCATCCCGGAGCGTCTGTTTTTTCGAAGGAACAGACACTACGCATTCAAATGATACATCCACTAAGGGAAACGTCTGCAGTTGCTACTAATCGGAGAGGAAATAGCAGTTTTCCTTTATGCTGGTCGTCGGCAATCAGTGCTCACCTTTGGAATTTTCTCCTGGCTTGGTAAAGAGGAGCCAGCGAGAAACGTCAACAGACCTATGTGCAAGGATTTCGAAGAATGCTACGTAAATCTGAAAGTCGTGTTACTTGCACAACATCGACGAATCGGACGCTTACATATAAATTCTGACATCCAAGTTCTTTTTGTACGCTGCTTTTACTCACTTCGTCAAAAACAGCGCACTTTCGATACAGAACAATCGTCTCCCAATGCCAAAGTTGTGCAGTTTAATTACCACCTTGCAAAAATAGGTCCAGGTAATTAATTTCTTCATATCTGCAACTGCATGTCTGGAATCCTTGCGTCAGAGAATCTCTTAGCGCATCCCAATGTTAAAGCTCGGGGTGTGCATAAATTATCTTTACAGTTGAAGACTTAAACAACTTTAAAACTATACTAGATATTAATAAGTGGTCTCCATCATGTTATAAGATAACTCATCTTCTGCCGGCCGTTGTGGCCGTGCGGTTCTAGGCGCTACAAAAAAATGGCTCTGAGCACTATGGGACTCAACTGCTGAGGTCATTAGTCCCCTAGAACTTAGAACTAGTTAAACCTAACTAACCTAAGGACATCACACACATCCATGCCCGAGGCAGGATTCGAACCTGCGACCGTAGCGGTCTCGCGGTTCCAGACTGCAGCGCCAGAACCGCGCGGACACTTCGGCCGGCTAGGCGCTACAGTCTGGAGCCGAGCGACCGCTACGGTCGCAGGTTCGGATCCTGCCTCGGGCATGGATGTGTGTGTTGTCCTTAGGTTAGTTAGGTTTAATTAGTTGTAAGTTCTAGGTGACTGATTACCTTAGAAGTTAAGTCGCATAGTGCTCAGAGCCATTTGAACCATTTTGAACTCATCTTCCAGGTGATGCAATTTTGACGCAGAAGTGACCCTGAAAACCTGATACAATGTGGACGCTACATGAGAAAGATCAGTGTGTGGAGTGGTTCACACAGACGACGTCCGACACGCAAGCGCAGCGAAACTTTCCAACACGGTATGGGGGGCAACTAACCACCACCACGTCGTTTATGGAGACAGGTAGTGGTCCCCGTAAAAAGGCTGCGAGTCGCCCATCTGTATCAGGCGCCAACGTGGACTATGTACGGCAGGTGGCTGTAAAGAGTCCGACGAAATCAGGGCGTGCGGCTGCCAGAGAGGTGGAAACGAGACGATCGACAGTGCACAATCTCTAGCATCAGAGGTCCAGCTGCTTCAGGCATTAAGGGCTCAGCAGGAACAGGCTGCAGTGGATGTGCTAAGCAAGATTGACGATAGCAATGACTTTTTGGAAAAGACTTGTTTCTCCGATGGAGCAACGTTTCAATCTTGCAAACAATTCAGTTTCGTATATGGTGTTCGCAGCACCCTCATGCTGCACGTCAAATGGAAGGATAGAGCCCAAAGATGAATATCTGGTGCGGACTAATGCACAACTGCATCATTGGTCCATTCTTTTTCATCGAGTCTGCCGTCAACGGCGGTCATTATCTCGACGTTTTACAAGAGTTTGCTGTGTTACAATTGGAACCCCTGTAACCTGATTTCATATTCCAACATGATGGAGGACACCACCCTACTGGCCTCTAAATATCCATTAGTTTCTAGGCGAAAGATAGTATTGGACGAGATGGCCCAATTCGGTGTCCGCCACGATCCCCTGCCTTCACACCACTAGAATCCTGGCTGTGCGTTTTATAAGGGATCTGGTGTACCGAACGAAGGTTAGAAACCTACAGGACGTGTAGGCGCGCATTCGCAGTGCATTTGAACACGCCACTGTGGAGATCTTGAATCGTACACGGAGAGAAATGGCATTCCAAGCAGATATTATATGTGCCGCTAAGGTTGCACAAGTGGATGTGTATGAATGAGGAAACAAAATTTTTCAATTCTCTTTCACATGTTCAAAACCGTATGTTGATATCTAGTATAGTTAAAAAGTATTAAAGTCTCAAGCTGTAAATATAAATTATGGACACCCTGTACGGGATCGTTCAGGATTTCGTTTCCTGCATTGAAGGACAACAACGCTGCAGTACTCCACGCTGAGTTCCTTCGTGTGAACGGCGACAGTGTACGGCAGTATGACACAGATGACGCAATGTTCAGGCGCACACGCTGTCGGCGTGTTAATTTAAGTCTGAATGGCCAACAACAAACTAGCAGACCATTCCTCTCTGATGACCGCGGAATCGCGTGAGGAGTGGAGCCCTGGTGCTCGCAGACAGGTGTATCACAATCGAAGCAACAGTGGAGAAAGAGAAAAATCTGTCATGCATTAGCTTTCAACATCCTGCACGGCACTTTGTGCGTGACAAATGTCGCCAGCCACTGGATTCCTAAACAGCTGACATCCATTCTAAAACACTGCCATACCGAGACAGTTTCAGAGGTGTTGCTGGCTTTTGAGTGGTGACATTACCAATCCAGCTGATTTCATTATCTGCCCAGTCACGAAGGTCTAATGCTGGGCTTTTCGTTATATGTTGTGTATAACTTCGCAAACAGTGGTAAGGGGAGGTGGACTACAGAGTAGGGTGGCAACTGTCGCCGTAGGAAATCTGGACAGCAGCGGAAATTATTAGTGTACAAATTAAGACAGAAAGCAGAAGTATGGAAGTCTGCAGGCTTCCGTGGCCGTTGTCACTGAATTTAAAATCTTCTGGGTTATTAGGCCGCGTCATGTTTCTTCTAAAATGTTTGACGTTTCGACCCCTCTGCTCCGATCTTCCTCAGGACCTTTTGGCGTCCACTACAGCTAGAAAACTGTCAGAGACAAGTGTCGCGTCGTCATATAAAGGAGGAGTTTTCTGGCGTTCCTGCTGGAGAAGTCATAGTATTGGTTAAAATTCATATGGCTACCATTGGTGGGCCATAGTCATAGGCTAATACAGAAGAAGAGACGTTGGTAGCTCATCTCCTGTGGATACCATTGGTGGTCATCGTCATTGGATAGAAAGGCACACTTATGCTGGAGAAGGGTTATTGGTTGAAATGCCTGTTACCGCTATTGGTTGGTCGTCATCAGTGGCTAGATATGAAACGGACAGAGCAAGAGAGGGGGAATGTTTACCCAAAATATTATTGTCCGCCGAGGTGACTTGCAGCGCGTTGTTTATGCCGCTCACACACGGCGGCCGAGTATTTACTTCCTTGATGGCGGGGAGCCACGATGCCGGAAGCCTATAGCCGTCATCTCTATTGAAATTAGACGAATTCTTAGAAATTTCAACCGCTTCTCGGACCTTTCTTCTATAAATGTTTGTTTCTTTAGCCAGTACACGTACGTTATTAAAATCGATGTCAGAGCCACAGTTCTCGTGATGTTCCGCTAGTGCCGATTTTGCACTTTGTTTTAGCCGCATGTGCCGTTCGTGTTCCTTAATGCGTTCGTTAACAGTTCTTCCCGTTTCGCCTATATACACTTTGCCGGAGCCATATGACACTTGATAGACGCCTGCATTGTGGAGGTAATCAGTTGCATCCGTTTTCCGTCGGAAAAGTCTTTTATTTTGTTTTGACTAAAGAAAGATGTCTGAATACCATTTTTCTTTAAAATTCTGCTCATGCGGTCAGTGACCCCAGAAGCGAACGGTAACCTGACGGAGTGAGAAGGCGGTTCGTCGTTATTCTTATTAGCGGTATAAATATTCTGCCTAAAAGCCCTGTCGATTAAATAACTATCATACCCATTTGCCTTCAATGTCCTCTTTAAAAAATTCAGAAAGCAGAAGGTTTAGTTAACTTCTATTTCTCGAAGAGAACGAAGACGCATTAGAAATATTGCAGCAAGAATTAGGATCCTGATATCAGTGTCAACATGGATGAGACTACTGTGTGGTGTCCCTTGGCGAAGAGGCTCCAACTGGGAGTGGACTGCACGGCTGTCCCCGACCACCCTATGTTGTGGCGGCAGAGAGCGCTCGTGGTACAGAGCCACTGGAGGTGTAACTCAACACAGACACGCACTATTCAGTCTGTCCAGTCCTGTGCAATCGCTATTGGCGCCTAAAGGAAACATAAAATTCCGTTACCAACTGCAGAATGTACCACACTGTGACACCGGTACAAACGAGCAAAGCAACACAGGAACACTCGTGGACATCAGTGAAGAGCCAAGCACAATCGGACAAGGTGATGCTGAATGGTTTATAGGCCTGCCACAGTGTGCTGGTGTCAGATTATGCTCGTAATGGAACACTGTCAAGGAACATTGTAGTGAAGTAACAAGACTGTTACGCCACTTGAGGTAGCCGATTGAAAGAAAGGCATGCGTACACACACGCCAACGGGCGTCAAGTCTGGAACAGGATAACTATTGAATGGTAGCAAGAAAAGTACGTAGCTGCTTTATACTTAACTTTTATTATGAGATGAATACAGCGTTCTTCTTGAGACATTTATACTATAACTCTCAAAGTAGGTAAGGCTAATGGCGCCTTGCTAGGTCGTAGCCATGGACTTAGCAGAAGGCTATTCTAACTGTCTCTCGGCAAATGAGAGGAAGGCTTCGTCCGTATTGTCTCTAGCAATATCGTCGTACAACTGGGGTGAGTGCTTGTTCGTATCACGAGACCTGCCTTGTGGTGGCGCTAGGTCTGCGATTACACAGTGGCGACACGCGGGTCCGACATGTACTAAATGGACCGCGGCCGATTTAATCTACCACCTAGCAAGTGTGGTGTCTGGCGGTGACACCACATTCCTCCCCCGCAAATCGGCGAACGGTCGTGAGATAAGGCTTCCGCCCACCGTGGGGAGGACCCCATGTTGACGTATGCGAGGAGGTGGGGAGCCTAACAACAGGCGAGGCTGTGCCACCCGCACCCGGCCATTCGGTCCGAGGGGAGCTAGGAAACGCCTGAAAACCTAGTCCAGGGTGCACGTCAACATGCGGTGTATGCGCTCGTAAAGAGACAAGAGGGGCCGAAGGGTCGACCTCCATTGCGTCGGGGTAGCCGACGCGCGATTACGTCATGTGGTCCGGAGCGAGCGGGAGTTCCATGGCGGAGGACAGCTGGTCACGGGAAGCGATCGGCGGCGCGTGACCCTGGGAGGCGCTTGGCGGCTGCAGCGAAGCGTCGAATGCGGGCGGCGCCGGCCGGAGTACCGGCGGCTGCGGCGGCGGCGGCGGCGGCTGCTGCGGCGGCGCGTCGCCATGGGGCAAAATGGAAGGCATCGTCGGTAACACCTGGGGATGAGGCGAGCTAGTAGATGGGTCCCCAGGGCGCAGACCGGGCGGCACCGTCGCTGAAAGCAGACGGGGAGCGGCAGAACCCGTGCGACGACAGAGGCGCAGCTGATTGAGATGCCGACGCACCTCACCAGAGGCCCCCAAAACCAAATACATCGCGCGGCCGAGGCAGCGAAGAATGCGCCCTGCGAGCCAACGCCGTGAACCTCGATAGTTGCGATAAAATACAACGTCGCCTGGAGCAAAAGCAGGAGTCTGCCACTGCACAGGAACCTGATGCGTCGGATGCAGCAAAGACATCAAGGTGCGATGAGGACGACCGTGGAGCAACTCAGCCGGCGAGCGACCATCTCGGGGCTGAGAGCGATACGAAGACAAAAAGAGCAACAATGCGTCCTCCCGAGAATGCGACTCTTTCAATTTCAACATCTGTGACTTGATGGTCCGGACCAATCGTTCAGCGGCACCGTTTGACTGAGGCGAAAACGGCGCGGATGGCAGATGTTGAATACCATTGGCCTGGCAGAATGACTGAAATTCTGCGGACATGAATTGTGGGCCATTGTCGGAAACAATAGTCTGCGGAAGACCTTCAATGCAAAAGATAGCAGACAACGCTTGGATGGTGGCAGATGACGTCGTGGAAGACATCCGGACAACAAAAGGAAAATTAATGAAGGCGTCGACCAGAACCAACCATCGAGCATTCCAGAATGGACCAGCAAAATCAATGTGCAAGCGTTGCCAAGGGGAAGTGGCTTTCGGCCATGCAAAGACTTTCCGCGGCGGTGCGGATTGTTGTTCGGCACACGCCATGCAAGAAGAACACATATTCATAATCGCAGCATCGATTCCGAACCAAGTACAGTGCTGACGAGCAAGTTGTTTCGTTCGCACTATACCCCAATGTCCTTGGTGAAGAAGCCGTAAGACAGAGGACTGTAACGAACGTGGGACCACGACTCGGGACCGATCATTATCAGAACGCAACAACAAAACACCACGTCGAACAAAAAGTCTCTCCTTGTGAGCAAAAAATCGGCGAACCAACGGATCCTCGATCCGAGACTTTGCAAAGGCCATTGCGTAGCAACAAAACGCAAAACAGTAGCAAGGACAGGGTCAGCAGCGGTGGCTGTAGCTACACGACGAAAATCAATCGGAAACGATTCGACCACTTCATCGGTTTCCGAATCAATGAACAGGCAAGCAAATTCGGAAGAATCGAATGCTTTATCCTCAGCAACAGGCAAACGGGACAGCGCATCGGCGTTTCCGTGCTTAGCAGTGGACCGATACAAGATATCGTAGCGGTACTGCGAGAGGAAAATAGACCAGCGAATGAATTTCTGCGCTGTACGCGGAGGTACAGGCTTGTTCGGATGAAAAAGCGATGTCAAAGGTTTGTGGTCTGTGATGATGATGAAGTGACGACCATACAAGAAATCATGGAACTTAGTAACACCAAACACGAGAGCCAAAGCTTCTTTCTCTATCTGCGAGTAATTTCTTTGCGCAGACGAGAGCAATTGGGACGCAAAGGCAATAGGGCGATCATGGGAGCCAACTTTGTGCGCAAGCACAGCACCGATCCCGAAATCCGATGCATCTAACATCAACAAAAGGGGTTTCTGGGGATCGAAAGGCGTGAGGCAAGTATTAGAAAGCAACGCCGATTTCAACTGGCGAAAGGCGCGTTCGCATTCCGTCGTCCAGAGAAACGGAACACCTGTACGGCGTAAGCGATGAAGCGGAGCTGAAATGGAAGAGGCATTGCGCACATTCACTCACACCTTGTGATTCTACATTGTTCAATGTTCTTGCGACCTCATGACGCAATGCGTGAGGAACATTGCGCGCTCTGAAAAATTTCGGTTGCGCGTTGACCTTCAGTTCCAATTGTGCTGCATAGTTTTTAGCGCAACCTAAGCCCGGTGCAAAAATGTCTGCAAATTCTTCACATACACTAGAAACACTGTCTGTAGGCATAGTTTGATTCACTGATAGGACCTGTTTTACAATAGACATGTTAAACAACTGAAATAAATCTAAGCCAAACAAGTTCACTGCAGTAGAAGAACGAAGAACGTAAAATGACACTAGTTTTGTTTGTCCTTTATATGTTGCAAAAAGAGTGCACTGTCCTAACACAGGTATTGTCTGTCCGGAATAACTTTTTAACTGAACATTTGCGGCACGCAACGGAGGTGCGCCCAGATGTTTGTACGTGTCGTGATTGAGCAATGAAACTGCAGCTCCGGTATAGAGCTGGAATGGTATCACTTTGCCTTCAAAGTCTAAGTCCACAAAAAGTTTATTGTCCTGCTGACGACAAGAGCGACTGTTTTGTGCAATAGGAATAGACACTGGTACAGAATCACTTGCTAAGTGACGTGATTTCCGGCGACGTCGATGCACAGTTTTTGTGGGACGAACACAGTCACTGTTAGAGAAAGTGGCACTGGACGAATTGGAATTAACTACATGAATGTCCATGGGCGAAGATCCACGATCCTGAGTGTCCTTGGTTCGATTCCGGCGGGAAGCAAAGGGCCTGGAATGATTGTGATTGTCTGATCGGAGCTTTTCTGGCAAACACTTTGAACATGTCCTTTCCTATTGCAGAAAAAGCAAATAGCTTGGCGTGACGGGCAATGTTCACGCGAATGTCTAGTAGCACACCGCGGGCATGATTTCACTCCATTTGTGGGCTGGCGCGGCACACGTGGCTTAAAGCGCGGCGGCAGCTGCGCTTGTTTGCGCGAGGGCAGTTGACCGGGCCGCGCAGCTCGCCCGGCGGGCCGGTTAATGTGACACACTGCTGGCGAAGTTTCAAAAGAGTCCTGAGCACAGTCAAGTGTGTCTTGTCTATCCAATATGTCTATCACTTGTTGAAGGGAGGGATTAACTAGTTTCAAAATTTGCTCCCGTATGCGAACATCAGAAACGTTTTGTGCAATTGCATCACGTACCATTGTATCTGAATAAGAAAGACCACAGTCACAGTCAAAGGCACAGTCCCTATAAGTCCTTGCAATGTTGCTACCCACTCCCTATTAGTTTGACCGGCCGTACGTTTTGTACGAAAGAACGTATACCGTTTTGCAACCACATTAACTGTTTCTTTGAAATAGGCATCTAAAGCAGACAAAATTTCCTCGTAGGACAGAGTTGCTACGTCGCGCCGGGGCAACAATTTCACTATCACACGGTAGGTGGACACACCGACACAAGAAAGCAAAAACGGCTGCCGCTCATTACCTTGAACTCTGTAGGCGGCGAGGTGGAAGGCAAACTGATGGGACCACTCTTGCCAAGTCTCGTGGTTCGGGTCGTAGTGCCTAAAAGGCGGTGCAACTGCGAGTTGAGGCTGCGGTAGCGGCGAAGCGGCGGCGGCCGCATCGGTTTGAATGGCACGTTGACCCTGGACGAGCTGTCCAAGGGCATCCAATAACGCCTGCGTCTGCTGATTCTGCAAGCGATAAAATTCGGACAGTACATCTGGAGATTGTGGCGAAGCCATGACACAAATAAATGTAAGCAATCAGAAAGAATACTTTAAATCGTCGCCAATCCGTAGTGAAGTAACAAGACTGTTACGCCACTTGAGGTAGCCGATTTAAAGAAAGGCATGCGTACACACACGCCGACGGGCGTCAAGTTTGGAACAGGATAACTATTGAATGGTAGCAAGAAAAGTACGTAGCTGCTTTATACTTAACTTTTATTATGAGATGAATACAGCGTTCTTCTTGAGACATTTATACTATAACTCTCAAAGTAGGTAAGGCTAATGGCGCCTTGCTAGGTCGTAGCCATGGACTTAGCAGAAGGCTATTCTAACTGTCTCTCGGCAAATGAGAGGAAGGCTTCGTCCGTATTGTCTCTAGCAATGTCGTCATACAACTGGGGCGAGTGCTTGTTCGTATCACGAGACCTGCCTTGTGGTGGCGCTAGGTCTGCGATTACACAGTGGCGACACGCGGGTCCGACATGTACTAAATGGACCGCGGCCGATTTAATCTACCACCTAGCAAGTGTGGTGTCTGGCGGTGACACCACAAACATGTATTCCCAGAATCTCCTTGACGGCGTTAAGGGATGCTCTCAAGACAAAGCGTCATGTGAATAGCTCCAAAGTGAAGTTCCTGCTCCACAACAACGCTCCAGCTCATGCACGTATTGCCATAGCCCCCAAATTTTCTTGGCATGGTGCCCCTTGTATCTCCGCCTTTCCTGGAACGAGCATTGTGTTGTCGGCATCTCTAGCATTACAAGATGATATTCCAGGTGAAAGTATTTGCCTGGAGTGTAGCCATGTATGGAAGTGAAACATGGACGATAAATAGTTTGAACAAGAAGAGAACAGAAGCTTTCGAAATGTGGTGCTACACAAGAATGCTGAAGATTAGATGGGTAGATCACGTAACTAATGAGGAGGTATTGAACAGAACTGGGGAGAAGAGAAGTTTGTGGCACAACTTGACTAGAAGAAGGGATCGGTTGGTAGGACATGTTATGAGGCATCAAGGGATTACCAATTTAGTATTGGAGGGCAGCGTGGAGGGTAAAAATCGTAGAGGGAGACCAAGAGATGAATACGCTAAGCAGATTCAGAAGGATGTAGGTTGCAGTAGGTACTGGGAGATGAAGAAGCTTGCACAGGATAGAGTAGCAAGAAGAGCTGCATCAAACCAGTCTCAGGACTGAAGACCACGACAACAACAACATTCCAGATGGACAGTTTTCTGAATAACCAAAATGCCGACTTCTGCAACTAAGGTTTCCGCCAAGTCATTGATCGTTGGTAAAAACGTATCACATTGAAGGCTGAGTATGTAGAGAAACTCCGACACCCTCGCCGAGATTTGTGGTCGTACCTTAATGTCTCGAGTTGAAAATTAAAGTCGAAACGAAAGGTCTCACATGTCTAGGGTCCTAGCTGTGCCCATCCCTAGAACATCAAACTCCTCTGTCGCAGGTGTCTCCCTTTGGAATCAGCTACCCCGCACTCCGTACACAACCCACTGCCCTGTTGCTTTTATGGAGAATCTTAAGCTTAAATGCAAGCCTGAAAGTAAGTACACAATTGACCACCACAGCTGTGCGAAATACTTTCGAAATTAATTTCCTGATTGTTGATATGAACTGTATTATGTATAGATTGACAATTCTATAGCGACATATGAAAATATGTGTCGGACTAGGACTTGAACCGGGATCTCGCGCTTAACGCGAGCGGTCACCTGAATCACTTCTGCTATCTGTACACGCTCCCCGGACTGACTCACATCTCCATATCTCACATTATCTACATCCTTGTATCGTGATCCAGTAAATTCATCACGTAAAGCTCAAAAGCTTATTCAGATTCCCGCAACAGGTGGCCGGCCGAAGTGACCGTGCGGTTAAAGGCGCTTCAGTCTGGAACCGCGTGACCGCTACGGTCGCAGGTTCAAATCCTGCCTCGGGCATGGATGTGTGTGATGTCCTTAGGTTAGTTAGGTTTAATTAGTTCTAAGTTCTAGGCGGCTGATGACCTCAGAAGTTAAGTCGCATAGTGCTCAGAACCATTTGAACCATTTGAACCGCAGCAGGTAGAACGAGACAAAGAGGAATGCAGACCAATGTCGGTATCCGCGTGTGCCTGCCTAGGTGAGCATTAGGTGACGAATTTACTGTGCTGGGATGTAAGCATGTAGATAGTATGATATATGGAAATTTTGGTCTATCTGGGGAACGTGTACGGAGAGCAGTAGTGCCTAAGGCAATCAGTGGGAAATCCGTGTATGAGTCTCGGTGAGGCACAAATTTCCACATGAGAGTATTGGGTAATAGACCTATACCTAATACAATTGATCTTAAGCCAGCACTTCATCACCCTAATAATGTTTCGACATTAATTAACATATACAGCTAGTTTCCCTGTGTCAGACAGTAAAGCAAATACTGCCATCTTCTCCCAGCTCCCATTCTTTCCATTTTGGTTTCGTAATCAGTCACCTGACTTTCTTTTCCCCTCTCCTCGTCAATTGTGTTTTACCAAGTTCGTCTGTCTCCCCTTTTACCAACCTTCTCTCATGTCCACTGCCGCAAGTACTCATAAATGGCTCTGAGCACTATGGGACTTAACATCTGTGGTCATCAGTCCCCTAGAACTTAGAACTACTTAAACCTAACTAACCTAAGGACATCACACACATCCATGCCCGAGGCAGGATTCGAACCTGCGACCGTAGCAGTCGTGCGGCTCTGAACTGAGCGCCTAGAACCGCTAGACCACCGCGGCCGGCAAGCACTCATAGTTTGACACTGAGGTGACGTAAATCATGGGATAGCGATATGGCGGCAGCATCACGAACACAAGGGATAAAAGGGCAGTGCATTGGCGGAGTTATCGTTTGTATTCATGTGATTCATGTTAAAGGGTTTCCGACGTCATAATTATAGCCCCACGACGGGATTTAACAGAGATTTAACACGGAATGTTAGGTGTGCCTGGACGCATGGGACATTCCATATAGCAATTCGCTAGGGAATTTAATATTCCGAGATCGACAGTGTTAACAGTGTTTCAGGCATTACCCTTGATGGCGGACAACGCAATGGCCGACGGCCTTCACTTATCGACCGAGAACAGCGGAGTTTGTGTAGAGTTGTCAGTGCTAACACACAAGCAATACTGCGTGAAACAACCCCCGAAATCAGTGTAGGACGTACGATGAACGTATCCTTCAGGACAGTTCGGCGCAGTGTGGCGTTAATTGTGGTGTCACCGCCAGACACCACACTTGCTAGGTGGTAGCCCTTAAATCGGCCGCGGTCCGGTAGTATACGCCGGACCCGAGTGTCGCCACTGTCAGTGATTGCAGACCGAGCGCCACCACACGGCAGGTCTAGAGAGACGTCCTAGCACTCGCCCCAGTTGTACAGCCGACTTTGCCAGAGGTGGATTACTGACAAACTACACTCTCATTTGCCGAGACGATAGTTAGCATAGCCTTCAGCTACGTCATTTGCTACGACCTAGCAAGGCACCATTACCAGTTTATATTGAGATTGTAATTCATGTATCAACAAGAGCGATGTTCTCCAATTATGGATTAAAGTTAAGTATTCCAGCAACTACGTTCTTTTCTTCATAGTATAATACCTTGCTCCAGACCTCACGCCAGTCTGCGTGAGCTTAAACGCGTGCATTTCGGCCTCCTCTAGCAATACGGTGTTGGCTCTTCTGCCAACACATCATTAATGAGCTACAGCAGCAAACGGCCGACGTGAGCGCCTTTGCTAACACCACGACATTACCTGAAGCACCTCTCCCGGGCCCGTGACCATATCGGTTGGACCCAAGACGACTGGAAAACAGTGGCCTGGTCAGATAATCACGATTTGTTGGTGAGAGCTGGTGGCAGGGTTCGTGTGTGGCGCAGACCCCAGGTTGTCAATAAGGAACTTTGCAAGCTGGTGGCTGATCCATAATGCTGTTGGCTGTGTTTACATGGAATTCATTGCATCCTCTGATACAATTGAAACGATCATTGACTAGAAATGGTTATTTTCGGCTACCTGGAGACCATTTCAAATCATTAATGGCCTTAATATACCCAGACAACGTTGGAGTTTTTATCGATGACATTGCGCCATGTCACCGAACCACAGTTGTTTGTGAGTGAGTTGAAGAACATTCTAGACAATTAGAGCGAATGATTTGGCCACCCACATCGCCCGGCATGGATCCCATCGAATATTTGTGGGACATAATCAGGAGGTCAGGTCCTGCGCAAAATCCTGCACCGACAACAATTCCGCAATTACGTATGGCTGTAGAGACGGCATGGATCAATATTTCGGCGGGGTCCCCCAGCGACGTGTTGAGCCCAGGTCGCGTAGAGCTGCTGTACTACAGGAGGTACGACACGATCTCATGAGGTATACCATAACGTTTATCGCCTCACTGTAAATCTGATTTCTTAAAATTTGTCTTAATTTTTGACGTCTCATAAACGAACGTAAACCGTCACTTTTATTCTGCACTGTTTTTAAATTGTGTTCTGTATTAAATGTAGCTCATAAAACGCTTATATTAAAGAATGTAACGTAAAGTACGTGCAATGAGTGGTTATTTGTAAGACAGGATCTCGTCGCCCTAATCTCGTCAGGTTAAGTCAATAAATAAATAAATAATGCTACATGGCTTCGGCCTGTACTATTACTGCAACAAATGTCTTCATGTTACATTTCTACTGGAAAAATCTATCACTCTTGGGTATGTTCGTGCTACGTGTATACGACATATCTCTAAAGTAAAGCCTGGAGTCGGCGTTTGTTACCAGTTCCTTTCCAGGACTGTGAGTCGTGGACTTACGACGCGGAACCAACTTGATAATCTGAACAGTGGTACATGCACCGAACGTCATCAATTATTTGTTGGATATATTCCAGTCTCTGTCTTCTCCTACAGTTTTTACCCTCTACAGCTTCAAGTAGAGTGGAAGTTATTCCTGGAATGCCTCACCACATGTTCTGTCATTTTGTCTCTTCTTCTTGTCACAAGTTATCATATGTTCTGTTCCTTTACTATTCTGCGGAGAACCTCCTCATTTGCTATCAATCAACCTCATTTTCTACATCCTTCTCCACCATCATGCGTCAGGACGGGTATTCATTGGACAAATATATTATGCTAGAACTGACATGTGATTACATTTTCACGCAATTTGGGTGCAAAGATCCTGAGAAATCAGTACCGAGAACAACCACCTCTGGCCGTAATAACAGCTTTGATGCGCTTGGCCACTGAATCAAATAGAGCTTGGATGGCGTGTACAGGTACAGCTGCGCATGCAGCTTCAACACGATACCACAGTTCATCAAATGTAGTGACTGGCGTATTGTGACGAGCCAGTTGCTCGGCCACCATTGACCAGACGTTTTCAGTTGGTGAGAGATCTGGAGAATGTGCTGGCCAGGGCAGCAGTCGAACATTTTCTATATCCAGAATGGCCCGTACAGGACCTGCAACATGAGGTAGTGCATTGTCCTGCTGAAATGTAGGGTTTCGCAGGGATCGAATGAAGGGTAGAGCCACGGGTCGTAACACATCTGAAGTGTAACGTCCACTGTTCAGAGTGCCGTCAATGCGAACAAGAGGTGAGCGAGACGTGTAACCAATGCACCCCATACCATCACGCTGGGTGATACGCCAGTATGGCGATGACGAACACACGCTTCCAATGTGCGTTCACCGCGATGTCGCCAATCACGGATGCGACCATCATGATGCTGTAAACCGAACTTGGATTCATCCAAAAAATGACGTTTTGCCATTCATGCATCCAGGTCTGTCGTTGAGTACACCATCCCAGGCGCTCCTGTCTGTGATGGAGCGTCAACAGTGACCGCAGCCACGGTCTCCGAGCTGATAGTCCATGCTGCTGCAAACGTCGTCGAACTGTTCGTGCAGATGGTTGTTGTCTTGCAAACGTCCCCATCTGTTGACTCAGGGATCGAGGGGTGGCTGCACAGCCATGTGGATAGGATGCCTGCCATCTCGACTGCTAGTGATACGAGGGCATTGCGATCCACCATGGCGTTCCGTATTGCCCTCCTGAACCCACCGATTCCATATTCTGCTAACAGTCATTGGATCTCGACCAACGGGAGCAGCAATGTCACGATACTATAAACCGCAATCGCGATAGGCTACATCCGACCTTTATCAAAGTGGGAAACGTGATGGTTCGCATTTCTCCTCCTTACACGAGGCATCACAACAACGTTTCACCAGAAAACGCCGGTCAAATGCTGTTTGTGTATGAGAAATCGGTTGGAAACTTTCCTCATGTAAGCACGTTGTAGGTGTCGTTACCGCCGCCAACCTTGTGTGAGTGCTCTGAAAAGCTAATCATTTGCATATCACAGCATCTTCTTCCTGTCGGTTAAATTCCACGTGTGTAGCACGTCATCTTCGTGATGTAGCAATTTTAATGGGCAGTTGTGTACATTATCATGTTATTCAGAAATGATTATCCTTTGGACCATGTCTGTTTTCGGGTTCGAGATCAACATCGATATCGCAGTGCAACACCACGAACCGGCAAAAGGTGCCTGCGGCTCTCGTCATTGCTATAAACCGAAAGTAATGGATCAGTGTCAGTTGAGCAGACGTGCAAAATGCCTCGTAGACGTATGCGGCAACCATACTGTCAAAGCAGCCAGACTAAAAGAGGCCGCATTATTGGCACGAGGGAAAGTGATGCATCTATCCGGGAAATTCCTGCTCGTGTAGGCCTAAGTGCTCTGCCAGTGCAACGGGTGTGTGAAGAATTGTTCACGGGAGTCAGTAGAACACGACGAGATGGGTCTGGTCGTACCTCCCACATCACCCCTCGAGAGGATCGACACGTCGAACGGCATTGCAGGACAGATCTGCGTCCTCCTCAGCTCTGGCGCATCAGTGGCACATTGTTACACATTGTGCACTATTAGGGGTGACAGTCTGTCGCCGTTTATTGCTGTCGTATTTTATCCGCGCTATGACTTCAGACATCTACACGCTCAGCGTTCTACTGCACAGTGAATGGACTCTCGGTCGGTCGGCTGCTCTTGTCCCGTGGCCACGCGCCATCTAAAACGGCAAGTATGAACATTTTGCCTTGTAAATTTTAACCTAATGGAGAATAATAAGTGATTATCTCAACTGTCGTCATTCATTACAATCTGAATGGATCTAAACCATTATACAGTCGTCCTAAATATATTGTCATCCGGTACATTTACGCTTTACAATTTCATACACTAACAATAGCCTTGAAATGATTGGTCGACATGAGTATCACTTTCGCTGTCTTCTACATCTTCGTCACTGCATTTCATTTCAGCCATTATAATAGGCTCAGAAATCTCTAATGCTACTTTTAATTCTTCGCTATGACCTACACGGTTTGAAGCAGATGATAAGTTAGGTCTACTGCAGAGTTTTCCTTGTTTCCAAGATGATTCCATCTATTTTTCTCAGAGAAAAATAGCAATCCTTACCTGATTCGCTGGTTCCCTCCAAACTTTGCGAACACTAGAGGGAGAGGCGGAGGAGATAAGTGTTTAACGTCCCGTCGACAGCGAGGTCATTAGAGACGGAGCACAAGCTGGGATTAGGGAAGGATGGAGAAGGAAATCGACCGTGCTACTTTAAAGGAACCATTCCGGAATTTGCCTTAGCGATTTAGCAAAATCACAGAAAACCTAAATCAGTATGGCTGGTCGCGGGTTTGAGCCGTCGTCCTCCCGAATGCGAGTCCTGTGTGCTAACCACTGCGCTACCTCGGTCGGTACAGTAAGGGAGAGTGACATGATGGTTTTAACCAGACCATCGTAACTATAGAAGATGACCAATGATATATGCGTGCCGGGGAGGGGAGCGAGAAGCGGTGGTGGGGGGGGGGGGGGGGGGGAATGAGGAATGATTAAGCCCTGGCTGATAGTTTTACTCCCTAATAAAGTTCGTAGCACTTCATGACAATATAATTAAACGTCCATTTTTGCTATTCCAGGCTTAATTCCGATATAACATACAAACTGTGCCGTATTTACACTTGCATGAGTCAATTCGATTTTATTTAACTCAAAACACCAACGACAGGTCTCCGTTAACATGGAACAACAGAACTCTCAATGCTAACTGCAACGTCTGATGAAGATGCAACCGTATTAATAAAGGGTCCACACGCAGCCCTATAAGACACAGTTCAGATAACATCTGAACAGCCCGTAAGTGATTCATAGATAGCAATGGCCTCTAAGCATAAGAAGTAGACTGAGTGAAGCACAGAGTGCAAAATTCCCTGGGGTCCAGCTGGGTAACAAGTTAAAATGCAAGCAACACATGTATCGACTAATCAAGAAGCTCAATTCAGCGGATTACATCGTTAGAAGCATCTACAATAGTATTGAAGAATAGACAATGATGTTGATTTATTTCACATAATTTCACTCCCAATCGCCTTATGGAGTTATTTTCTGGGCCTGTGGACATAAACCAATTAATCGTTTATTTGGTATAAGATAGTACGAAGAATACTGCATAAAGTAAACAACCGTATGTCTAATCCTTTTTAAAAGGATCACTTCCAAACATTTACTACGTTTACTAGGGTTTTGTCGCTGACAACACTGTTCAACAAAAAAAAAACTTTTTTTCTATTTCTGAAAAAATACATTGTGATCCCAGTTGTACTTCAAAACTGTTTTTAGTTTTTCTGTCAGGGACATTTTATGAGCAATTGCAATTTTACTACTCTTATCTGTTTCTGATATAGTGCAGCGAACATGAGGTGAAATTCGATAAACAAATTCACGTTTTTATGATGTTATATGTACATCCCATTAATGCAGGGTGAGATCTAACATATAAAACAGTAATCTTTGAGTATATGTTTTGAAGCATTTATTTGACATGAGACATTACAGAAAATTGACAAATAAATGAGTCATGGTATTGTAATGCACATCACTTTTTCTCTTGTATTGTGAATCGTTCTCCTCTCAAATGATATTCCAGCAATAATCTGCTAACATAGAAGGTACCCACTTCCATTCATAACGCCTTTCTATCGTAGAAATGTCTTTATGGAAATTTTGCCATGTTCATCCGATACATCACTACAACTCTCTGTGAAATAGTCCAGATGAGAGTCCATCACATGTATCTTCAACGACATATTGCACCCCAGATCTTGATATGTGTTGAACATGTCATTCACCATTGTTTTGTAGTTAGTAGCTGCTCTTCCTCCAAGGACGTTTTCAGACACCATCTTGTAACAGTCCCATGCAGTCTTTCCTTTGTCAGTTAAACGTGCTTCAAAATTTGCTTCTTTCTGCAGCTCCTTGATTTGTGGGCCTACAAATACACCTTACTGTATTTTTGCAGCTGAAAGACGGGGGAATCTGGTAGCTAGGCATGCAAACCTATTGCCAGTTGAATCCATGTCCTTTACGAATTGTTTCATTAGGCCAAGTTTGCTGTGAAGTGGTGGAAGTAGTATATCGTGATGAGCTACCACACTTTCACGTTGCACATTCTTTTCGCCCACTTTCCATCTCCAGGTAGGCCATTTCTTTTTCACGCAGAGAGAATTTCTGTCTCGACTACCCCACTCGCCAAGAAAACAGGTATACTTTGTGTAGCCTTGTTGCATTCCCAGTACCATAGCAATTACTTTAAAATCTGCACATATTTTCCATTTGTATTCATTGTACTATAATGATTTCGTAATGTTTGTATGCATTGTATTATAATGAATTCGTAATTCTCTTAGGTCAAGCTGGCGTAAACTACTGGAATAGAGGGTATTTTATTTCCCTTGTGGAGCAAAACAGTCTTGAGACTTGTTTTCAAGGCATCTATGAAAAGTCCTGTGAAATATAGGTGAAGTTTAACACTTCCATTAGGCCTCCAACGTCATTGCAAAATGGCAGTGCTCCGTCAGTAGCAAAATAGGAAATAAAGGCATGTTCTTTGTGTCTGAACACACTGATTTTAGTTCTTTGAGGGAGTAGATTACACTCTCGTAATCTTGAACCAAGCAGCTGCGCCTTTTGTTTACTTAGTCCTAGATCACGTACTAAATCATTTTAATCTGCTTGTGTTAACAAATTTGGCGATGACTCACTTGTGCAGTGGTATAAAGGATCATCATCTGTCACTCCGACTTTGACCTGGCGCTCTTGAAGGCACTTGAGGGATGGTTAGAATGTTGCACTGGCGTTCTCGCTGAAAGCAGGTCTGAGTAAACAAGGTGCCTCTTCGATGTTTTATTTGTAAAACCGTGAAGTTTTGTTAAACCGAACTAACAATCAGTAACGTGGTCCTTTGGCTCTCTCCACACCATGGGCACAACGAACAACGCCATGTTCTCTTTACCTCCCCAACACTTATCTTAGTCTCCGACCTCTACTCCAAAGTAAAGTTTATATGCTTTCTTTATGAGTGTTGAAATTTTCTTCCTATTTCTGACAAAGGTGAACTTCCCGCAGATGTTATTTTTTAAATAGGAACCCCCATTTTTTATTACTTATTCGTGTAGTACGTAAAGAAATATGAATGTTTTAGTTGGACCTCTTTCTTCGCTTTGTGATAGATGACGCTGTAATAGTCACAAACGTATAAGTACGTGGTATCACGTAACACTCCCCCAGTGTGGACGGTATTTGCTTCGTAACACATCACCCGTGTTAAAATGGACCGTTTACCAATTGCGGAAAAGGTCGATATCCTGTTGATGTATGGCTAATGTGATCAAAATGCCCAACGGGCGTGTGCTATGTATGCTGCTCGGTATCCTGGACGACATCATCCAAGTGTCCGGACCGTTCGCCGGATAGTTACGTTATTTAAGGAAACGGGAAGTGTTCAGCCACATGTAAAACGTCAACCACGACCTGCAACAAATGATGATGCCGAACTAGGTGTTTTAGCTGCTGTCGCAGCTAATCCGCACATCAGTAGCAGACAAATTGCGCGAGAATCGAGAATCTCAAAAACGTCGGTGTTGAGAATGCTACATAAACATCGATTGCACCCGTACCATATTTCTATGCACCAGGAATTGCATGGCGGCGATTTTGAACGTCGTGTACAGTCAGTTCTGCCACAGGGCACAAGAGAAATTACGGGACGATGACAGATTTTTTGCACGCGTTCTATTTAGCGGTGAAGCGTCATTCACCAACAGCGGTAACGTAAACCAGCATAATATGCACTATTGGGCAACGGACAACCTACGATGGCTGCGACCTTGGTGGGTTAATGTAGGAAGGCCCCCATTTTATCGATGGCAATCTAAATGGTGCAATGTATGCTGATTTGCCACTCTACCGATGTTACTACAAGATGTTTCACTGCATGACAGAATGGCGATGTACTTCCAACATGATGGATGGATGTCCGGTACATAGCTCGCGTGCGGTTGAAGCGGTATTGAATAGCATATTTCATGACAGATGGATTGGTCGTCGAAGCACCATACTATGGCCCGCAGTTTCACCGGATCTGACGTCCCCGGATTTCTTTCTGTGGGAAAGTTGAAGGATATTTGCTATCGTGATCCACCGACAACGCCTGACAACATGCGTCAGCGCATTGTCAGTGCATGTGCGAACATTACGGAAGGCGAACTACTCGCTGTTGAAAGGAATGTCGTTACACGTATTGCCCAATGTATTGAGGTTGACAGACATCATTTTGAGCATTCATTGCATTAATGTGGTATTTATAGGTAATCCCGCTGTAACAGCATGCGTTCTCAGAAATGATAACTTCACAAAGGTACATGTATCACATTGGAACAACCGAAATAAAATGTTCAAACGTACCTACGTTCTGTATTTTCATTTAAAAAACCTACCTGTTACCAGCTGTTCGTCTAAAATTGTGAGCCATATGTTTGTGACAATTACAATGCCATGTATCACAATGCGAAAAATGTGGTCCAACTAAAACATTCATATTTCTTTACGTACTACACTAATATGTAATAAAAAGCGGGGGTTCCCATTCAAAAAAACTCAGTTAATATCCGGTTGACCTATGGCGGCGCCATCTAGCGAGCCAACCATAGCGCCATGTCGTCTCCCCCTTCAAGGTAGACAAGTTTCGTTCTTTGTAGTTTTCTTCATTTGACGCTTATTGATATTGGCCCAGTCACGATCAATGGACCACCCTGTATGTGTATTACATAAAAATATCCTTCACAACAATATTTTGTTTACATATTTGAATTTCCTGTGGTAAACTGGTTTAGAAGCACACACTAATATCAGAAATAGAAGCCTTGTCGACCAGTGGAATAAAAACCAGTTTCTAGGGAACTGTGATGCACACATTCACAATGCTACACACAAAAATAATTTTCCAGTAGACATTCCCTGTTTGTGTATGCTTCAGAATGTTGTATTTTTTTTTCCTTTATTGAATTTCAATTCCCCCCGAAGGGGGCGGGCTGGCAGCAGCTTAGTATGCCGCTCTTCAGCCTACAGACTTAGTTAGAAAGATGAAGAGAATAAATAATAAAAACAGGCGATAAAATCGGAGACTTAAAGAGTAACATGGCGAAAAGAAATAGTGGAACTTAAAACAACGAACAGAGGGATGATGATGCTAAGTAAAATACATACAAAGCAGACAGGTAAAACAATAGACAGACAATTTAAAAAAACACGGCGACAGTCTGGTTTCTGTTCGCAAAAGACATAAAATTCACACCCAGCGACAGCATGGTTTCTGTTCGCAACACGAGAAAGACGAACAACACTGAACAGTCACTGGAACACTGCACTAAAAAGTTGAAAAGTTGTCAAATGTGACAGACCACAGCCGAGAGCAGGTGGGGGGAAACTGGACAGATGATGGGAAAATAAAAAAGGGGGGGAGCTGGGAAAGGAGCTGATGGAGGATGAGGACCCATAAGAGGGGTGGGGGGCGCTGGGCAAATGCGACAGGGAGTGGGGTAGGCAGAGGAGGGGAATACAAAAGGACTCGGGGTGGGGGGGGGCGACAAGGGAGGTAGGGAGAGGTTTAGTGGGGAGAAAACAGGACGGAAGGGGGGGAAGAGGGAGCCCAGGGAAAGGACAGAGGAAAAGAGGGGGAGTGAGGATCAGAGTTGATAGGAGGGATCAATGGAGGGAGACAGGGCATCATCCAGGAGGGGGAGTTGATGGAAGCCACCTTGGGAAAGGAGATGTAGGGTGTAGATGTGGAGGGTAGGGGGGACACAACGGTGAAGACGTGGCAGGGGGCTGGGATGGGAGAGGAGAGGAGCAACCAGGGGGTGAGGGGGTTCAACACGGCGGGAGGTGTAGAGGATGCAGATATATTCGAGGAATAGGAGCAGATGGGGGAAAGGAATGAGATCATAGAGGATCCGCGTGGGGGACGGGAGGCGTATATGGAAGGCAAGGCGGAGTGCATGATGCTCAAGGATCTGGAGGGACTTATAGAATTTGGGGGTATGTTGTAATTTTCTCTGGTGGTAATATGTTGAACTGGCCCACATCTAACATAAAGAATGAAATTAAGAACCTCTATCAGTTCATAAGAAGATTCAAAACATGCCACGTGAACCACTCTTTCTACAAATTATCTGAATATTTAGACTCAATATTTTTATCTACGCGATACATTTGTTACAAACAATGCATGAGAAATAGTATATTTACGGATGTAGTGGAATAGTTTATTTGAAAATATCTACATCTACATCTACATCTGTACTCCGCGAGCCACCTTACGGTGTGTGGCGGAGGGTACTTATTGTACCACTATCTGATCCCCCCTTCCCTGTTCCATTCACGAATTGTGCGTGGGAAGAACGACTGCTTGTAAGTCTCCGTATTTGCTCTAATTTCTCGGATCTTTTCGTTGTGATCATTACGCGAGATATATGTGGGCGGTAGTAATATGTTGCCCATCTCTTCCCGGAATGTGCTCTCTCGTAATTTCGATAATAAACCTCTCAGTATTGCGTAACGCCTTTCTTGAAGTGTCCGCCACTGGAGCTTGTTCAGCATCTCCGTAACGCTCTCGCGCTGACTAAATGTCCCCATGACGAATCGCGCTGCTTTTCGCTGGATCATGTCTATCTCTTCTATTAATCCAACCTGGTAAGGGTCCCATACTGATGAGCAATACTCAAGAATCGGACGAACAAGCGTTTTGTAAGCTACTTCTTTCGTCGATGAGTCACCTTTTCTTAGAATTCTTCCTATGAATCTCAACCTGGCGCCTGCTTTTCCCACTATTTGTTTTATGTGATCATTCCACTTCAGATCGCTCCGGATAGTAACTCCTAAGTATTTTACTGTCGTTACCGCTTCCAATGATTTACCACCTATGGCATAATCGTACTGGAATGAATTTCTGCCCCTATGTATGCGCATTATATTACATTTATCTACGTTTAGGGAAAGCTGCCAGCTGTCGCACCATGCATTAATCCTCTGCAGGTCCTCCTGGAGTACGTACGAGTCTTCTGATGTTGCTACTTTCTTGTAGACAACCGTGTCATCTGCAAATAGCCTCACGGAGCTACCGATGTTGTCAACTAAGTCATTTATGTATATTGTAAACAATAAAGGTCCTATCACGCTTCCCTGCGGTACTCCCGAAATTACCTCTACATCTGCAGATTTTGAACCGTTAAGAATGACATGTTGTGTTCTTTCTTCTAGGAAATCCTGAATCCAATCACAAACCTGGTCCGATATTCCGTAAGCTCGTATTTTTTTCACTAAACGTAAGTGCGGAACCGTATCAAATGCCTTCCTGAAGTCCAGGAATACGGCATCAATCTGCTCGCCAGTGTCTACGGCACTGTGAATTTCTTGGGCAAATAGGGCGAGCTGAGTTTCACATGATCTCTGTTTGCGGAATCCATGTTGGTTATGATGAAGGAGATTTGTATTATCTAAGAACGTCATAATACGAGAACACAAAACATGTTCCATTATTCTACAACAGATTGACGTAAGCGAAATAGGCCTATAATTATTCGCATCTGATTTATGACCCTTCTTGAAAATGGGAACGACCTGCGCTTTCTTCCAGTCGCTAGGTACTTTACGTTCTTCCAGCGATCTACGATAAATTGCTGATAGAAAGGGGGCAAGTTCTTTAGCATAATCACTGTAGAATCTTAAGGGTATCTCGTCTGGTCCGGATGCTTTTCCGCTACTAAGTGATAGCAGTTGTTTTTCAATTCCGATATCGTTTATTTCAATATTTTCCATTTTGGCGTCCGTGCGACGGCTGAAGTCAGGGACCGTGTTACGATTTTCCGCAGTGAAACAGTTTCGGAACACTGAATTCAGTATTTCTGCCTTTCTTCGGTCGTCCTCTGTTTCGGTGCCATCGTGGTCAACGAGTGACTGAATAGGGGATTTAGATCCGCTTACCGATTTTACATATGACCAAAACTTTTTAGGGTTCTTGTTTAGATTGTTTGCCAATGTTTTATGTTCGAATTCGTTGAATGCTTCTCTCATTGCTCTCTTTACGCTCTTTTTCGCTTCGTTCAGCTTTTCCTTATCAGCTATGATTCGACTACTCTTAAACCTATGATGAAGCTTTCTTTGTTTCCGTAGTACCTTTCGTACATGATTGTTATACCACGGTGGATCTTTCCCCTCGCTTTGGACCTTAGTCGGTACGAACTTATCTAAGGCGTACTGGACGATGTTTCTGAATTTTTTCCATTTTTGTTCCACATCCTCTTCCTCAGAAATGAACGTTTGATGGTGGTCACTCAGATATTCTGCGATTTGTGCCCTATCACTCTTGTTAAGCAAATATATTTTCCTTCCTTTCTTGGCATTTCTTATTACACTTGTAGTCATTGATGCAACCACTGACTTATGATCACTGATACCCTCTTCTACATTCACGGAGTCGAAAAGTTCCGGTCTATTTGTTGCTATGAGGTCTAAAACGTTAGCTTCACGAGTTGGTTCTCTAACTATCTGCTCGAAGTAATTCTCGGACAAGGCAGTCAGGATAATGTCACAAGAGTCTCTGTCCCTGGCTCCAGTTCTGATTGTGTGACTATCCCATTCTATACCTGGTAGATTGAAGTCTCCCCCTATTACAATAGTATGATCACGAAACTTCTTCACGACGTTCTGCAGGTTCTCTCTGAGGCGCTCAACTACTACGGTTGCTGATGCAGGTGGTCTATAGAAGCATCCGACTATCATATCCGACCCACCTTTGATACTTAACTTAACCCAGATTATTTCACATTCGCATTCGCTAATAACTTCACTGGATATTATTGAATTCTTTACTGCTATAAATACTCCTCCACCATTGGCGTTTATCCTATCCTTGCGGTATATATTCCATTCTGTGTCTAGGATTTCGTTACTGTTCACTTCCGGTTTTAACCAACTTTCCGTTCCTAATACTATATGCGCACTATTTCCTTCAATAAGAGATACTAATTCAGGAACCTTGCCCTGGATACTCCTGCAGTTTACCAATATTACGTTAACTTTTCCTGTTTTTGGTCTCTGAGGACGGACGTTCTTTATCAACGATGATAATGTCCTCTCTGGTAAGCCGTCAGGTATTTTATCGTTTCGCCCAAGGGGGGGTCCCTCTAACCTAAAAAACCCCCGTGTGCACGCCACACGTACTCTGCTACCCTAGTAGCTGCTTCCGGTGTGTAGTTAATTTGAGGTTCGCCGATGACATTGTAATTCTGTCAGAGACAGCAAAGGACTTTGAAGAGCAGTTGAACGGAATGGATAGTGTCTTGAAAGGAGGATATAAGATGAACATCAACAAAATCAAAACGAGGATAATGGAATGTAGTCGAATTAAGTGGGATGATGCTGAGAAAATTAGATTAGGAAATGAGACACTTAAAGTAATAAAGGGGTTTTGCTATTTGGGGAGCAAAATCACTGATGATGGTCGAAGTGGAGAGGATATAAAATGTAGACTGGCAATGGCAAGGAAAGCATTTCTGAAGAAGAGAAATTTGTTAACATCGAGTATAGATTTAAGTGTCAGGAAGTCGTTTCTGAAAGTATTTGTATGGAGTGTAGCCATGTATGGAAGTGAAACATGGACGATAAATAGTTTTGACAAGAAGAGAATAGAAGCTTTAGAAATGTGGTGCTACAGAAGAATGCTGAAGATTAGATGGGTAGATCACATAACTAAAGAGGAAGTATTGATTAGAATTGGGGAGAAGAGAAGCTTGTGGCACAACTTTACTAGAAGAAGGGATCGGTTGGTAGGACATGTTCTGAGACATCAAGGGATTACCAATTTAGTATTGGAGGGCAGTGTGGAGGGTAAAAATCGTAGAGAGAGACCAAGAGATGAATACACTAAACAGATTCAGAAGGATGTAGGTTGCAGTAGGTACTGGGAGATGAAGAAGCTTGCACAGGATAGCGTGGAGAGCTGCATCAGACCAGTCTCAGGACTGAAGACCACAACAAAAACAATCAGTAATAGCTACCCAGTAAAATTGAGGCTTTATTCATAGTAGTACCATTATTACAGATTTATTCGATTAAATTTGGATGCTGTAAGTCTGACTTGTGTGCGATTCTAAAGTATCGCCGCGAAACGGCATGAAGAACGCTCTGACACGCGCGCCAATTAAGACAACACGCAGTGCCACACCTCCAAGAAGACCGAGTTCAGTGGTCCCTGTCAACGCTGGTTTAACCAGCCGACCGTCGGTGGTCGGCCCAGGTCTGCTGCACACTGTGAGAGCATCAGTACTGAGTAACACGAGGACGATACTTAGCGTGCGTTCTGCGAGTAGTAATAGAGTGTAAAAGTAGTTGCAAGTAGGAGGCACAGGAAGCCTTTCCTTTTTAGAAATAAAGTGTACTATCAATCAGCAAGTGTTATGTACAGATTGTTTTGGAGTCGTGCCACAGCAACTTCTCTCCTACCTTGTTTGTGTCGGTGCTGACTTCCACAACAGCCGACACAACTTGCATTGAGCACTGTAGTCAAAGTTAGTCTCAGTTTATTGGTAATGCATTACTTTATCAGCGTCCACGGCTCGTGGTCTTGCGGTAGCGTTCTCGCTTCCCACGCACGGGGTCGCAGGTTCGATTCCCTGCGGGGTCAGGGATTTTCTCTGCGTGGAGATGACTGGGTGTTGTGTGTCTTTCAGCATCATTTCATCCTCATTCACTCGCAAGTCGCCGTAGTGGCGTTAGAGAACTTGTGGAGCGGCGGCCGAAACGCCCCGCCAGGGGTCTCCCGGCCACCAATGCCAAACGCTTATTATTATTATTTTATCACCTTCTCTTTTGTTAATGTATGCCTACTCCCATTCAGCATTGCTGAAGATTATTCTTCTATACGTAGTCTAAATAGCACTAAATGAATAGTAAGTGATTTGCGAGTGACAACAACCACCACACGATTAAATGTGACACGTGGACAGTGGCACCACCCAACATTCATTCCCCACATGGCGGTATTTGGCAGTAGGATGGAAGACTATATCTGACTGAGTTAACTTACAAATTACAGAAATTTTTACATTCATCTAAATAACAACTTTTGAAATACATAACAAATAACAATATCTTGAACACATTGCTTCTTAGAACTACTTAACAAAATACCTTCCAGTCTCTAAATTTAAATTAAACTAAATCAATTGACAGCTTAAACATCTATAGTTATGCCACAAAATGTCTCATAAACGGAAACAGCACCAAATGCATCAAGAACTGTAAAAACCTAGCTCACAAGAAAATTACATCAACATCTAAAGGATTGAGAGTAGCTTAACAACTGTTGAAACACCATGCTTAACAACCAGAGGATTTTTACTTTGACTGGCTGGCTCTGAGCACTATGGGACTTAACAGCTATGGTCATCAGTCCCCTAGAACTACTTAAACCTAACTAACCTAAGGACAGCACACAACACCCAGCCATCACGAGGCAGAGAAAATCCCTGACCCCGCCGGGAATCGAACCCGGGAACCCGGGCGTGGGAAGTGAGAACGCTACCGCACGACCACGAGATGCGACCAGGATTTTTAAAAAAACCATTTAATGGTTGTAACACTAATGTTTAAAACAATGATTACAGACTCTGACATTAGCTTACAAATTAAACATAAAAGAAACGTAGTTTCCCTTTGCTAACGAACTTCGATGGTTCCAGGTTTGAAACACAGACAACCCTCCTAAAACCTGGCTGTTATTATAAATCCACCTGGTTCCAGTACAAAAGTGAAAATTGTTACATCTTTATTTTGCAAGAACAATCAATTATCATTTGTGCTTATACTTTACATAACAATTAAACATTAGGCCAATGTTTACCTGGAACAATTCAGTGTCAGACACAAGAAACATCAACACGTTAACAACATCAATTTAACGAACGTCCCTCTTGTGTCACGAACGATTTTAATGTTTCAGAACTCTCTTCCAAAGCCAACACGTAACAAGTTCAGAGCGGTAACCACTGTCCACTGGGAACACATTCATAAATCAGTTTAAACAGCAACTGATCCTGAATATCTGCACTATTAACATGTAACGAACACTTAAGTCATTGTGGCATTTAACATAATTTCTAATTTCCTGTTCATGTTAGGAACAAGAAACAGAGCCGGCCGGTGTGGCCGTGCGGTTCTAGGCGCTTCAGTCTGGAACTGCGTGACTGCTACGGTCGCAGGTTCGAATCCTGCCTCGGGCATGGATGTGTGTGATGTCCTTAGGTTAGTTAGATTTAAGTAGTTCTAAGTTCTAGGGGACTGATGACCACAGATGTTAAGTCCCATAGTGCTCAGAGCCATTTTTGGACCAAGAAACAGAAGATTGTTCAGTCACTGCGACTATGCATAAACAAACAATACTGGCAGTTTTGGCGCACCTGGCGGTATATTCCTAAGCTAAGCAGCATATATGATAATTTCTTGCGCGTACTCGTATTTTCATTACTTTTCAGTAACTGAATCTCAACAGTATTCCAGTTAAACCACAAAAGAATAAACCATGTGTAGCATTTCAAGGATTTCGAGAGATGGAGGGTAGAACGAACTGAGAGCTCAATAGCAGAAACCTGACTTCATTTTAGAACTCACTATTTACGACTTATCAAACCACAACACTCACATTGTTCGTAACAAAAATATTGTCGACCACTGTTATCTAAATCTGGACAGGAAAATAACTATGGGCAATAATGAAAAGATAATTAGTTCATTGTTACGTAGTGAGATGAGGCTGTAAGATGCAGAATAAACGGATTTTTAACGGAATACACATCTACATCTAAATGTACACCTACACTATGCAAAGTAGTATGAAGTGCATGGGAGAGGGTACGTCACATCGTTCCAGCTACTAGGATTTCTTCTCGTTCCATTCACGTATGGAGCGTGAGAAGAATGATTGTTTACATGTCTCTGTGAATGCTGTAATTGTCGTAATCTTGTTCTCACCACCCTTACCTGAGGGATACGAAGACAGTTGTAGTATATTCCTAGTTATCATTTAAAGCCGGTTAGTAAGCTTTCTCGGGTTAGTTTACGTCTGTCTTCAAGAGCCTGCCAGTTCAGTTTCTTCAGCAGCTCTGTGTCACTATCCCACGGCTCAAACAAACCTATGGCCGTTCGTGCAGCACTTTTGTGTATACGTTCAATATCTCCTATTAGTCCTATTTCGTGAAGGTCCCACACACCTGAGAAATATTCTAGAATGGGTTGCATGAGTGACTCGTCAACACTCTTCACTGTACACTAGTTAAACTTTACCCTGGTGTTCTACCCATAAACTGAAGTCTATCATCTGCTTTACCAACGACTGGGCGAATGTGATCATTCCACTTCATACCCTTACAAATTAAACGACACGAACAGCGAGGGTCCTAACACACTTCTCTGGGTCTCGCATGATCGATGTTTTCGGAATCAATGTTGGCTACTATGGAGAAGGTCACTGTTCGAGATACCTCATTATGTTTGAGCTCAGCGTATGTTCTAAGATTCTACAGCAGATCGATGTCAAGGCTATAGGACGGCAGTATTGTGGATCACAACTACTATCCTTCTTGCAGACGGGCGTGACCTGTGCTTTTTTTTTTTTCAAAGAAATGGGCACAGTTTTTTGTTCAAGTGATCTACGATAGTATAGAATCAGACAGAGATTCCATAGGGCCCTGGAGCATTGTTCAGTTTCAAAGAATTCAGCTGTTTCTCAGCAACACTAATACTTATTTCATTCTCCTTTATATTATATTGGGCCAATTCTCCTGGGTTTTCCTTTGTAAAAGAAACATTTGAATATGGAGTTAAGCATTTCAGCTTTTGCTTTGCTACCCTCAGTTTCATTTCCTGTCTTATTCGCCAGTGACTGAACACTACCTTTGGTGCCACTGTAAAATCTTTACATATGATTGTTTAAAAGAGATTGAGAAAGAGTTTCATCCTCTGTGAACGTCATGGATATACACTGAAGCACCAAAAAATCTGGTATAAGCATGCGTATTCAAATACAGAGATAAGTAGACAGGCAGAATACGGCGCTGCGATCGGCATCGCCAAGATAACAAGTGTCTGGCGCTGTTATTAGATCGACTACTGCTGACACAATGGCAGGTTATCGAGACTTAAGTGAGTTTGAACGTGGTGTTACAGTCGGCGCACGAGCGAAGGGACACAGCAACTCCGAGGTAGCGATGAAGTGGGGATTTTCCCATAAGACCATTTCACGAGTGTAACTTGAATATCAGGGATCCGGTAAAAGATCAAATCTCCGAGATCGCTGCAGCTGAAAAAAGATCCTGCAAGAACGGGGTCAAAGACGACTGAAGACAAGAAGTGCAACCCTTTGCAAATTGCTGCAGATTTCAACACTAGGCCATCAATAAGTGTCAGTGTGCGAACAATTCAACGAAACATCATCGATATGGGCTTTTGGAGCCAAAGGCCCAATCGTGTACCCTTGGTGAGCGCACGACACAAAGTTTTATGCCTCGCCTGGGCCCACCAACACCGACATTGGACTGTTGATCACTGGAAACATGTTTCCTGGTCGAACGAGTCTCGTTTAAAATAGTATCTAGCGGATGGACGTGTACGGGTATGGAAACAACCTCTTGAATCCATGGATCCTGCATGTCAGCAGGGGACTGTTCAAGCTGGTGGAAGCTCCATAATGGCGAGGGGCGTGTGCAGTTGGAGTGATATGGGACCCCTGATACGTCCATATACGACGCTGACAGGTGAGACGTACGTAAGCATCCTGTCTGATTCACCTGCATCCATTCCTGTCCATTGTTAACTCTGACGGGCGATTCCAGCAGGACAATGCGACACCCCACACATCCAGAATTGCAACAGAGTGGCTCCAAGAACGCTCATCTGAGTTTAAACACTTCCGTTAGCCACCAAACATTACTGAGTATATCTGCCTTGCAACGTGCTGTTCAGAAGATATCTCCACCCCCTCGTAGTCCCACTGATTTATGGACAGCCCTGCACGATTCATGGTGTCAGTTCTCTCTGCGCAGTACTTCAGACGTTAGTCGAGTCCATGACACGTCGTATTGCGGCACTTCTGCATGCTCGTGGTGGCCCTAAACGATATCAGGCAGTTGTGCCAGTTTCTTTGGCTCTTCAGTGTAGGTACTGTGCAGCGGCGCGCTGGGAAACGCGGCCTGCAGCGACCGAACAGTGGAAAATACCGCATTGCCACCTCACGAAAATGCTCGTCATTGCGTTTGACCTCATCCGTCACAGAGGACAGGTGCCACTTTACTAGTCGCGGCCGTTTCTGCCTCGTCATTAGCGGAGGTACTGGATGTCGTTATCTTATCCTTCAACCGCGCGAGTCCATCGGTTACGTAGCCGCCTGCCTCTGACCGCCTGCCTCGCTTTCTAGGCGACGCAATTCAGCAGTAGCGCGAGAAGCAGCAGCGAGCATGGCAGGCGCGGAGCAAGAAACGGTGAAGGTGCGCATCTCGCAGGGCGAGCTGCTCGGCCGCCGCCGGCGCACAGTGTGGGGGTTCCCCTACTGCTCCTTCCAGGGAATCCCCTACGCGGCTCCACCGGTCGGACCGCTGCGCTTCAAGGTGAGTGCCCGCCCAAATTATGTAGTAGAAATGGGCAAACTGAAACACGTAACTGTTTCGAAACAAATGAAACAGTACAATGTAATGTTCCAATACGCTGTTTCGAAACAGTGAAACAGTTTATGTTTTGTAATCTAATAAACCCACACATTTTATCATCTTGAATGTCTACTGTATAAATATAAACACAAACACAGTTTGTGTTTTGTAATCTAATAAACCTACACATCATCTTGAATGTCTACTGTATAAGTATGTCCATATAAACAAAAACACAGTTTGTGTTTTGTAATCTAATAAACCTACACATTTCATCATCTTGAATGTCTACTGTATAATTATGTCCATGCATATAAACACAAATGTGGTGTGAGAGCACTAATCACGTCGCAGAAAGTATGAAACTATCACTTAGGCGTCTTGGCAGTTTCGTATTTCCTGCAGCAAATGCGCTGCTTTCGTGTCGTGTGACTTTCATGCTTTTCAATTGGCTGAGGACAGTCATAGCTGAAGACAGAAGAACCACCACGAACGGGAGGTGGGAGCAAACTGCAGAAACAACGGATACTCTACTGGGGTTCCCACATTCCGTTAGTATGGGTAATATACCCGTCCTGCTAATTTCCATGTAAACAAAGGGAATCATTGTGGATAATAGGCTTAGTGACTATAGACACAAATAACGCCAAATAATTCGAATAAATAACAAAATATAACAGTCAAAAATTTTGTCTTTCAAGGTGTTTCGAATCGTTACTATAAATTCACCATGCTTCCCAGCCCATCCCGTTCACCATTACACTATCAGTGATATATGTCAAAAAGATTGCTTGCAATTATACCTACATCAAATTTATGTATATGTCTAATAACTGTCACTCTACGCCTTTTTTTATTCAAAATGTTGTAGGCTTACTTGCGTTTCTTAATATGACTACTGTATATGAACAGAGAGGCGTATGTTATAGAAAAAGTGTAATTTAACTGAATGATTTTCACATATTTATTATTTTGAATGTGAATAGTATGCGTTGTTTTATTGTTTGGTTAGTGTTTATAAACCAGATGTCACGCCATTTTGGAATAGGACAGTCAGCTAGAAACGAAGCTTTATTTTCGGATATCTTAAGCTTCATGCTATTGCTTGTCAAAAAGATTTCGACACTCTTGAAAGAGTTTCATGAGGTGGTATGTTGTGTTTCAGTACCTGTGCCGAGCCCGAATCTCGTCCGACACAGAGTGAAATGAAACATCACTGTTTCGATACAATTAGTCCGTTCCAAGCACAGGTGGACTGAAAGAGCCTTATTTTGAAACAACGATACAGTTTCTGTGTCTGGCTCGAGATCGAATCTGGTCCGGTTATCCGAGACAGGGTGGAATGAAACACCACTGTTTCGAAACAGTGAACCACAGCCGTTCCGAAACACTGAAACAGTTCCACGTATCGATACACTGTATCGAAACATAGAAACAGTGGCCAAGTCTATAATGTAGACGAGAGTGGCGTAGAAGCAGAGTGGGGAATTGACGTCAGTGACCTCTGTACTACGTTGAACCAAACGTGACATCAGTACATCCAGTCAGAATACGACTATCCGATGAGATTTGAAACAAGAACTGCGGTGATTGTCGACCACAGTCAAGACTTTCAATGCTTCACAGTGCCTTAAGGTGTCACTCACGCAAGAATAACAACAAAATAGCTGGCACACAAGGAGGATCTGCAAGGCGTTCGGAAATTCCCGTTTCAAACCTTTAGAACATGTAAAGGGGAGTGAGTACATAATATTTTGAATAGGAGCCAATGTCCGGAAATGTCATCCAGCGACGCTATAGAACGCCAAAGTTATAGGTGCCAGCACCTGTGAATGTATGTATATACAGCGTGATTCTGTGATAATGTTACAAACTTTCATGATGGAGATGTATCAATTTGAGGAAAGGGTCCCTGTACGGGAAACGAACGAGTCTAAGGCTACAGGCGAGATTCATGGTGATACCTCTAACAATGAAACAGATGTACCGGTACTGTTGCTGCTGAGAATGTAGGTTATGCACCTTTCAGAGATGGTAGTGTGAACCAAAGCAAGAAAAATTATCTCGCAAACATGGGCTCCAAACTGCATACCTTAAGCCTTAAGAGCACTTGTTCCGTAGAGGAGATGTGTTTCACAGTAGCGAAGATGAACAGGTGCCCATAACTCCACAGTTATGCATTTTAGGGCCCATGTTTATTGGACATTTTTTCTTGTGCTGGTCCATACCAGCGCCCTCTGAAAATTGCCTACATTACAATCTTAGTAATAACATTACCAGCACATCTATCCCACTGTCAGAGGTATCAGAACTACTTTCGACTCCTTTGTTACTGGTACAGAGACCCTTACCTCAAACGGATGTATTTATCCGTCTCCATTACCCTTGAAAGTGTCCGCCACGATAGCTGAGTAGCCGGCCGGAGTGGCCGTGCGGTTAAAGGCGCTGCAGTCCGGATCCGCAAGACCGCTACGGTCGCAGGTTCGAATCCTGCCTCGGGCATGGATGTTTGTGATGTCCTTAGGTTAGTTAGGTTTAACTAGTTCTAAGTTCTAGGGGACTAATGACCTCAGCAGTTGAGTCCCATTGTGCTCAGAGCCATTTGAACCAAAATAGGAAGAGAACGAGCAGGAGGAACAAGAAGCTGGTGCGGAAGATAATTGTGAGAAGGAGGAATCTGCAAAACATGAAAATGAGAAAGTAGAAGATACTGCTGCGGATAGTGCTCCCACTGTAGATAGCGAACCTGTTGGTAGCGAGGATAATGGTGAGAAAGATGACGATGATGCTGAGACAGTGAGTAATCTGAAATTGGCGTGGGAAATGTTGGAACTCTTGAAAATTATTTTTCAGAGACAAGCGGACAACGACCAAAACATTAAACTTGCAGAAGTACACATGTATTTGGGCGAGATTGGTTTAGAATCTGAAAACTATACTTCAGCTATAGAAGATATAAATAGATGTTTAGAAATTAGAAAGAAACTTCTCAAAACCGATGATAGGTGTGTAGTGGAAACATTGTACCAGCTAGGCTTAGCTCATTCACTTGCAAGCAATTTCGACGAATCTATAAAGTACTTTTCCGAAGCTGTTGAGGTGCTGGAAGAAAGAATTAAAATCCTGGAGCAGAGAAAGGACAGTGGCAGTGAAGTGGCGGAAGAATCCAAATCTGATGCATTTTATACTATAGACGGTGAAATCACAGAAATAACGGCTTTACTGCCTGAGATTAAAGACAAAATTCAGGATATGAAAGACTTCAAAAATGAAACATTGAAGGCGATGTTTGAGAAGCGCTGTGAAGATCAGCAGGGATGTTCTGGTCAGGCTGGTACTTCGTCTGCATCGTTATCAACATCAGCTTCATCCATTGAATCAAAGCCGGTGTCCAATATCACCCATTTAGTGAGGAAGAAGCGTAAGTTGGACTTGGATATGTCAGATAATAAAAGGAGTAAAACAGAACCTGAGCAAGATCTAGTGTAATCCACGTTAATTTGAAGAGACTCCAATCCCTGTTATTGCCATACCGAGTAGAGGACTGTACATCACGTAATGCACAAAACGAAATCAGCATTTGACCTTACGATTATTGAAACATTCTTAGAACTGAAATTCAAATGCTGGTTTAACTTTTTTTTGGTGCGAAATACGTATGGTACTGTATTTTTGTTCAAAACAAAGAACATTGGTTACTCTCTGTCAAGACGTGGGTTAAATATGGCACACATTTGTTAAAATTGTAATTTAAAGGGAGATCTGATCCTGAAAGTGAATGATGAGAGAGGCATTAATTTGTTAGTTTATCCACATCTTATATATCACTGGCAAGGGAAAGCTTTAAGCAGAATGTTGCAGTATGTGAAGTACAGTAGATTGTAAATTGCACTTACATTGGAAGCTGCTGTATCAATTAACGTGAATGATGATGATCGTTATTTTTATAGTAATTTTCTAATTACAATTTTTGATACACTTAAAAATGAAATATTAAAGGTAGGTGTACAGTTTCTGTCCTTAGGGCTCTACTTCAGGTGCAAATGTTTTATTTTTGTATCAGTTTTGTGTTGTATATAATTGTGCAGAAAAGTTTCATAGCTGTGTATTCTGTTCTGAATGTGTTTCCTCATTTCTGATGTAGAGAACTAATAAAAGGCAAATTTGTAAAAAAAAAAAAAAAAAAAAAAAAAAAAAGTGGTCAGCCTGACGGATTGCCATCCTACGGTACCGGGTTCGAATCCCGGCTGGGTCGGAGATTTTATCCGCTCATGCGAAACTCAACTCGCCCTTTTTTCACATGAAATCTTGTGAATCATGGATGAAGGGTATCACACGGATGCCATATTCCTTGACTTCCGGAAAGCGTTTGACTCGGTGCCCCACTGCAGACTCCTAACTAAGGTATGACCATATGCGATTGGTTCCCAAGTATGTGAGTGGCTCGAAGACTTCTCAAGTAATAGAACCCAGTACGTTGCCCTCGATCGTGAGTGTTCATCTGGAGTGCCCCAGGGAAGTGTGGTAGGTCCGCTGTTGTTTTCTATCTACGTAAAAGATCTTTGGGTTAGGGTGGATAGCAATGTGCGGCTGTTTGCTGATGATGCTGTGGTGCACGGGAAGGTGTCGTCGTTGATTGACTGTAGGAGGATACAAGATGACTTCGACAGGATTTGTGATTGGTGTAAAGAATGGCAGCTAACTCTAAATATAGATAAATGTAAATTAATGCTGACGAATAGGAAAAAGAATCTTGTAATGTTTGAATACTCCATTAGCAGTGTAGCGCTTGACACAGTCACGTCGATTAAATATTTGGGCGTAACATTGCAGAGCGATATGAAGTGGGACAAGCATGTAATGGCAGTCGTGGGGAAGGCGGATAGTCGTCTTCGGTTCATTAGTAGAATTTTGGGAAGATGTGGGTCATCTGTAAAGGATACCGCTTATAAAACACTAATACGACCTATTCTTGAGTACTGCTCGAGCGTTTGGGATCCCTATCAGGTCGGATTGAGGGAGGACATAGAAGCAATTCAGAGGCGGGCTGCTAGATTTGTTACTGGTAGGTTTGATCATCACGCGAGTGTTACGGAAATGCTTCAGGAACTCGGGTGGGAGTCTGTAGATGAAAGGAGGCGTTCTTTTCGTGAATCGCTACTGAGGAAATTTAGAGAACCAGCATTTGAGGCTGACTGCAGTACAATTTTACTGCCGCCAACTTACATTTGCAGAAAGACCACAAAGAAGATAAGAGACATTAGGGTTCGTACAGAGGCATATAGGCAGTCATTTTTCCCTCGTTCTGTTTGGAACAGGGAGAGAGGATGCTAGTTGTGGTATGAGGTACCCTCCGCCACGCACCGTATGGTGGATTGCAGAGTCTGTATGTAGATGTAGATGTAGATGTAGATCCCCATCCGTAGCGAACGAGTCTAAGGCTACAGACGAGATTCATACTGATACATCTAACAATGAAACACATGTACCGGTACTGTTGCTGCTAAGAATGTAGGTTATGCACCTTTCAGAGATGGTAGTGTGAACCAAAGCAAGAAAAATTATCTCGCAAACATGGGCTATAAACTGCATACCTTAAGCCTTACGAGCACTTGTTCCGTAGAGGAGATGTGTTTCACAGTAGCGAAGATGAACAGGTGCCCATAGTTCCACAGTTATGCATTTTAGGGCGCATGTTTATTGGACATTTTTTCTTGTGTTGGTCCATACCGGCCCCCTCTGAAAGGTGCCTACATTACAATCTTAGTAACAACATTACCAGCACATCTATTCCACTGTCAGAATTATTTTCACTTGTGGCTTTCGACTCGATTGTTTCCGGTACAGAGACCCTTACCTCAAACGGATATATTTATCCGTCTCCATCACCCTTGAAGGTGTCCTCCCCGATAGCTGAGTGGTCAGCCTGACGGATTGCCTTCCTACGGGACCGGGTTCGATTCCCGGCTGGGTAGGAAATTTTATCCGCCCATTGACTGGGTGTTGTCTTCATCAATTCATCCCTATCCGTCGCGCAGGTCGCCCAATGTGGCGTCGAATGTAATAAGACCTGCACCAAGGCGGCCAGACCTGTCCCGTAATGGGCCTAACGGCCAATGACGCCAAACGCTCATTTGCATTACCCTTGACAGTTTGTGACATCATCACGGAATCACCCTGTATGTACAAACATTTACAAGCGCCGGTGCCTGTGACTGACGCTCTGCAAAGTCGTTGGATGACTTTTCGGACATGAATTCCTATTCAGAATATTATGTGCTCACGCCTCTCTACCAGTCCTAGAAGTCTGTTACAAGAATTTGCGAACACTCTGCATCTACAGTGGTGCCACAGTATGTGGCGCTGATGTACCGATCCCAAAGACTTATCTGTGCCGGCGTTAAGTTGAGCCTTGACAGCAGTGTTCTCAGATCTACTGTTTTGTAGGAGATTTTTTTTAAAAAAAATCTACTTATAAATGAGAGATGTTTTACTTCGATCTTAGGCTGTTATGAGTCGCTGCACTGTTCACTAAGAGTCTGTAGAGCTTCCCGCAGTCAGTCATACGGTGCGTTGCCTTTGCCCAGGCACATACCATGAACAGAGGTTTCAAATAAGATCCATGTTAAGGATAAACTCAGAGAAACTTGAGTCAGGTCATGAAGCTGATAGGAGAGAAGACACTGGGGTGAGGAATTCACTAATGTCCATGTCCTATGCATATGAGCGTCCTACCTCTTTTGGCTTGCCGGCCGAAGTGGCCGTGCGGTTCTAGGCGCTACAGTCTGGAACCGCGAGACCGCTACGGTCGCAGGTTCGAATCCTGCCTCGGGCATGGATGTGTGATGTCCTTAGGTTAGTTAGGTTTAAGTAGTTCTAAGTTCTAGGGGACTGATGACCTCAGAAGTTGAGACCCATAGTGCTCAGAGCCATTTGAACCATTTTGAATCTTTTGGCTTTTTTTTGTTTACATGAGTCTACATGACATGGGTACTACTAGTAAGAAGTAAAAAATTCCAAATATGGCAAAATGTTTTGACGTAGACATCTTTGAAACAGCCAGGCAAGTCGAAAAGCTAGTTCCCTTCTTTTACATCTCTAAGTCTGCCCAGGACGTATTTGCCTTTCTTGTGCTGTGATAGGAGCATTTTTCATTCGGGAAACATGTTTTTTAAAACTGTAAAATACAATGTAACTCACCACATTACAATATTTTCAATACGTGGGCATAAAGTATCTCCCTAATCCCGCCACCTCATGGTATTGTGAGGGTTAATCTGGCAGAAACTTTGATTTGAGCTCGTTCTGTTGTAGAATGAGAGATTCTGCGTTCGGGAAATACATTAATTCCCATCGCCTCCACACAGCTGAATCATCAGCTTGTCTTTCGAATACGTGCAGCTTGGACAATGAAGTTTTACTCGTTATGGCCGATTTACCCTGTGTGATGCAAATGTATGTCCAAGTGATAGGTACAAATACTGCAGCATCAACTGATAAATATAACTGAACCTGTTAACGCTTTTAACACCATTAACTGGGAAGAAGTATAGGATGGTAAAAGAAACTGTGGCACCAGGCGAAAGAAAGGCACCAAAATGACGATTTCCGCGATGTCAAAGACCTATAAGGTCTCAGATACGCATACGAGGGTTGGAACTTAATAGTGGCAACTATTTATTTACATCTTGTACAAAACAGATACTTGTTTCTACGTTTTACTGACCTTCAGAGTAGTGACAAGCATTGTGTATAACCCGTTGCCAGCGATGTGGAAGTCGTAGGATACAGTGCCAGTTGCGTTAACAGTTCGAGCGGCGCGATCTGTTACCCGACGAATTTGTAGCAGTTATGAAGCGAATCCCGTGAAGTGTTTCCTTCAGTTTAGAAATCGAGTTGAACTTACGAGGGCTTAAGTCAGGGGAGGGCAGTAGGTGGCATAGCACTTTGCAGCCCCATCAGTCAAACAGATCAGTGGCCGGTTGCACTGTACGTGCTTGAGCATTGTCAAGCAAAATGATTGTCAGGTCCTGCGGAAAGTGTCATCACTTCTGTGTATAAGCTGGTCGTAGGTTGCGCTCCAAAAATGAACAGCATAGAGACAGAAGTGATGACACTTTCTGCAGGACCTAACCATCATTTTGCAGGACAATGCTCAAGCACGTATAGTGCAAGCTGTTATTGATTTGTCTGGCTGATGGGACTGCTAAGTGCTATACCACCTACTTGCACTCGCCTACCGTACGCCCTCGTGAGTTAAAAAACTGTTTTTATCTTTATTTCTACATTATTTTATTTATTGAAGCTGATAAGATTAGGGCCATTTGGTCTTCTCTTACAACGGACCAGGGTGTCACATACAGAGTACCTTTGTCACATCATAGTTACCTAAGAAAATTACCTAAGAAAGATTTTAATATGACAAATAGTATTAAAATGATTTGTGCGTTTCAAGCGACAATGTGAGTAAATAATAGAACTAATGAAGTTAACATTAGCAACACTTGTACTGCTGCAATTGCTGGCACTAATAGTGATAAATAATAATAATAATAATAATAATAGTAATAATAATAATTGTAGTGGCAGACGTAATAAGAATTTATAGATGTAAAAAATAGATGCCTTTTGACATGGTGAGTTTTGGGAAAAGGAATTTTATGAAGGTTGCATCAGCTAAGAAAGCTGGGAAACGAGGAAGATATGATTGGAAGGAAGGATGTATACTAAGACAGTGGTAATCAAATGGTTCAAATGGCTTTGAGCACTATGGGACTTCACTTCTAAGGTCATCAGTCCCCTAGAACTTAGAAGTACTTAAACCTAACTAACTTAAGGACATCACACATATCCATACCCGAGGCAGGATTCGAACCTGCGTCCGTAGCGGTCGCGCGGTTCCAAACTGTAGCGCCTAGAACCACTCGGCCACCCCGGCCGGCCCTCGTGAGTTCAACTTTATTTCTAAACTGAAGTAAACACTTCACGGCATTCGCTTCAGAACTGCTACAAATTCATCGGGCAATAGATCGCGCCGCTCGAACTGGCACTGCTAAGAGTATCCTACGACTTCCACATCGCTGGCAATGGGTTATACACAATGCTGGTGACTACTTTGAAGGTCAGTAAAACTTTGAAACACGTATCTATTTTGTACGTGGTGTAAATAAATAGCTGCCACTATTAAAGTTGGAACCCTCGTATATAGGGTGTTTCAGCTAGAAACGCTCAAAGCCTTAAGGGTGGATGCAACCTGCAGTAGGTAACTGACAGGATGTTTAGTGATGAAATGGTTATTGCAATGAGATGTTCAAAGGAGTATCATTTTCCTGAAAGCACTACTCAACACATCTTAATGACGGCCTGTAGACGACGTGTAAAGTTGCTGGTGTCTCGGGATGACACTCTAGGCTGGTTTGTTTATATGGTGCAGACACTAGCCAAACATCGGCAACATGACAACGTACTCGTTGGATACTGATATCGGGTTTATTCCACGTCATTATTTGCGGCAGACTGAACTACGTTTGTGTGTGCATTCTGGCGTGCCTTGTGAACGCCATTGTAAGACTACATTCTGCCGCCTAACCAAACACGACTGGGAAGCAGCGCATCGGGGAAACTTATCGCTCGGGGATTTCAGCAACTTTACATCTCGTCCACAGCACAGGCCGTGTAACAGGCGCACTGAGTTGTGTATTCAGAAAATGTCCACTCATTTCATACTTTATTTAAACGAATATTCAGCTACCAGAACGTGCATCTGCACACAGCCGGTTATGTACAGGAGTTTGCTACTGCACCCAAATCTTGGTACATTGCTGACTGAAATTGATACAAATTTTATTTAAATTGTTTTGTACGCATCTGGTTCAAGTACGTCAGCTACATAACAGAAAAAAATAATGCTACTCTTTGTTGCAACTCTCTCCAGAATAAGTAAACGAACTCTGTTCATCAGAAAGAGTAACATTTCTCACGTTTACCTATCAAGTACTATTATTTTATAAATGATAGAGAAAAAACTTATATGAGAAATTCAGTGACGTGAGGAAGTTGATTTATGTACCTCATCTCTTTCTGTTTGAGTTTTTTAATAACTTTCATTTTTCTCGTTTCTCTCCTGTAGTTGGTTGTGGCAGAATTTATCCTTTTAATACCGGCACATATGTCTGTCACAGTAGCCGGCCGCGGTGGTCTCGCGGTTCTAGGCGCGCAGTCCGGAACCGTGCGACTGCTACGGTCACAGGTTCGAATCCTGCCTCGGGCATGGATGTGTGTGGTGTCCTTAGGTTAGTTAGGTTTAAGTAGTTCTAAGTCCTATGGGACTGATAACCACAGCAGTTGAGTCCCATAGTGCTCAGAGCCATTTGAACCATTTAAACCTGCCACAGTATCAAATGCTTTTTACTTTGTTAAAAGTATAATTTACCCAGGTTCCATCTATGTCTTCCCATGACTAGTACGCGATTCAGTTAGAGTCATGAAAGCAGCTTATGGTGGTATCTGACTTCACTTGACTTCCAAAACCTTGAATGAAAACCGGACATTTTCCAATTGTCTGGATGATTCTAAGAATATTTTGTTGCCTGCCTTGCCTGAGACTGGAAGACAGCCTAGTAGACTGGAAAAGGTAAAGAGTCCACAGCGTGTCACATTAACTCAATTCCGACTAACGAGGATCTGTTATTCAATTCGCTGTAGGAACTAAATAACATTTTGCCGATGTAACTGAGACATCTGTCAACAAAACAGCAAGGACGTGAACTTAATGGTAAAATTATATAAACTGCTATAAACCTTTTCACAGCTTGTTTGGGAACGTTTGTAGGTCTAGACTGAAACACAGTATGGAAAGATGGATGTTTTGAAATTAAAGAAGAAAACATAACAGTACTGAAAATTGCACATCTGTGATATCAAAAACTACTTGTGGCTCACATTCAGTGTTGGATTGGTCCAACCCATGCTTTGTAACCTGCTTGGCGCTCCTACTTGGAATTCTGTCCACAAGATAGTTGAGACTTTTCCGCTCAAGCCTGTACCATCTTCTAAGTATCCATCCAGACGTTGTACAGGGGAAGAGGAAGGGGTAGTGGGGAAGGGAGAGGGGATGTTCCTACGATGACTCACTGCAACTTTCAGTTGGTCCCAGTAACACTCAATCAGTTTCATGTCCGTGGATAGGGAAGGCTGTTGCATTTGGTTGGTTACTGCTTCCTGGAGGAAGCTGTTCATGAGATGGGCATGGAGTGGCCGTGCATTATCGTCCTCAAAAGCGAACCCAAAGCAGAAATATTGACTGTGGAGCTTGGCTGTGGATTACAGGCTCGTATACCGATACTGAATAGCCCTCAAAGTACCCTCGATAGCAGTGAGAGGTGTTTACTATCTCTAAATGGTACTGAAACACATATCTCTTACCCACATTCTTGGTGAACCGCAAGGGCTGCATACCTAAGACATGCAATGTAATTTTGCAACATTCGTCCTCGAGTTCTTATCGGAGTTTTAAAGTTTATCGTTAGTTAAGAAAAAATTCCAATACTTTATCCACTAAGGCCTTGTGTGCTATTGCTAATCGTGTTAGGATCTGTGTTGCATGTCGCGTCCAGAATGACGGAACTCATGGGATACGTCCTAATATTATGTCGGATCTCCTTTCGTACGGCGTAGCGCAGGAACTCGATGTGGCATGGAGTCTACAAGTCGTTGGAAGTTTCGTGCAGAAATACTGTGCTATACCTCCTCTACAGCCGTCCATAATCTCGAAAGTGTTGCCGGTGCATTACTTGTAGACTAGCTGACCTCGCGATTATGTCCCATAAATGTTCGATGAGATTTATGTTGAGCGATCTGAGTGGCCGCATCATTCTCTCGAATTGTCCAGAATGTTCTTTCAACCAATTCCGAACATATGTGGCCCTGTGAAATAACGCACTGCCATCAATAAAATTCCACTTTGTTTGAGAACACGAACTCCATAAATGATCTACAAAAAGCTGAACATAACCGAGAACCAAGTCCGTTCCATGTACAGTCGTGGATAAAACGAGCGAGACCCCTCGCCTTTTCGTTATGCTGGTCCGCACAGCTTTAAAGTCTGCTACACAGCATAACAGGCAAGTGCTACCAACATACTATGCAAGTTCGCGCAGCTGATGTGCTGAGATACTGGAGAAACTCACCCTTCGAAAACGCCACAGCATCGTCTGCCACCACTTCGTGGGATACGAAATACCTCAGGTATAAGCCAATGTGTTGTATTCGCATATCTGTGACTATGACTTGGATCTTAAGTGTGGTTATGGATAGTACGTGTGCTCAGATTGCGAATCTATCATGAATAAAGACAAGGGGAAATGAATTAGGCGTCCTTCGTCTTCCGTAACATCAAATATATTTCAGTTATTCTTTCTTAAATGAACTGCGCAGAAAATCATTCTCCAGAAGTGAATAACTTTTTAGCAACACCAGGTGATGTTAACAGCTTGCCGGCGCGGGTTAGCCGTGCGCTCAGCGACGTCATATCGCGGACCGCGCGGCTGCTTGCGCCGTCTGTTCGAATCCTTCCCCGGGCATGGATGTGTCTTAGGTTAGGAAGGTTTAAGTAGTTCTAGATCTAGGGGACTGATGACCTAAGCAGTTTGGTGACATAGTTTTTAGAGCCATTTTTTGACCTTTCGCGTATCTTTAGATTGCGTTGACATAGCTCACTTTTTTACACCACCAAGGGACCGTATACCGCAGGACGTGAGGTACATTTCCGCTTATTATGTCCACCCATACTCGAAGTAAACGGGTTTTAAGGGTTGGGTAGACAGATAGACGCCCAAGAAAGTGAGACTCGTAGGGTTCCATTTTTACCGATTTACGTGACGAAATCCTAACAACGAAAATAGCTACCACAGTTACCGAAGATGAGGGCCGCATAATAATTTCCCCTACTCTTTATTCGAAATGTTCTAGTTGCAGTCGATACATCAGCATATTAATCGTAGCTACGCTTTCGATCCAAATCACGTTTACAGGAATTCAAGGACTGGACAGGAATCCACGACTGTACATGCAGCCCACACGGTAATGGTACCACCAGCAGTTTGCACAGAGGCTTGTTGACAACTTGGGTCCATGGCTTTGTATCGAACGAGGTGGCGCAGTGGTTAGCACACAGACTCGCATTCGGGAGGACGACGGTTCAAACCCGCGTCTGCCCATCCAGATTTAGGTTTTCCGTGATTTCCCTGAATCCTCCAGGCAAATGCCGAGGTGGATCCTTCGAAAGGGCACGGCTGATTTCCCTCCCCATCCTTGACACGATCCGAATTTGTGCTCCATCCCTAATGACCTCAATGTCGACGGAAAGTTAAACCGAATCTTCCTTACTTCCACGGCTTCAACGGGTCTGTGCCACACTCGAACCGTACCATCAGCTCTTACTACAATCGGGACTCATATGACTAATCAACAGTTTTCCAATCGTGTAGAGTCCAACCTATACGGTGATGAGCCCGGGAGAGGTGCTGCAGGTAATGTCGTGTTGTTAGCAAGGGCACTCGCGTCGGTCGTCTGCTGCTGTAACCCATTAATGCCAAATTCCGCCGCACTGTCCTGAGTGATACGCTTGCCGTACGTCCCACATTGATTTGTGCGGTTATTTCACAGAGTGTTGCTTGTCTGCTAGCACTGACCAGTCTACTCAAACGCCGCTGCTCTCGGTCGTTAAGTGAAGGCCGCCGGTCACACCGTTGCCGTGGTGACAGGTAATACCTGAACTTAGTTATTCTCGGCACACTCTTGACACAGTGGATCTCGGGATATTGAATTCCCTAAAAATTACATAAACAGAATGTCCCATGCGTCTAGCTCGAACTACCATTCTGCATTCAGTGTCTGTTAACTCCCGTCGTGTGGCCATAATGACACGAATCACGTTAGTACAAACGGCAGCTTCGCCAGTGCACTGCCCTTTTATACCTTACGTACGCGGTACTACCCCGGTACGTAAATGTGCATATCACTATGCCAGGACTTTTGTCACATCCTTAGGTATCCAACATAGGTCTGTAGCTTTTATGTTGTCCCCATGTTTCATGCCAGTTAGCAGATTCTTCCACTCCAGTCGCGCCAGGTGTACGCACTGACTGCCCCCTGTTGCAGAGGAGTCTCCGCCGGCTGCTTACGACTCCTTGAGCCTCTTGGTCGCTGGGAATGTTTTCCCTCTTGTGGAGTTCGCTTTCTACGCAGGTCACCACACTGGCTTCAGTGGCAGCAACTTGCATTTTCGACACAGTCATCTTTAAATGAAATTTAGAAACTGCCCAGCCATAATGTACTTCACCATGCCCTGGCAGATGACAATGACTTCGACGCCGGAAAGCGACAGCCAAACTTCAGAACGTCTGCTCTATTGTACATCTGTAGGCTAAAAGATAGTAGAATTCTGCACAAGACTTACTTTACTGTTGAAGTTTAAAATATGCCAATGGTTGTGTCAATCTATAATTTCCTTCGCGGTTAACATTGTCAATGATATTCATCTCACATTCATAACGATACCGTACATACTGATTCTTGAAATGAGAATAAAGAAACCAGCCACTATTGGCAACGTTGTTTCTTCACACAGCTAGCGTCGTTACTGATTTCGAACCAACGGGTTCGTCTTCAGAGAGCTCTTCCCGTCTAAATACACATTTCTTTGGCGTTCATTTAAGTTCACGACTCTTTATTGCTCCTTCGTTTCTTGGGTTGGTGTTGCCCTACAGCGAAAAACGATGGCAGAAACGACCTATGTACACGTAACTATCGTTAGTAATGATTGAATACAATGTGAACAAATCTATAATATTGAGCTACAGTTTCCTTACGTCAAAAATACCACGTCACTTTACTGTAATATTGTTTGCATGTGTTCACAACGTATACATTAAATAAAGGGTTTATGTATGTACTGTGGACGATGTCGTGAACACAAGCAAATAACACCGCAACAAAATGGCGCAGGATTTTCGACGTAAGTAGACTACAATATCTCAACCTTAAAGATTTCTTTACATTCTCTTCAGTCATCATTAAGGATAGTTAGATTAAATAGATAATTTCTAAAATCAGTTTTTGCTGCAAGATACCACCACCACGAGAAATGTCCGGCGCACAGAAATAAGGGCCGGAAACTTATTTAAACAACAAAAAAGGCATATCTAAATGTGAACCGTCGTCTGAAGATAAAAGTCTTGTTTCTAAACCGGTAACGCCGCTATTTGTGTAAACAATTAGCATTTTCCGTAGTGGCTGCTTGCTGCTTCCTTCTCTGCAGAAACTATCCTGTATTGTATACGCAGCCACGGTCCCAAAAGTCATGTTAAAAAGTACCAAAAAATGCATATATTGTGAAATAATGGATCTTTATATCACTTAAAAACACAAATTACGAGTAGCTTTCGATGAGTAATGCAACACTTTTTTCTTTGACAATTTCAGTTTGAAAAATACGGAATTTGTTGCGCGACCCTGTGGAATATTCTCAATTTATCCCCTATAGGTTCATGAAGTTCCGATCACTGGCGACACTGTACTTCAAAATGGCGTCCGTAACGAAGCTGCGTTCCAAGCAGAGAACTGTCATTGCCCTTAGGCCTAAATGGAGATATTGAAAAAATTCCATTTCACCCATACTTTACTTTCAAGGATTCTATTACATTTGTATTAATAACATCATTATTAATTATACTCTGCTTGATTAATCCTTACCTTTTTTGGTCGAAAACCAGATCATCGCTTACGGAGTGTCCACGGAGACCTGGCAGTGAACAAAAGCAAGGTGAGTCGTTGGGCGAGGCGTCTGCCATCATCGCAGCAAGGTCGGGCAAAAGTGTCCGATTTCCCGTGTGCCGTCTGGCCGCACACAGGTGTCATTCCTGTAATGGTGGAACGTGCGGACACTCTCATTCGGGGTGATCAACTGATCTCAATCAGACATCGCGCTGCAATACTGGACGTCCCTGCTGGTAGTGTTGACACACCAGTTTGCGTACTCAAAAGTGTGTGTCCGCTAGGTTCGTCTCCGCCTAACAGAATAACATAAGGAGTAGCGAAGGATCACCTGGGAGGGCCTGTATGCGCTCAGTGTACAACTCTGCTGGTCGACGTCGGATCCGACAACGATTTGCTGCATTATTAACCTCCCTGAAACCTGGTTTCGCAGGACAGAAGAGCGGATCAGCTTGTGGAAAGCGGCCAAGGTCACTTACTGTTAGTTATACAAGAACACACACAACTTTATTACTTAAACCAATGCACAGTTTTCTCTTTAAAACAAATAAGATCAATTCACGGATCAGGGCCCAAGTAACTTCTCCAGAATACAAATGATTGCTTTTAAATAAATAGAAGGATTTAGAGTAACGGCTGAAGGCCTTACTTAACTAAAATCACAATATCTTCTCAGCTAAAGGCCGAAATAATATTTCATACCAGCTAAGGAAATTCTTTAAAAGCCAAGAATTTACAAATTCCGGCTAAAGGCCATATTAAGGAAAATTCCTGTTAATTCTTCGGCCGAAAGCACAATTAAAAAAATTTTCTTTACGCAATAAAAGAGAGACTTTAAAGATAAGCTTTTACACAGTACAACAGGAAAACGTCTTAAGAAAACTTGAAGTATCTTGTCGGCTGAAGGCCCAAGCAATTAGTCACGAATAATTAACGACAACCTTAAGATAAACATTTACAGAACACGGCAGAAGGCCGTTTCAAGAATTCAACGTAGTTAAAGAGAAACCTTACAGACAAGGATTTACGTATTAAAGCCACAGATTCTGAAACAAACGCGGCTGAAGGACTAAATATAGAGCAAGAAGAATTGTAAATGAAACACTGCTGAAGGCCTAATCTTAAAGTTGTTATGAAATTTGGCTGAAGACCATATACTAAACATAAAACAGACAATATTAATACACGGCTGAAGGCCTGGCACAATACCTGCCACCAAATAAAATAACAATCACAAACAACAAACAGTGGTCCAGAAGGAGACGAGGTACTGGCGAAATTAAAGCTGTGAGGACGGGGCGTAAGTCGTGCTTGAGTAGCTCAGATGGTAGAGCACTTGCCCGCGAAATGCATAGGTCCCGAGTTCGAGTCTCGGTCCGGCACACAGTTCAAATCTTACAGGAAGTTTCAACAAACAGTGGTGATCAGAAGTGTTCCAAGGATCGGCCTGGGGAGGAAACTCTAACCACAGTTTAGGTGAGACCGACAGCCAAGCGTAACACTACACAATCGGGTTGCAGCACGACCTACGGACGGCTGACGAACCAACCAATACCTGATCACTTTCCCTCCACCCAATCAACAGCACGACAACCAAAGGTACCAGCGAAGACGAGAATCGCAGCAGGATTATCTCTTATTAATGCCACACACACGCCTTGTCTAAGGCAGAATAAACACTCGAAGAGAAAAACAGAACAACATCAAACCGTAAAACTGCACGCCGTGCTGGACAGCATGAACACTGCGAGGAAAACATACTGCTGCAAAACTACGCTAACGACAAGGCCAGGTAACTGGAACGTTAACGGCCACAAGACAGAAGATACTGCTGGTGCCCTTCACTAATAAATTATAATCATTACCAAAGTTAAACACCATACAGGGAGACGGCTGCAAAATTTTTTCGACTCCGACGCACCATTACGTTGCTGCTTGCAACAACTGGCAGTTAACGAAGAGATGTCACAACAGTTGAGATTTCATGACAGGTTCAGTGATTACTCAACTCCAGTATGCAGGTACGGTGGGCGACGAACTGAGCAGTTCTCGCAGCTAGTGCCACACAACTCCGACGGCGTGCGCACGCCACCAGCGGCCCCGGCCAAATTACACGCCGCAGAGACTTCCTCGCTGTTCCGTCGCAATCGACCACCTGCCACTCACACCATGGCACGGAAATGTAACTTCCACACCAAAGAAGTTGCAGCAGTACCAGTATCGATAAACGCTGCTGCTGCCACTGATGGAGGCAAATGTGCAACTCGTTCAGATGGCAACTAAGGGAGGAATAAGACGCCACTCATGCCCAAAAGGAAAAATGGCATCAACGCGAGCCGCCCACGGCTCACTTCCCATCATCCACGAACTGCTCCCACAGAGTGCATTCTTCACTGGGCCAAAGAGATGGGAGTCGGAAGGTGCGCACTTCGGGTTGTAATGTGGATAATAGAACAGTCCAATGAAGTTCTGTGACCTCTTCACAGGTGGCCAGATTTGTGTAAGGCTTTTCATTGACGTGGAGAAGGAGAACTTGGATTGCGTTTTTGTACGACGGGCATGCTGAACACGTTTCTTCAGTTTACTAAGGGCAGCACAATACACGTGCGAGTGGATCGTTGTGCCATGAGGGAGAACGTCAAACACAATAGTCCCTTCTGAGTCCCAGAAGACCGTCGCCATGACTTTAGCAGCTGAGGGTGCGGATTTAAATTCTGCTTCCGAGGAGAGGTGGTTTGGCGCTACTACATCGATTGCCGTTTTATTTCTGGTTCGAAGTATAAACCCATGTTTCATCGTCTGTGACGATGTTCGACAAAAAATTGTCAAAATTCTTAAGGCTTTCGTGGCCACTTGTTGACAAACTGCCTATTGGGTAGTCCTCTCAGTCCAGTGGTGGCCAACTTCTCCATGGAACAATTCGAAGCACAGGCGCTGGACTCGGCGACTTGCAAACCTAAGGTGTGGTACAGGTACGTCGATGATACTTTCGTGGTGCGGAGCCATGATGAAGAACAGCTCGGTGACTTCCTAAGACACTTGAACAGCCTCCATGCCAACATAACATTTACCATAGAAGTAGAAAAGGACAAGAAACTACCATTTCTATATGTGCTGGTCACAAGGGACGGCGAAAACCTGGGACACAGCGTGTATCGAAAACCGACACACACGGACCGATACCTGCACAAATTGTCAAACCACCACCCGAGCCAGAAAAGAGGCATGATTAGTACGCTCGTAACGAGAGCAGGACGAATATGTGAGCCGCAACACCTCAAACGAGAAATGCAACACCTGGAAACTGTTCTGAGGAGCAATGGGTACTCCACAAATTATATTAGAAGTGTAACAGAGCCAAACACTCGGCGAAGTAAGGAACCAGAAAAAGAAATATCGGGTACGGCCTTTCTGCCATACATTCCCAGAGTGACGGACAGAATCGGCCGTATATTGCGCAAACATGGCGTAAAGACGATTTTCAAACCGACAAGGAAGATCAAAGAGTGTCTTAGATCGGCGAAGGAGAAAAGAGACCGACTTGCAATGTCGGGAATATACCGTATACCAAGCACATACGGAAAAGTTTATGTCGGAATGACTGGACGATCAATTCACACCAGGATCAAAGAGCATAAGCGACATTGCAGGTTGGGGCAGGTGGAGAAATCGGCCGTGGAAGAGCACGCACTGAATGAGACCGACCACGTAATAAAATTCGCCGACACGGAAATTCTGGCTGTAGAGAAGCACTATCACACACGCTTGTTCAGAGAAGCTGTAGAAATACAAAAACACGCAAACAGTTTCAACAAGAAAGAGGAAAACCTTAAGGTAAACGGATCCTGGCTTCCCGTACTGCAGCGAACGACCGTCACAGGTAGCGAGAGGAGAACCGCACCGGAAATGACCGCGGAGAAGCCCTCGGACGTTGGCGCGCCAGGTACATATAGTCTGCGGCCGCGAGCTCGGCTCCAGTTCACCACCGGCAATGGAGGGTGAAGCTTTGACAAAGCCAGCCACTCGTGCTGGCGAAACGTCAGAAAAATCATTAGATGAACGTCGGCCGAAGAACCCGAGACGGAAGCCAATAGGTAGTTTGTCAAAAAATTGTCAGTCCAGCAGCATAACGCGTAAGTCAAAAGTGAAAATGCCCGCTCGGTTTAAGTATGAAGTCGACGTTAGAGGCATACTGACGGACGGAACAATAAACGAGGGTTATTCGAAAGGTAAGGAACGATCGGTCGCGAAATGGAAAATACAGTGAAAATCTGATGAATCTTTACACGCGTTGGGCACTGTGTCTAGTACGCCCGTCGATCGCATCATGTCGTTCTCTGTAGTTCTGAGCCCACACTTAGAACGTAAAGATGGCTAGAAATTTGCGTCAACTGCCAACTATGAGGGCCTGGCGAAATATTTCGCCTAAAGCTATGCAACCCACATAACATAACTGTCATGCTGTTCGCTTTACACAATTCTCGGCCGCAATCTGCAGGGGCAATGAAGATGCTCCAGCAGCGTTTCCAATGGGAAGTGTTTGATCACCCACAATACAGCCCGTAATTGGCTACCTCTGAGGTTCATCTCTACTCAAATGAACCGCTGGCTATGAAGGCAATATATTGACTCAGACAACGAGCTGCAGTCCAGAGTAGTACTGGCGGCTGTCTTCCATAACGAGAGAATTGAAAAGTTGGTACAACACTACCACAGATGTCTGAGCGGCGACTGTGTACAGAAGTAGCTGGAAGGTGTAGCTATCCGTTTCAAATAAAACAATTTTGATTTTCACTGTGGTTTCCATTTCGTGACCTATCTTTCTTCATTTTCCGATTACCCCCGTACAAAGTGAAGAGAAATTCGCGCACTCGTACTTCGCAGAGCGATTCCTCACATACCAGCCATACATAAAAGGCCGTCACGAAGTTTTGACCTGAGCGTATTTCCGGCAATAAATGGACGTCAAAGACGGCAATCTTGCAACAATGTAACCACATGTACGGTAGCTTCATCAGTATATACGAGTAGTTGACAGGGTGTCGTAGACAGGGCGTTGGTATAGTATGCAGAAGGTCGCTGGGTCGAGGCGTATATATTTTTATTTGCTAAATGTAGTCTGCAAGGTACGGTTTCTGGAGTCTTAATCGTCATACAGCGACTACAGTGGATCTTTCAGAAAACGTTTCCACTTACATACTACGAACACAGAAATGGAAATACAATCGTCATTGGTCATCTTGTTAAGAAGGTTTTTGCACGTCGTGGAACGCGAATTGTTTCGCAACGCTGCATCTACTGGGTTCCAAACTGTTTCCTGTGTGCTCTCCCCCGCGATCCCATCGATTGTTATTGGCACTTTCAGGTCCTTTACATTTCGTTAGGGCCTTACGTCAACAGTAGGGCTGGCAACATGCTTCGCAAATAATTCCCAAACTCTGTTACCATTTGTATGTATTGTCACCATGATACAACTAATTATGGTCTTTAACACTGAGTCTGATGAGCACATGCTCTTTAGTAAATACCTTCATGCGTTACTGTTATTACTATTAGTAATAATCACGTCCGTCATCGTTAGGGAAACAGTGTAATTCGAAAACGAACATTTCACAGTTAACGGTGTCGGGATGAATCAGCAGAACAAAAGCTGTAATGGAGGTGATGCGCGCTAGGTGGAATAGCCCGCTAAGACTAATGACGTGTTTATATCGTTCATCAGACAGGAACTAGTTGCTAGCGAAGTAACGCGTCCATGAGAAACTCTATGTACATTCGTACACATTGTAGCTCCTTCTTTTGTTATTCTAAAACGGAGTGGCAGACGCATGGCATACACAGACAGTCAATACGTGGATATGCTTCTGGTCCTTTCCTACCTGAGTATGCTGCTACAGGGTGTTTCAAAAATGACCGGTATATTTGAAACGGCAATAAAAACTAAACGAGCAGCGATAGAAATACACCGTTTGTTGCAATATGCTTGGGACAACAGTACATTTTCAGGCAGACAAACTTTCGAAATTACAGTAGTTACAATTTTCAACAACAGATGGCGCTGCAAGTGATGTGAAAGATACAGAAGACAACGCAGTCTGTGGGTACGCCATTCTGTACGTCGTCTTTCTGCTGTAAGCGTGTGCTGTTCACAACGTGCAAGTGTGCTGTAGACAACATGGTTTATTCCTTAGAACAGAGGATTTTTCTGGTGTTGGAATTCCACCGCCTAGAACACAGTGTTGTTGCAACAAGACGAAGTTTCCAACGGAGGTTTAATGTAACCAAAGGACCGAAAAGCGATACAATAAAGGATCTGTTTGAAAAATTTCAACGGACTGGGAACCTGACGGATGAACGTGCTGGAAAGGTAGGGCGACCGCGTACGGCAACCACAGAGGGCAACGCGCAGCTAGTGCAGCAGGTGATCCAACAGCGGCCTCGGGTTTCAGTTCGCCGTGTTGCAGCTATGGTCCAAATGACACCAACGTCCACGTATCGTCTCATGCGCCAGAGTTTACACCTCTATCCATACAAAATTCAAACGCGGTAACCCCTCAGCGCCGCTACCATTGCTGCACGAGAGACATTCGCTAACGATATAGCGCACAGGATTGATGACGGCGATATGCATGTGGGCAGCATTTGGTTTACTGACGAAGCTTATTTTTACCTGGACGGCTTCGTCAATAAATAGAACTGGCGCATATGGGGAACCGAAAAGCCCCATGTTGCAGTCCCATCGTAACTGCATCCTCAAAAAGTACTGGTCTGGGCCGCCATTTCTTCCAAAGGAATCATTGGCCCATTTTTCAGATCCGAAACGATTACTGCATCACGCTATCTGGACATTCTTCGTGAATTTGTGGCGGTACAAACTGCCTTAGACGACACTGCGAACACCTCGTGGTTTATGCAAGATGGTGCCCAGCCACATCGCACGGCCGACGTCTTTAATTTCCTGAATGAATATTTCTATGATCGTGTGATTGCTTTGGGCTATCCGAAACATACAGGAGGCGGCGTGGATTGGCCTCCCTATTCGCCAGACATGAACCCCTGTGACTTCTTTCTGTGAGGACACTTGAAAGACCAGGTGTACCGCCAGAATCCAGAAACAATTGAACAGCTGAAGCAGTACATCTCATCTGCATGTGAAGCCATTCCGCCAGACACGTTGTCAAAGGTTTCGGGTAATTTCATTCAGAGACTGCGCCATATTATTGCTACGCATGGTGGATATGTGGAAAATATCGTACTCTAGAGTTTCCCAGACCGCAGCGCCATCTGTTGTTGAAAATTGTAACTACTGTAATTTCGAAAGTTTGTCTGCCTGAAAATGTACTGTTGTCCCAAGCATATTGCAACAAACGGTGTATTTCTATCGCTGCTCGTTTAGTTTTTATTGCCGTTTCAAATATACCGGTCATTTTTGAAACACCCTGTAGATATCCTGGTTCATCCAGATAAAAATGTGTTTCGTCATCTGGAGCTGCGCCTTCTGGAGACAGGTTGTCTCCTTCCGACATCGCACGACAGGTCGTCCAACTACTCGCCTTAGCCCAGCTACTGAGGAAGTTATTATGGAGGTCACACACCAAGAACCGCAACAAAATACACGTAGCGTCGCCAATGTACTTCCCCACAAGGAGGTCCATCTGCGGCGCGACGTCCCTATCTATACTAAAGCCGACGGGAATATACACCACAGTGTTATAACACCATGGAACCGTGATGACTGGATACACAAATACGCAACAAATTTAACAATTCTCACTGAAATGTGCACAGTAAATAAAAAATAAAACACTTCTGGTTATTATATGCTCGTTACAGCTCACAAACGAAACAGTGTGCTCTGATTTGCTGCTGCCTAGACGGTAGCTGCTGCCCAACTGAGTAGCTCTTTTGTTTGTCTCTGATGTCGAGCCTCAATCTTCTGACAGGTGTGAGGATCCTATTGGCCTTATAGTGCCCTCTTTTCATACAGGTCAGAGTAGTTGTGATTGAGACGTACCTTGGGCGTGCTGACGTTGATGAAGAGGCAGTCCTCGTCGCTAGGCAGCTGCGTGGCTCAAAACGCAAGGTCGTTGACTATCATTGACCAACAGCTGCATGGGGATGCAGTTCTGTGAACGGTTCCAACAACGGGAAGCCAACGACGACTTCACTAACACTGTAATATGGTCAGATGAAGTAACGTTCACACCTGAGAGCGTCTTCAATAAGCACAGTCCTCACCATTACTGTGAGGTTGACCCACACGTCACCCGCGACCGTGGATATCAGGTTCGCTTTGGCATCAACGTCTCGAGCAGAATGTTGGCAAACAGGAGTTTGTATCCCTACTTGTTCCCCACTGGTTGGCTGCACGAAGGTCTCATGCATGGCACTCAAACTATATGCCTGACGCACTCGAAGAGGCTCCACTTCATATTCGGCAGACGATATCGTTCCGAGATGGTGGTGCGCCTCCATACTTTGCAATCAATGTGCGACGATATTTAAACAGAGCATTTCCAGGAAAGTGTCCCAGGCGGGGAGGGGGGATCCAGTTATATAGTTACCGCGTTCACCTGAACCGGATCCCCTGGATTTCAACCTGTTGTAACACTTGAAGGAGCGTGTGTATTCTGCTCTGCCGACACATTTGGAAGAACTGATAGTGCGCGTTCATGCTGCTCTTGTATCTGTAGATGAAACCATGTTGCCTCAGCTGTAGGGTCCAGCGGGTAGCGCAACGTTTGGACGTGCTGGGAGTCGCTTTGAGCGTCTGCTCTGAGGACAACGTATTCTTTCTTGACAAAAAATAAAAACACCTACAGCCGTCCTTATGATAATATTTTATTTTGCCGCTACCAGTTTCGACGCTTCATTGCATCATCTTCAGGCTGTTTTGATGTGGTACAGGGTGATACGATCCCCATGCATAACCCATCAGTTGCCAGCCTTACTGGATTCACAGATAATCTGAAACTCACGTGTCAGCACTCCAGTAAGGCTGGCAACTGATGGCTTTTGCATGGGGAGAGTATCCACCCGTACCACATCAAAATAGACTGAAGATGACGCAATGAAGTGCTGAAACTGGTAGCGACAAAATAAAATAAAATAAGGACGGCTGTCGATGTTTTTATTTTTTGTCAAGATAGTAAACGGCCGTTCTCCCAGAGACGTCCTGCTAAAAGGATGGACATACAAAAACCTATTCTTTTGTAAACGTCATGCGGTCATTAATATTGAAATTATTATTGTCACTAGTTGCTAATGTGTTACATTTGTGCGGACGTACTGCAAGTACTACAAATAACTAGTAGATGCTAAGCTACTTAACTGTGAAATCATCTCGAAATTGATGTTGTTTTGTTTAAACTGCCTGTTTCTGACTTGTCACACCACACTTCTGTTATGTTCGCCGTTACAAAACACTGTACTACGCAAATGTCGAGTACGTGTGGATTGAGAAATGGTGTATACTACGATATTATATGGCAGAATGAAACCGGCACATAAAGAGAAACACGCCTCGACCCAGAAACTAACCCTTGACCTCCTGTAAGCTAACCCAAAACGCGATCCACTGCACGAACTACACAGCAAAAATAATTGTTCAAATGGCTCTGAGCACTATGCGACAACTTCTGAGGTCATCAGTCGCCTAGAACTTAGAACTAATTAAACCTAACTAACCTAAGGACATCACAGACATCCATGCCCGAGGCAGGATTCGAATCTGCGACCGTAGCGGTCGTTCGGTTCCAGACTGCAGCACCTAGAACCGCGCGGCCACTCCGGCAGGCACGAACTGCACAGCACTACGGCGATATACGGACAGGTAGACTTGCCGTACGTGTGATTACAACATTGCCAGATTGCCTATCTTTAACGTCAATTTACTGCCGGAAACATTCGTAGGATGTCATTTTGTGAGGGACATTTTTGTAATGCCAATAAGTGAGGAATGGCGCTGCGAAGTCCGAGTGCTTGAACTTTTCTTCACCTTGTACACCATACATATTTAAGAAATATGTAGTCTCTGTCTGTCTGAAAGTTAATTATAGTAGTGTGTAAAAATTGGTACTAAAACTGTCAAGAGCTTTTTGAGATTTTTCGTAATAACCTTAAACAACGAGTTTTTTCATATGATATTAATGTAGATGGCTATTTCTTAATAGTCTTAATAGTTGTGTCGTTTATTGTGTGCTGAATTAAATCTTACATCATGTCATTCGTTGACGTATGCACTGCATATGATTGGAATAAATTTTCGTAGTAGTTAGTGAATCTTTTACCGTTCTGTATACTCTACGTTTTTGTCAAGGCCAACATTCATTATTCAGTTCCAAGGCGCACTACTTTGATACTGTTAAATACGTTGTGCGATAGTTATTAATTTAGTAGCCGAGCTGATGGGGACCGATCTGTCTCTCAGTAGCACAGCGGGTATCCGTGCAATAGCTTTCCGAGAGGACACGCTCGGTTGGCCTTTCGCGTAGTAAGTAAAGTTTCACAATTTTGCTATTCTTTCTGATGTTGTAGTCTACATTTCTTAAATCACATCAGTCACCCTTACAATGGTGACAGAACTTAATTCATAAACAATGTGTTTAGAACGCTAGCCTGCGTGGCACTGTAATCCGCCTTTGACATGTAGACACCCACAATCTACTCAGCAGCGGACAGTACTCCGTACTAACATTTTCTTTGACGCAACCACAAAAAACATTTTATAGCGTTAAGCAGTATTGACCATGATTAACAATCACTGTAGCGATTGAAAAAGTGATAGCCGATGCCAGTTGTCACTATAAAGTATTATTTGTGATTATTTCAAGGAGGATATTAAGTGTGCAGTGAAAACGTCAATCACTACCTCCATGACAACGTGTGAGGCTGCAGCTCTGTGACAGTACGTGTGTATGTTGTGTGTTTCAGCCACCACAACCGCCTGCTGCTTGGAGTGGAGTCCGAGATGCGACTAAAGAGGGCAACGTCGCACCGCAGATGGACCTCCTGGTGGGGAAGTACATTGGCGACGAGGACTGCCTCTTCATCAACGTCAGCACGCCCAAGGTACATCTCACTCACAACTACTCTGACCTATATGAAAACAGTGCACTATAAGGCCAATAGTATCATCACATCTCTTAGAAGATTGAGGCTCGACTTCAGAGAGAAACAAAACAGCTACTCAGTTGGGCAGCAGCAAACCAGAGCACAACGTTTCGTTTGTGAGCTGTAACGCGCATATAATAACCAGAAGTGTGTTAATTTTTATTTACTGTGCACATTTTAGTGAGAATTGTTAAATTTGTTGCGTATTTGTGTATCCAGTCATCACGGTTCCATGGAGTTATAACAATGTTGTGTATATTTCCAACGGCTTTAGTATGGATAAGGTCTGTGACTGTTGCAGTCCAACGCGAGCTGAATTGGTAACGCTTCAGCCACAACTGCAGGTGGTGCTGGTTTCAGCCGTGCAGGTTGAGGCTGTTGCCAGTGGGCTTCACTATGTGATGCTGGCTGTAAGGATGCAAAGTACTTCCATCACGTACACTGAATCCCCCGATTTGTCCACCACTGTGACCCTCCCTGGCTACATCCCGTATTAAGGATAATGCCTCACCGTAGCCAAGTGATCGGTCGTTTCAGGGTGTGGCAACATGTGGCCTCCTCCGGAGAGGGGAGGGGCGATCGAGTGTCCTTCCTGATTCATCTGATGAACAGATTTAGGGCGCTATAAATGTGCTTGACAAAAATCCTGAACCAGATGCCGTCACTCGCCCAGTTCCAGAAAAGCTTGCAAGGTCTGGGCAGTCACAAAGGGTGGGTTCACTGCTAGTTGGGAACTCCAAAGCCAGACATGTAATGGAGCTTCTAAAGGTTATGGTGGTCTGGAAGGAGAACAAATCCAGACTAGACTGTGTGTGTGTGTATCTGGAGGAGTCATTCAAGGCGTGAAACTAATGGTTCCTGAAACCATGAAGAACACAGGGTACAGCCAACTGCAGGTGGTGGCTAATGTTGGTACTACAAATGTGTGTTGCTCTGGATTGGGAGAGTTTCTCTCTGGTTTCAGGCGACTAGCTGAAGTGATAAAGATTGTCAATCCTGCTCGCGAGATTAAGGCAGATCTCACCATCTGCAGCATCAACCGGACCGACTGCGGATCTTTCGTGCCGATCCGGATGGAGAATCTGAAGCAGAGGCTCAGACGGTTCTGTTACCGTGTAGGTTGCAGGTTTCTCGACTTACGCCATAGAGTGGTGAGATTTTCGGTTCCCCATAATAGGTCACGGGTCAAGAATACACAGAAGATGGCTACACGGGTAGTGGGTGTTGTGTTGAATGGACTGGGCGCTTATATTGGGAAGTCTCGGGAAAATGCAGAAAGAGCTTCAGTCTCAAAGGATGCAGGACGAAAGAGCTCGATGAAAGAGCCATACCAAAAGACTGGAAACTCCCACACGTGACACCAATACTCAAGAAAGAAAATAGGAGTAGTCCTATGAGTTACAGACCAATATGACTGACGTCAGTTTGCAGTAGGGTTATGGAACATATACTGTATTCAAATATCAAAAATTACCTTAAAGAAAATGGTCTGTTAGCACATGGTCAGCAAGGATTCAGAAAATACGTGATTTGGAGCAACATTCTTCGATTGTTTGCAGATTACGCTGTTATTTACCGTATGGTAAAGTCACCAGAAAGTTAAAACCACATGCCAAAAGATTTAGACTAGATCTATGTATGGTGCGAAAAGCGAGAATTGACTCTAAATCATGAAAAGTGTAATTTCATCCACATGAGTACTAAAATGAATTCACTAAATTCAGGTTACACAATAAATTGCACAGATTTAATGGCTATCAATTCAACTGATTTTCTACATGTTACAACTACGAATAATTTACACTGAAACGAACATATAGGTAATTCTGATTGAAAGGTGAGCCAAGGAATGCATTTTATTGACAACAGGTCTGCTAAAGGCGTTGCCTACATCGTGCTTCTTCGTCCTCTCCTAGAGTACTGAGGCACAGCGTGAGATCCTCACCAGACAGCATTCATGGAGGACATCGAAACCGTCCTAATGAGTCAGCTCGTTCAGCATTATAGCGAAATGGGGGAGAGAATGTCACGGATATGGTAAATGAGTTGGTATGGCAATCATTAAAACAAAGGCGTTTTCGTTGCGGCGAGATCTTTCCACGAAACATCAATACCAACTTTCACCTCTGAACGTGAAAAATTTTACTGTCGCCAGCCTACATAGGGAGAAATTGTCATCGTAACAAAATAGGAGTAATCAGAGCTCGTGCTGAAATATTTAAATTTCAATTTTTCCACACACTATTAGGAAGTGGAACATAGAAAAATAGTCTACAGATGGTGCGAAGTAAAATTTAGAGAGGAATAAGTTTGTGTAGAGAATGGGGCAAGGCAGAGTTGCAATTTATCAGTTATTACTGTTTCATTCCGATCTTCATTAAATTTTGCTTACTTTACCCTCAGGACAAGAGAAAGACCAGTGTCTGCATACGATTTCGTAATCTGAATTCAAACATACATGTATGTGATACATAAAGGGGAAATATTGTTTCCAAAAAGCTCTATTAGAGTTCTTGGCCAATTTACTTCAAATTTCTACATGATCACCAAATGAACATTTGGGCAGACATAGGCTACATATTTTTAATATACACAGTACAAAAATATAAATAAATACATATGTATGTATGTTCCACATCTCAACCTAAACCCATCGGAGCGACTGCAACCAAACTTGGTACGCATATCATTTACTGCCTGGAATGAATCACTGTGGGGGATACAACCACCCTGCTATCGAAGGGGGTGGGATGAGGGTGAGACATCAACACAAGAATACCCACGCTTCAGTTATCCTGTTTTTGAGAATGAGAGTACTTAGAGACTTGCAACAAACTGTACACAAAATTTCAAACCTTTACGCACCTTTCTCTCGTTGATGACTCCAGCAAAATGATGAAAGGAAAGAAGCTTGTCGTTTATTAAATTTTCACTGTTCATGTTGTGAAACTCCAACATGAAGCATGAAATTTAAATTTATTAATTCTTTACTACTAACTCTACTCATCACACAATTTCCAGACAATATTCAGATACGTCACTGAATATACAAGAAAAATTACATAATTGTGCAACACTTAGTTCAGAGTACATGACGTCTTAAACACTAAGATACACTATGTGACCAAAAGTATCCGGGCACCCCCAAAAACATACGTTATTCATATCAGGTCCATTATTCTGCCACGTACTGCCACGTACTACGTATCAGCGACTTCAGTAGTCATGAGACATCGTGAGAGAGCAGAATGGGGCGCTCCGCAAAACTCACGTACTTAGACCGTGGTCAGGTGACTGGATTTCACTTGTGTCATACGTCTGTGCGCGAGATTTCCCACTCCTACACATCCCTAGGTCCACTGTTTCCAATGTGATAGTGAAGTGGAAACGTGAAGGGATACGTACAGCACAAAAGCGTACAGGCCGACCTCGTCTGTTGACTGACAGAGACCGCCGACAGTTGAAGAGGGTCGTAATGTGTAATAGGCAGACATCTATCCACACCATCACACAGGTATTCCAAACTGCATCAAGATCCACTGCAAGTACTGTGACAGTTAGGCGGGAAGTGATGAAACGGATTTCATGGTCGAGCGGCTGCTCATAAACCACACATCATGCTGCTAAATGCCAAATAACACATAGATAGCATTGCTTGGTGTAAGAAGAGTAAACATTGGACAATTGAACAGTAGAAAAACGTTGTGTGGAGTGACGAATCACGGTACACAATGTGGCGATCCATGGCAGGGTCCGGGTATTGCAAATGCCCTGTGAACTTCATCTGCCAGCGTGTGTAGTGCCAGCAGTAAAATTCGGAAGCGGTGGTGTTATAGTGCGCTCGCGTTTTTCATGGAGGGGGCTTGCCCCCTTGTAGTTTTGCGTGGCACTATTACAGCACAGGCCTACACTGATGTTTTAAGCGCCTTCTTGCTTCCCACTGTTGAAGAGTAATTCGGGGATGGCGGCTGCATCTTTCAACACGATCGACCACCTGTTGATAATGCACGGCCTGCGGCGGAGTCGTTACACAACAACGTCCCTGTAATGGACTGACCTGCACAGAGTCCTGACCTGAATCCTCTGGAATGTTTTGGAACGCCAACTTCGTGCCAGACGTCACCGACCGACATGGATACCTCTCCTCAGTGCAGCGTTCCGTGTAGAATTGGCTGCCATTCCCCAAGGAAACTTCCAGCACCTAATTGAACGTATGCCTGCGAGAGTGGAAGCTGACATTAAGACTAAGGGTGGGTCAACACCATATGGAATTCCAGCGTTACCAATGGAGGGCGCCACGAACTTGTAAGTCATTTTCAGCTAGATGTCCAGATACTTTTGTTCACATAGTGTCCGTAAGAAACAGCCGCACGTTTTATTATCGTACTATGCATTTTGCAGAAGGGATCCACATATGTCGCTAAATGTATCAAGAAAAATGTATCTTTGTAAGATACATAGGTCATGAGATATGACATCATAAACATTGAGCATTTCCCATCACATACCTGCATTCTAGGTTTTTTTATTGAATGCTCTACGAATTTGTTGTGGAGAAAATCCATTCGCTTTAAAGATGCTCATGAGGTATGTGAGCTCCTCTTGCAAATTTCTTTACCGAATATACAGTGCGCACTATGCACTAAGATCTTAAGAACACCCATGCTCTGTGAAGGGTGATTGCAGCTATTGGCATGCAGATATAGATTTGTGTGTGTTGGTTTACGATATACGGCATGTCCTAATGTGCCACCTACTTTACGGCGAACGACTACATCCGAAAAGAGCAGGCAGCCGTCTTTTGATATTTCCATAGTAAATTTAATACTAACATGGATAGTCTTGAGACTTACTCTGAGGATGGCCGAACGATATGCGGCCGAAATATCTATGGGAAAAAATTTATTTGCGCGGCTGCATGCCCGAAATTTAATAGACTAACACGCGCTTTCTTTTGTCTTCCTTTTTTGCATTTGACTGGTAGGACAGATAGTCTTTCTTAGTCAAATTTGAATTCTGTTGAATCCCTACTTTTTTTTTTTTTTTAACATCGAAAGCTGTACCCAGTAGCCACATCCCTTTCAGAGCTCTGATTGCAGGTTTTCCTTTGAAGATGCTGTAGTTACGAGTATCTGTTACATTTTCTTCCGACAATTCTTAAGTTTCTAGAATATAAATTTTATTTTTCTCTAAAAATACCACCAGTTCTGTTTGTTTACCAGATTTAAGTAAATAGTTTACTTTTAAAGTCCCTAAGAAGAATTTTTTAAAATTTTATTTTGTAAGTGGTGGATTTTTCTTTTTAATTATCACCTAGGGTAGTACACTTTCCGCACTACAACTGCCAAATTGAAAGTTTGGAAATTATATTCCAGAATTAGATAGAACTGTTAGTCCGAAATTTGACATTTTATTCGTGTTTTAACCACTAGGCTATTTGGTTCTCTCCATCACTAGGAATTCGAATTCTTATTCCACGTTTGAGATCTTTGGCCAGATTTCACCTGTAGCTTTAGCAATGGCACTTCACTGGGTGCTCCATCCGGACCCAGATGGAGGGATATTTTTTTACGAGGTTGTTACTCCCCCCACTACTCCTTCTCTATCACGTGAGGGATTGGGCCCTGAGCCTGTGACCGGCACTTGCCAAGTTGCTACTCCTCGTTATGTTAGTCGTTTCTCGGCTTACCTCCAATCCATATGTTGTACTTGTTAGACTTTTCATTGCATAAAACTTGTCCTGCAATTCTTCTTCACTTTGACTCAGGATACCAGTATAATCAGGGAGACTTATTACTGATATCTTTGCAACTTGAGTTTTAATCTTTTTATCCGTCATGGCTTTTCAACGTATAGATTGAACACTAATAGCGAAAGACTTCAGCTCTGTCTTACACCCTTTTTAATCCGAGTAGTTCGCTCTTGCTCTACGATTCTTACCGTTGCGTCTTGCTTTCTGTACCTTATATTACATATGTTGCCTATAGTCTATACCAATTTTTCTTAGACTTAAGAACTTCCCTCACTATCTTCGTTGACGAACGTTTGTTCTGCTCCACGAATTCAATGAACGTATCTCAGTTATTTTTAAGTCCTGCTTCCATTATATCAAATGCAACGTCAGAAGATTTTCTCTGATGCCTTTATCTTTCCTATGACCAAACTGATCGTCATCTGCTCCTCTTTCTTTTCTTCTTCTGTACATAATTCAAGTCAGCAATAGTAATGTAAAGCAAATTGTACGATAGTTCTAGCACATATCTGCGCTTCCTGTTTTCGGAACTGGGTTATGATATTTTTCCGAAAGTATCTCCAGTCTGATAGCACCTACAAACCATCTTGAATAGTCGTTTGGTTGCCATTTCTCGCAACGATTTTAGTAGTTTGGAAGGTATACTATCTATGCTTTACGCCTAATTTGATCACAAGTCTTCCAAAGCTTTGTTAAACAAAAAAGGATCCCCTATGTTCTCTACATATTCTTGTCACATTATCAGGAAGCTTCTTCTCCTCGCAGAGGCCTTCAATGTACTCTCTCCATGCATCATTTCTACGTTAAGGAGTGTAATTCCTCTTGCACTCTTAAAGTCGTTGCCTTTGCTATTAATTCATCGAAGGTTATTTTAACTTTTGTATATACTGTGTCCATCCTTCCGGGGACCATTTCTTTTTCAGTTTCTTAACATTTTTCGGGAACCTTTTCCCTTTAGCTTCCTAGCACTCTCTGTGGTGTCACCGCCAGACACCACACTTGCTAGGTGGTAGCTTAAATCGGCCGCGGTCCATGTAGTACATGTCGGACCCGCGTGTCGCCACTGTGATCGCAGACCTAGCGCCACCACCAAGGCAGGTCTCGTGATACGAGAGTGGACTCGCCCCAGTTGTACGAGAACCTAGCTACCGCCCAGTTGTACGAGAACCTAGCTACCGCCCAGTTGTACGAGAACCTAGCTACAGACCAGAAGTACGAAGCCTTTCTCTCTCATTAGCCGAGAGACAGAATAGCCATCAGCTAAGTTAATGGCTACGAACTAGCAAGGCGCCATTTGTATCAGTGCCTATAGCTTACGAGTATTCAAGAGAGATGTATTCCAAGGACTAATAAAAAGATAAGTAATAAGCATCTACATACTTTTCTTCTTATTCATTTATAAGTTCTCATGTTCCAGACTTCCCGCCCGTCTGCTTTAGCCGTGCGTGCCCTATCGGCTACAGCGTTAGTCTAGAGTTCATTTTCAGCCATCTCAACTTCACGTTGTCGGCCCAGCTACCGACACAACACTCTCTACTTATTTCATTCCTAAGTGACTCATATTGATGTACCAATGTCTTACACCTAACAGATTTAAGATTCCTTATTTCGTAGATCAATTGAAATACTAATTTGTTATCCACGGTTTCTACGCTGTTTCCTTCTTTGAACCTATATTTGTGTCTCCAACTTCAGCGAATGCCATTTACTCTTAAAATTCACCATATTGTGATCTAAATATATATATCTGCTCTTGAGTGCGCCTTACAATTTACCACCTGGCTCCGCAATCCGTGTGTCATTTTGTGTAATGTTTGGTGTCTGGACGCTTTTTCAAATAACACCTCCCCCTCTTGTGATTTTTGAACAGTGTACTCGCTATTACTAGCTGAATTTTTTTGCAAAACTCATTTAGTCATTCTCCTGTCTTACTCTTACCACCCTATCAATGTCCTCACATGCTTTCTCCACTTTTTGTTCTGCTTCAGAAGTCAGCATATATACTTGGATTACGGTCGTTGGCGCTGGTTCTGTCGATTCTGATGTGACCAGCCCTTTTACTACACTGTTCACCGTACCCTGTTCATGACGAGTCTTACTCCCATCACACCATTTTCTGCTGCTATTGTTATTACCGTATGTATATTCGTCAAACCAAAAATTCTCATCCTCTTTCCACTTCAATTCACTGACCCCCACTATATGTAGTTTGAGATTTTTCATTTCTCTTTTCAAATATTCTAGCTTCCCTACCACGATCAGACTTTTCACATTCCACGCTCTGTTTCGTACAATGTTTGCCTTTCATCGGTTATTCAGTCTTTTTCTCGTGGCACCACGGCAGTGCTGTTGCATTTCGACAGTACAAAGAGCCTCATTGATATCAATGTAATCAGACTGAGATAACTTTTATGTAGAAAATATTATTCGAAACACAAATATGTTTTGTAAAAAATGTATGTTTTCATAATCGTAAATATAATTTTTGTACAACGAGTGGGGAATATAGGGACACAGATTTCCAAACTACAATAGAAAAAATATAACTTGATAAATCAAATTTCAATTGACAGTCGCCAAATATCGAAATAATTCCGAAAACTTCCTGTTACAGTATGAGAGATGCAAATATCGAAAAAAGAATATCTGAAAGAGAATACTATCGAAAGCTCTATTTGAAAGAGCTGTTTCGTCACATACTAATAAAAATATGCCACAAGAATACAGATTCGTTTGGCGGAGTCTATGACAAGGTCGTTGGCAGAACGAGAATGACCCATTACCCCAGAAGCGTTCGGCCACTTTTGCAGATAATTTGTGTTCCAAATTGAAGCAGTGGATGGATCCGAAATGGGGAGTCAGTACGCTTTGATTACTCTTCAAACACGCTAAACCCACATCACGATTTCATTTTATTAGTCTACTGTCGGCTTGGGAGATCTGTGGTAAGGTCTTACGGGACCAAACTGCTGAGGTCATCCGTCCCTGATCATACGCACTACTCAATCTAACTGAAACTAACTTACGCTAAGGACAACACACACACCCATGCCCGAGCGAGGACTCGAACCTCCGACGGGGGGAGCCGCCCGGACCGCGACAAGACGCCCCAGGCCGCGCGGCTGCCTCGCGTATTGTCGGCTTGTTTCGTATACAGGGTGTTACAAAAAGGTACGGCCAAACTTTCAGGAAACATTCCTCACACACAAAGAAAGAAAATATGTTATGTGGACATGTGTCCGGAAACGCTTACTTTCCATGTTAGAGCTCATTTTATTACTTCTCTTCAAATCACATTAATCATGGAATGGAAACACACAGCAACAGAACGTACCAGCGTGACTTTAAACACTTTGTTACAGGAAATGTTCAAAATGTCCTCCGTTAGCGAGGATACATGCATCCACCCTCCGTCGCATGGAATCCCTGATGCGCTGATACAGCCCTGGAGAATGGCGTATTGTATCACAGCCGTCCACAATACGAACACGAAGAGTCTCTACAATTGGTACCGGGGTTGCGTAGACAAGAGCTTTCGAATGCCCCCATAAATGAAAGTCAAGAGGGTTGAGGTCAGGAGAGCGTGGAGGCCGCTCTATCAATCCATCGGTCACCGAATCTGTTGTTGAGAAGCGTACGAACACTTCGATTGAAATGTGCAGGAGCTCCATCGTGCATGAACCACATGTTGTGTCGTACTTGTAAAGGCACACGTTCTAGCAGCACAGGTAGAGTATCCCGTATGAAATCATGATAACGTGCTCCATTGAGCGTAGATGGAAGGACATGGGGCCCAATCAAGACATCACCAACAATGCCAGCCCAAACGTTCACAGAAAATCTGTGTTGATGACGTGATTGCACAATTGCGCGCGGATTCTCGTCATTTGTGCCAACTGGCGGTGAATCGAGGAAGTACAGTACATACTGACGAAACTAAAATGAGCTCTAACATGGAAATTAAGCGTTTCCGGACACATGTCCACATAACATATTTTCTTTATTTGTGTGTGAGGAATGTTTCCTGAAAGTTTGGCCATATCTGTTTTGTAACACCCTGTATTTAATAAATGGAAGTGCCCCTATAGTTTGCAAGAGGCTGTTATTCAAATATATTTTAGCGTGTCTAATATGGATGGGACGGTCGTAGATGGATGTGTGGAAAACTGGTGGAGTGAAGCGCTAGATTTTGAAGTACGGGAGATTGCACCAGGCTGAATTGGAGGGCTGATAGAACTGGAAGGAAGGTGGTGCGTTGCCATTCTGGAATCATTTTGCTGTGCTCAGGAGGTTGAGGTACATCTGATGGGTGAAATTCTGTACTTGTGTGTTATTAAACATGTTCTTCCTAGTCACAGCACAAAGCTCACACTTGCTTGAACAGTATGCTCAAATCCATGGAGTCTCTCTTCAGGCGTACTTCCACTTTGGCAATATTCGACAGGAATCATTTAGAAGAGTCTATAATAGACTGTTGTGCTTTACTAAGGTGAAATGTGACTTGCACTGAGAGATGGTTTGTCCCCCAGCTGCCGTCAGAGGGTTCTGGCAGTCTGCTGCCGGTGATGTTCATGGTCCACGGTGGAGGGCTCGCCCTACTGTCGGGCAACGAGTTCTTCGCTCGTCCAGACTTCCTCATAGAGAAGGGCGTCGTCTACGTGTCCTTCAACTACCGCCTCGGAGTGCTGGGTGAGTATATGAAAAAGTGTCAGCCAGCTCATTCGCGCTAATGGGTATTCGGGACAATTCTAAGAATTTAGAATATGCGTTCACAGGTACATCCGCTAATCACTGTGAAGACCGTGGAGGATGGGACTCTTTTATTCCAGATAGTTTTCTTCCGGTTGAAATAGCTCAAATGGCTCTGAGCACTATGGGACTTATCTTCCAAGGTCATCAGTCCCCTAGAACATAGAACTACTTAAACCTAACTAACGTAAGGACATCACACACATCCATGCCCGAGGCAGGATTCGAACCTGCGACCGTAGCGGTCGCGCGATTCCAGACTGTAGCGCCTAGAACAGCTCGGCCATCTCGGCCGGCTTTTCTTATGGTTACAGTCAAGAAAACGTGGCAGCTGCGCAGATTCGCACGTCATTCCAAGCGCTGGGTGAGTCCTCCCTCTGTTCCAGACACGTGGCCGCCTTAGGCTGCTGTCGCCCGAGGAGATAAGCACTTTGTCAGCCAGAAACGGCCGTCTCTCCTGCATATGCGCTGATTTTCTCACTTCGTACTCTAGTCCCCAAGGAATGATGCATATCTGTGTTGATCCACTGTGCTTCCAGAATGACCAGATCACCCAGAGAATTCCATGAAAATATTCCCGACATCATAATGCTCCCTCTCCCGACATGGAAGCTTCCGACGACGTCGTACATCGCCAACGGTCATCTGTCTGATGATGCATAAAGAGCCCTCCTGTCGTAACTCAGTGGGCATTCAGTTGTGGTACTGGTGTGCAATTTCCAGCCTTCGTCTCCGATGAACAATAAGCTTGCGTGTATCAACCAGGCGCCTGATATGGAGCATTGTGCTGCCACCTACTGCCAGGTACTCCACATCAGCGAACCTCAGTAGTCATTAGGCATCGTGAGAGAGCAGAATGCGTCGCTCCGTAGAACTCACGGACTTCGAAAGTGGTCAGAAAAGAGAACCATCAGTATGAACATCAAGAGCTCAGATGGAAAACCAGTTCTAAGCAAGGAAGGGAAAGCAGAAAGATGGAAGGAATATAGAGGGTCTATACAAGGGCGGTGTACTTGAGGACAATAATATGGAAATGGAAGAGGACGTAGATGAAGATGAAATGGGAGATGTGATTTGCGTGAAGAGTTTGACAGAACACTGAAAGACCTAAATCGAAACAAGGCCCAGGGAGTAGACAACATTCCATTAGAACCACTGATAGCATTGGGACAGCCAGCCGTGACAAAACTCTTCCATCTGGTAAGCAAGATGAATGAGACACGCCAAATACCTTCAGACTTCAAGAGGACTATAATAATTCCAATCCCAAAGAAATCACATGTTGACAGGTGTGGAAATTACCGAACTATCAGTTGAAAAAGTCACAGCTGCAAAATACTAACACGAATTCTTTACAGACGAATAGAAAAACTAGTAGAAGCCGACCTCGTGGAAGATCAGTTTGGATTCCGTAGAAATAATGGCTCACGTGAGGCAGTACTGACCCTACGACTTATCTTAGAAGATAGATTAAGGAAAGGCAAACTTACATTTCTAGCACCTGTAGACTTAGAGAAAGCTTTTGACAATCTTGACTGGAATACTCTCTTTCAACGAAGGTGGCAGGGAGCGAAAGGCTATTTACAATTTGTACAAAAACCAGATGGCAGTCGTGCGAGTCGAGGGGCGTGAAGGAGAAGCAGTGGTTGGGAAGGGAGTGGAGACAGGATTGTAGCCCATTCCCGATGTTATTCAATCTGTATATTGAACAAGCAGTAAAGGAGTAGGAATTAAGATTCATGGTAAAGAAATAAAAACTTTGAAGTTTGCGGATGACATTGTAATTCTGTCAGAGACAGCAAAGGGCCTGGAAGAGCAGTTGAACTGAATGGACAGTGTCTTGAAAGGAGGATATAAGATGAACATCAAGAAAAGCAAAACGAAGATAATTGAATGCTGTCGAATTAAATCAGGTGATGCGCTGGGACTTATATTAGGAAATGAGAAAGTAGTAGATGAGTTTCGTTCGCTATTTGGAGACCAAAATAAGTGATCATGATTGAAGTAGACAGGATATAAAATGTAGACTGGTAATGGCAAGGAAAGCGTTTCTGAAGGAGAAAAATTTGTTAACATCGAGTGCAGATTTAAGGGTCTGGAAATCTTTTCTGAAAGTATTTGTATGCAGTTTAGCCCTGGATGGAAATGAAACGTGGACGATAAATAGTTTAGACAAGAAGAGAATAGAAGCTTTCGAAATGTGGTGCTACAGAAGAATGCTGAAGATTAGATGGGTAGATCACATAACTAATGGGGAGATATTGAATAGAATTGGAGAGAAGAGTAATTTGTGGCACAACTCGACTAGGAGAAGGGATTGGTTGGTAGGACACATTATAAGCCGTCAAGGAATCACTAATTTAGTATTGAAGGGCACCGTGAAGGGTAAGAATCGTAGAGGGATGCCAAGAGAAAGAATACACTAAGCAGATTCAAAAGGATGTAGGTTGCAGTAGGTACTTGGAGATGAAGAAGCTTGCACAGGATAGAGTAGCTTGGAGAGCTGCATCAAACCAGTATCTGGATCGAAGACCACATCTACAACAACAAGTCAGAATGTTTTTGTATATTATTTCTGATTATTGCAGTCTGGTAATTTAAAATGTGGCAGCCAGCCCCCAACGTTTCAATCAAGGTATCTGGTTGTTTAAAGTTTGCGACACTGTGCATGCGCGGCTTTCCGCGTGGGTCTCGTTACAGATAGCGGTTCGTTGGCACCCGCAACAGCAACGCTTCCTACCCAGGCTGTCTACATCGGAGGTAAAGAGTGGCACTACTGACAACTCTTTGAAATCCGGGAGTAAACTACAGGGTGCAAACGGCTATTTACAACTTGTAAAAAGACCAGACGACACTTATAAAAGTGGACAGGTGCGAAAAGGAAGCAGTGGTTGAAAGGGATGTGACACACTGTTGTAGTCTACCTCCAATGTTATTCAATCTGAACATTGTGAGACCTTAACTTTTCCCGGCGAATCGAATGTTCAAATAACTTACGAGTTTACTGCCGGGTGACGTCGTCGAACACCGCCGATATTTCGACAGGAGCACACCCTACCATTCTCAAGGCGCAAATGCAAGGAAAAAAAGTGTGCAAGCGAATTTAATACTTCGGTTCATAGAGGAGAGACAAGGAAGACACCACACACAGAACATGTGTCAACATAACCAAAGATAACCAACACCAGAAATATCTATAGTTACTATTAATCAACAGGTGAGGTAGCACTAATTCTGTCCCTCTGTTATTTGATGAGAGACAGAGCCGGATTCCAAGCAGCATTTAAACAAAATCCACCATCTCTGTTAATTAGGTTGCTTGATAGTCTGATTTCAACAGCTTCCTTAATAACACTGTCCCAATAACTTGACGTGCAAGCCACCATCTCCGTGTTGTTGTATTCCATAGGATGACCGGTGTCGAGGCAATATATTGGTCAGACAATCAGGACTGTGGAAGACCGGTGTATTGAACATAAGCGTCACACACGCTTACAACAGCCGAGCAAATCCCCTATTGCAGAGCATTGCCTCGACACCGGTCATCCTATGCAATACAACAACGAGATTCTGGTTTGCACGTCAAGTTATTGGGATAGTGTTATTAAGGAAGCTGTTGAAAGCACACTATCAAGCAACCTTATTAACAGAGATGGTGGATTTTGTTTAAATGCTGCTTGGAATCCGGCTCTGTCTCTCATCAAAAAACAGAGGGACAGAATTAAGGCTACCTCACCTGTTGGTTAATAGTAACCATCGATATTTCTGATGTTGGTTATCTTTGGTTATGTTGACACTTGTTCTGTGTGTGGTGTCTTCCTTGTCTCTCCTCTATGAACCGAGGTATTAAATTTGCTTGCACACTTTTTCTTCTTTGCATTTGTGCCTTGAGAATGGCAGGGTGTGCTCCTGTCGAAATATCCGCGGTGTTCGACGACGTCACCCGGCAGCAAACCCGTAAGTTATTTGAATTTGAACATTGAACAAGCAGTAAAGGAGGCAAAAGAAAAATTTGGATTAGGAATTAAATTATGAGAACAAGAAGTAAAAACTATGAGGATTCACGACGGTGTAATTCTGTCAGGGATAGAAAGGACATGGAAGAGCAGTTGAACAGTAGGTAGAGGCTCTTGAAATGAGGATGTAAAACGAACTTCAACAAAAGTAAAACAAGGAAAATGGATTGTAGTCGAATTAAATGAGGTGATCCAGAGGGAATTATATTAGGAGACGAGACACTTAAAGAAGTGGATGAGTTTTGTCATTTAGCCAGCAAAATAACTGATGATGGCCGATATGGAGAGGATATAAAACGTAGATTTACAATGCCAAGAAAAGCGTTTCGGAAAAGAAGATATTTGTTAACATTAGTTATTAATTTAAGTGTTAGGAAGTCTTCTCACGAAGTATTTGTATGAAATGTAATTATGTATAGAAGTGGAACATGGACGATAAACAGTTTAGACAAGAAGAGAATAGAAGGTTTTGAAATATGGTGTTACAGAAGAATGCTGCAAATTAGGTGAATAGATCACGTAACTAATGAGGAGGTATTGAATATAATTTGGGGGGAAAGAAATTTGTGGCACAACCAGACTAGAAGAATGGATTGGTTGATGGTTGATAGGACACATTCTTAGACATCAAGGGATCACCAATATAGTATTGGAAGGTAGTCTGGCGGAGGGTGGGGGGGGATGGGAGGTGGGGGGGTTGGGGGTGGGACGGAGGACTGTAGAAGAGAGAAGAGTAGAAGAGGACCAAGAGATGAATACAGTAACCACATTCAGAAGGATGTAAGTTGCAGTAGTTGTATAAGGATGAAGAGGCCCGCACAGGCCATTGTAGTATGAAGAGCTGCATCAAACCTGTCTACTGACTGAACTCCACAACAACAGGATATACACACATCAGACATGTATTACAGGCCTCTGAGAGTGCCTTGTAAAGAAAATGAAGCTAAACATGCGAGAACAAAAAACAAACAACGTTTTATTTAGTTGCGTAGACAGACCACATCTCCAAGAAGGTAACACTAGTAATTCCACATTCAGTATTTCGCTAGCCAGAGTGAAAATCGCAGTGACTACGGCGAATGAGGTTTTTTGGGGGTTGCAGTTTTTGTCTAAAAGACGCTTATTGTAATCACAAGTGCCGGCCGCGGTGGTCTAGCGGTTCTAGGCGCTCAGTCCGGAACCACTCGACTGCTACAGTCGCAGGTTCGACTCCTGCCTCGGGCATGGATGTGTGTGATGTCCGTAGGTTAGTTAGGTTTAAGTTGTTCTAGGGGACTAATGACCACAGATGTTAAGTCCCATAGTGCTCAGAGCCATTTGAACCATTTTTTGTAATAGCAAGTAATACTAGATACTTAATGAATATTAACTAACCACATCCTAGATCCCATTAAAATGAACCATTCATCACACTGTTTTAGAAAATGGTAACGTAGGAACTGGGTGGGTACTAGGCACAGAATCACAACTTTTACTGCTCCCTATTGTTTCTCTATGGGAGTTCCGATCCTCCAACCGAATACTTTCCAATTGCCTTTAATTAAATTTGCAAGCGCTAACAATCACCGAAAAGTGGCAAGAAGGGTGGAAGCTTACACTGAGTATTCTGAGCATCAGACACAGGTAGCTACTATTTATCTGTACATGCTCACTTGCCTTATTGAGGGGCAGTGTAATTTGGGAGTGCTTTGTGGTGACTGAATCTGTTTCCTCAGAGCAGCCTCAGACCTCTACACTGTTAGTGAGCCTTGATCGCGAGATACAGCAGTGTTGTATACCTTAGATGAAAATATGTGCTAGTTCCTCATTACAGTACTGCAATACAATAAGAAGATAAATGAAATTAAACATTTTCACGACATAGCGTGCTACCACATTCACACTCTTCTTTCACCATGTTTAAAACAATGGCTGTGGCGTTAGTAGCTGTACCGGTGTACGAGGTTGTAAACAGCTGTGATGATTGCCGCGTGTTGTGCTGCAGGCTTCCTGAGCACGGGGGACCGCGTGGTGCCGGGGAACATGGGCTTCAAGGACCAGGTGATGGCGCTGCGCTGGGTCAAGGACAACATCGCCAGCTTCGGCGGAGACCCCGACAACGTCACCATCTTCGGCGGCAGCGCAGGGGCGTGGTCCTGCCACGCCCTCATCCTGTCTCCATTGGCCAAGGGTATGTACGTAACTACACATCATAAAGAAAAAAAATCAGAACACCTTGAACGACTAGAGATAGGACGCTCTTATTCACCAGACATGTACATTAGTATCTTCTGCAGAATTGATTAGCATTTAAACCACGTTGGACCGCGACACCACCTACTGTTAAAACTCTTGTTTTCGCTATAAACCGAATGGATCAGTATGACCTGAGCAGACGTGGAGGATGCCTCCCAGACGTATGCACGAACTGTACCGTCAGATCAGTGAGTTTGAAAGAGGGTGTATTATTGGTGTGAGAGTGGGATGCATCCATCTGGCAAACTCCTGCTCGTGTGGTACGAAGCGCTTCGGCAGTGCAGCGGGTGTCGAGTGTGTGCACAGTGGGGAAGGGTAAGGACAGGGGGGACCCCTTCCCCAGCCACTCCGAGAATATCGACACCTCATCCGAATGGCTTTGCAGGACAGATCTCCGTCCTCCTCGGCTCTGCCGCAACAATTGAACAGTGGTGATAGTCCGTCGCCGTTTATTACTGCATGGGTTAAGTGCGCGTCGTCTAATTCTCCGACTACATTAGACGAATGTGCAGAAACACGCTATATGGCAATGGCGTATGCAACGACGCCACTGAGGACGCATTTTGGTTCCTCGCAGACGGGGGTAGCGGCGTCCGCCCACGGTAGCTGAGTGGTCAGCGCTACAGAATCCTAAGGGCCCGGGTTCGATTCCCGGGTGGGTCGTAGATTTTCTCCGCTCAGGGACTTGGTGTTGTGTTTTCCTAATCATCATCATTTCATCCCCATCGACGCGCAAGCCGCCGAATTGGCGTCAAATCGAAAGACTTGCACCCAGCGAACGGTCTATCCGACGGGAGGCCCTAGTCACTCGACATTTACATTTAGGAGGAGCGGCATCACAATGACTGCATTCGCACAACGCATACAGCACCAGATGAAGTGGTGTGGGGTGCTACTGGATATAATCACAAATCACAAGTGGTGCTTGTCAGTTGACCTACGTGAATGAGACCCTGCGACCTGTGGCTATATCCTTCCTGCACAACACCCCAGACGCCATTTTTCAGCAAGGCAATGCACGACCACATGTTGCTGCAGAAACACGTGCCTCTTTGGTGTCACAGGATGTCCTGGCCCGCCATATCACCAGACATGTCGCCAATCGAAAATGTGTGGGACATGGTGAAGTGACGTGTGCAGCACTGTGACCCTACGCCAACTACTGCACATGAACTTTGGATGACAATACCAAAGGACGCCATTCGCGCATTGTACGCCCTCGATGCCAACACTCATGGAACATCGTCAATGCAGTGTGGATGGCAATACTAAAGGACGCCATTCGCACCTTATACACGTTGATGGCAACATGCATGGAACGAGCTAACAGGGGTCAAGGCGGACCCTGTGCCTGCTAGGCAACAGTCAAATGCTGAGCTGAGGTGACAAAAGCTAATCAGTTCTATGGAATATACTAATGTACACGTTCTGTGAATATGAACATTCTATCTCTAGTCGTTCAAGGTGGTCTGTTTTTTCTGAACATGACTATAGCTGTCACCACATTTCGGGACGTGTACTGCGTAAAAGGTATGACCATATTTTATTCTACTGAGTAAAGAACACTGCTCGATGAAAGATTATTTAAGGGAACACAACACAGCATTCCTGGACTTCGTCAGAAGAAGAGATCTTAAGTTCACTGGACAAAATACGCTCATGCTCATAAATTAAGAATAATTGCAGAATGTGGTGCCACACAACACATCGAACGCCGACTCAAAACATGCCCATATATGGCAATGTCACGGGCACCAGCGACGTCACAGCCGGCAGCTAGCGTATATAAGGGCGCACCAACAGCCCACTGACAGTCATAACATTTGACAATGGCCAAGGAGTGCTTGGCCGAAAGCTCGTGTAGTTTTAATCAATTGACGCGGTTGGAAACCCGAGAACATTTTATTCACCCACGTTGTTGCTCGTGGGAATGTCCCAAAAGCAACAACCAGGATCAAACGAAGAAATATAAACAGCTGAGACTCGGTAATAGGTTAAGTGAGGACTCAACTCCCATGTCCAAGATCGGTGGGCGACGAACTTCGTAGCACTCGCAAGCAGCACCCCACATTCCAACTGCGCGTGCACACCACCAGCGGTTCTGGCCCGACTCCGCGCGGTTGGGGATTTCTTGCTGCTCCTCGCCAACTGACCAACTGCCCAGTCACGGAAACGATGAAAGGACCAAATATACGTCGGCCGATGAGACGACCAACCGAACGACCAACCAACGGTCGTTCTCCTCCAATGTCGCTCCGTCGGACAGTTCATCTGTGTTGTCAGCGGTCGGCGAGCACTGACTGTCCGCGTCTCACCGGCGCTCCGTCCCAGACTTCACTGCTGCTGCGTCCTGACTGCACTGCTGATCCGTCTCCAACTCACTGCCGGACACACGTTGTTGTTGTCGCGGTCTTCAATCCTGAGACCAGTTTGAGGCAGCTGTCCATGCTACTCTATCCTGTGCAAGTTTCTTCATCTCCCAGTACTTACTGCAACCTACATCCTTCTGAATCTACTCAGTGTATTCATCTCTTGGTCTCCCTCTACGATTTTTACCCTCCACACTGCCCTCCAATGCTAAATATGTGATCCCCTGATGCCTCAGAACATGTCCTACCAATCGGTCCCTCCTTCTTGTCACGTTGTGCCACAAACTCCTCTTCTCCCCAATTCTGTTCAATACATCCTCATTAGCTATGTGATCTACCCATCTGATCATCAGCATTCTTCTGTAGCACCACGTTTTGAAAGCTTCAATTCTCTTCTTGTCCAAACTATTTATCATCTATGTTTCACTTCCATACATAGCTACACTCCATACAAACACTTTCTGAAACGACTTCCTGACGCTTAAATCTATACTCGATGTTAACAAATCTCTCTTCTTCAGAAACGATTTCCCTGCCATTGCCAGTCAACATTTTATACCCTCTCTACTTCGACCATCATCAGTTATTTTGCTCCCCAAATAGCAAAACTCCTTTACTACTTTCAGTGTCTCATTTCCTAATCTAATACCCTCAGCATCTCCCGACATAATTCGACCACATTCCATTATCCTCGTTTTGCTGTTGTTGATGTTCATCTTATATCCTCCTTTCAAGACACTGTCCATTCCGTTCAACTGCTCTTCCAAGTCCTTTGCTGTCTCTGACAGAATAACAATGTCATCAGCGAACCTCAAAGTTTTTATTTCTTCTCCATGGATTTTAATACCTACTCCGAATTTTTCTTTTGTTTCCTTTACTGCTTGCTCAATATACAGATTGAATAACATCGGGGAGAGGCTACAACCCTGTCTCACTCCCTTCCAACCACTGCTTCCCTTTCATGTCCCTCGACTCTTGTAACTGCCATCTGGTTTCCAGTCAACATTGTCAAAAGTTTTCTCTAAGTCTACAAATGCTAGAAACGTAGGTTTGCCTTTCCTTAATCTTTCTTCTAAGATAAGTCGTAAGGTCAGTATTGCCTCACGTGTTCCCATATTTCTACGGAATCCAAACCGATCTTCCCCGTCGGCTTCTATCAGTTTTTCCATTCGTCTGTAAAGAATTCGCGTTGGTATTTTGCAGCTGTGTCTTATTAAACTGACTGTTCGGTAATTTTTACATCTGTCAACACCTGCTTTCTTTGGGATTGGGATTATTATATTCTTCTTGATGTCTGAGGGTATTTAGCCTGTCTCATATATCTTGCTCACCAGATGGTAGAGTTTTGTCAGGACTGGCTCTCCCAAGGCCGTCAGTAGTTCCAACGGAATGTTGTCTACTCCCGGGGCCTTGCTTCGTCTCAGGTCTTTCAGTGCTCTGTCAAACTCTTCACGCAGTATCGTATCTCCCATTTTATCTTCATCTACATCCTCTTCCATTTCCATAATATAGTCCTCAAATATATCGCCCTTGTATAGGCCCTCTATATACTCCTTCCACCTTTCTGCTTTCCCTTCTTTGCTTAGAACTGGGTTTCCATCTGAGCTCTTGATATTCATACAAGCGGCTCTCTTTTCTCGTGCGCGGCTCATTTATTATATTCGAACTGAAAATATGTTCAGGGATTCTGCAGCCACCTGAAGTTAGGAGTATTGGTCTCTAATTTTGCGGGTCCGTTCTTTTAGCCTTCTATATACAGGAGTCACCTGCGCTATTTTATAGTCGTTGGAACTTCGTGCCGTGCCAGAGATTCATGATAAATGAAAACTAGGTAATGGGCCACTGCCGCAGAGCACTCTTTCTATAACCAAATGGGGATTCCATACGGACCTGGCGATTTATTTGCTTTCATCTTTCAGCTGCTTCTCTACCCCGGCTATGTTTATTAATATGTCGTCCATACGGGAGTCTGTCCGATGGTCAAATGACAGTACTTTTCAGAATGAAATTTTCACTCTGCAGCGGAGTGTGCGCTGATATGAAACTTCCTGGCAGATTAAAACTGTGTGCCCGACCGAGACTCGAAATCGGGACCTTTGCCTTTCACAGGCAAGTGCTCTACCATCTGAGCTACCGAAGCACGACGTTTCATATCAGCGCACACTCCGCTGCAGAGTGAAAATCTCATTCTGGAAACATCCCCCAGGCTGTGGCTAAGCCATGTCTCCGCTATATCCTTTCTTGCAGGAGTGCTAGTTCTGCAAGGTTCGCAGGAGAGCTTCTGTAAAGTTTGGAAGGTAGGAGACGAGGTACTGGCAGAAGTAAAGCTGTGAGTACCGGGCGTGAGTCGTACTTCGGTAGCTCAGATGGTAGAGCACTTGCCCACGAAAGGCAAAGGTCCCGAGTTCGAGCCTCGGTCGGGCACACAGTTTTAATCTGACAGTACTTTTGTACGATCTCCTGTGTGAACGATTTCTTTGGAAGAGAAATTTAAAACTTCGGCTTTAGTTTTGCTATCTTCAACTGCCAGACCAGATTGGACAACAAGGGACTAAATGGAAGGCTTAGACCCGCTCAGCGATTTTATATACGATCAGAATTTTCTCGCGTTCTTTTTTGCTAAGTATGGCGGTGGTAATTGTTGTAGGCCTATGATTCACGCATAGATCTTTTCACAAACGCACGAAGCTGTACTAACCTCCGATTGTAGTTATTTGTGTTATTTGAACCAGTTTCCGAGTGAACACCGCAAAATGAACTGCATGAAAGAAACCTGGAGTGAGGCGCACCGCCAAAGACAATTGCTAAGAGGGGCACGTGAAGCTATAGCGTCTTCAACAGGACACAGAACATTGAGAAAGGACTGGAAGGATGCAGTCTGGGCCGACGAGTCGAGATTTTGTCCCTTTTTAAATGATCCATGTGACAGACTACAGTGATGGGCCAATCAGACATTTCAAAAATGGTTCAAATGGCTCTGAGCACTATGGGACTTAACATCTGAGGTCATCAGTCCCCTAGAACTTAGAACTACTTAAACCTAACTAACCTAAGGACGTCACACACATCCATGCCCGAGGCTTGCGAGCTTAGCAGTCGCGCGGTTCCGGACTGAAGAGCCTACAGCCGTTCGGCCACCGAGGCCGGCTTAGACACTTCACTGGCGCTGTGTGGATGATCTAGTTCAGAGTAGAGGTGATTTTGTAATGTTTTAGTTTTTTTTTTTCGTACCACGCTTGGGTCCACTGACTCCGACTACTGTGCACATGGTCCAGAACGTTTATTTGAACATATTCGGTAACCAAATGTCGCCCTTTCATCTACGTACTTACCATGAGTATGCTGTGAATACTTCCATTTTCAGAATGACATCAGCTGCGTTCACAGGGCTCCACAGATACGTTCCTGATTTGACGAACATACAAGTATCCTTACATCACGTGATTTTAATCCAATTAAAAAATGTCTGGGCCTAATTGAAACAGTGGGTGAAACGTAGCAAACAACATCCCCTTATTTTAGTGGTTCTACAGAATCTAATCACAAGTGAATAACTTCCTGTACTTATGGCTGATCTGAAGAAAGATGTGGTCTGTCATTTCAAATTGAAGCCACTATCAACGCTAGAGGTGGTGTAACTCGCTATGAGCGTGATATCTCCTGAGGGTTACTCATCTTACAAGGGGAGACAACGACGTTGGGATCACGGATTTACTTCAGGCTTGGTGCACTTTAGTAGGCAATTAAAAGAGCACAATGCACGAGCAGTAAGGTGCACTACTCTGGCAATTCCGAGAAGCTTCAGGCGTCTATTATGGAACTCATATATCTGTTCGTGGGTGCCGGTCAAGTGGTTAGCATTTGGACTTCGTAAGACCAACGTGTATGAAGGAACGGTTCGACTCTCCCTCAAACCTTCATTTCTGCAGTACAAATGGTAACTCCGTGATATTCAAAAAATTTGCACCCTACACTATTCGTTCTTGCTACATTAGCAGCATTCCACCGCTACGTAGGTTATCTGCCAAGTGCTGCCTGCCGCTATGTCTGCAGCTCGAAGTGTCGAGGTGCAAGGTAGTTTAGGGTACCTTACCAGATTGCATGTATAAAACATGTCGTAAATCATCACAGGGATATGTTTTGAGGAAAACTCTATGCGCTTTTTCATTTACCTTTCGACAATTATAAAAATGTTTATTCTAAATAATAAGTAGTCAAATAACATGAAATTCACTAAAACTTCATGCAAATACATGTGGTTTTTAAAAATTGTATTACCTTACAAATGTTATATAAATTGAACAATGTGACCAATGATGAAAAAATCTAGACTAACAATTAAGTCTGACCTGGAATACAACCATCGCTTGATACAACTTTATCTCACGAATCTCAAACGGTAACCACTTTTTTATGTCATTTTTATGTCATTTGTTCGGGGCGGATGTCCATGACACTGCTTCAAGTTCATCGTTGATACATTCACTCATCTTATTATTATTATTATTACACACGTTACAAGCCTTTTATCACACCACGCGAAACGTTCATGACTACTTGTTCTTCCTGTTCTTCCAGTACTCCTCCATTCGTTCACTAAAGGCTCTCTTTCTTTCTTCCGTCCACTTTGGCCTTTGGGCTTTAGGTGCTGTTTTCTCTGACATCACTTCCCACTCGTACATCTTGCACCTAGAGACGCCTTTGTCCATGACGTCCGCTGAATCTATCTGAGCTCTTTCCTGATCGAATTTGACTTGTGTCATCCAGGCTGTAGTGGTCTTGAGTCTCTGGGTGTACCTTAGGATTCTGTTGGTGTCTGGTCTGTGGAAGTCTGCTTATGTGTCCATAAAATTTTAGGCACCCCTTTCTAATGTCCGCTGCGATGTTGGAGAACTTCTCTGTGATGTCCCTGGAGTGAAGCCTATATCCATCGTCCGTGAGTTTTAGCCCAATGATTTTCCTAACGATTTTTCTTTCCTGTATGAGAATGTTCTACAAGATCGGCCTTTGTGTGTAAGATCAGTGTCTCACTAGCGTATAGGACCTCAGGTTTGATTGTTGTAGTGACGAATTTTGGTGCAGGTGGACAAACATTTCTTGCTATAAATATCCTGTCTTTTGTATAAGGCTCTCGTCATTTTCAATGACCTAGTGTTCTGGGCAATTTTCTCCTTTCCTGTCGGTTCGAGCACTTCATGTAGGTACTGTTGATCTTGCCATACTTTGTGATCAGATTTGGAATGTTTAATTTCGTGCAAAAGAACTCAGTTTTCTGAAAGGAAATCTGTAGCCCCACTTTTTCTGCCCATTCTTTGAGTACTTCTATCTGTCTGATTGCTGTAGTTTCGTTATCTGTGAGTAGTGCCAGATTTTATTATTGTTATTATTAAAGTGGGCAGCTATCCCTCTGACCGCACACGTTGAGCTAGTGTGCCGGCACCACTTAACCACCAAGAACTCTTAACTTCCAGCACCTACGTAAAGATACATCAGTTACATAATAAATAAACTGGAAGCAGTCTTGATCACATAAATTTTTTAAAGTGGTGACCGATTTCGATCTTATTATAAGATAATCTTCAACCCTTATTGACTGCCGGAGGCGGTGGCGCATGGTTACCCTCTTGTGTGTGGCTGGTGGCGTCTGCAGTACCAGCAAGAGGGTTGCCATGCGCCACCGCCTCTGGCAGACAATTATGGTCTGAAGATGATCTTATAATAAGATCGAAACCGGTCACCACTTTAAAAAATTTATGCGATCATGTCCGCTTCCAGTTTATTTATAATAATTATAGATCTCTGTTTCCTATAATAAGAACTATGTTCTTTAAAATGTTAAAATTTACATAACACACGCGTAAAACTTCTGTTGCGATTTTCTCGCAATTGCCAGAGCAGTGCGTCTTACTACTTGAGCATTATGTTGTTTTAATGGCCTACTAAAGGAGTAGTTCTCTGCAAATTGACTCTCACTAAATTTTGAGAAAACACAGTTTATAAAATTCTGTACAGTAAATGGCACAACACCATTGATAAATATAGACTATGAACAGAAGTTTGTTGCTAAGATAGAATATTCAAAATTTCTGGATGTGTGCATTGATGAGAAATTGAATTGCAAGAAACACGTGGATGATCTGCTGAAACGGTTAGGTTCAGCTACTTATGCTATTAGGGTTATTGCAAATTTTGGTGATAAACATTGTGGTGTCACCGCCAGACACCACACTTGCTAGGTGGTAGCTTTAAATCGGCCGCGGTCCATTAGTACATGTCGGACCCGCGTGTCGCCACTGTCAGTGATCGCAGACCGAGCGCCGCCACACGGCAGGTCTCGAGAGACTTACTAGCACTCGCCCCAGTTGTACGGACGACTTGCTAGCGACTACACTGACGAAGCCTTTCTCATTTGCAGAGAATATAGTTAGAATAGCCTTCAGCTAAGTCAATTGCTACGACCTAGCCAGGCGCCATCAACAGTTTTGAACGTACCGTCCAGAACGATGTATTGAAATGATGGATTAAAGTTAAGTATTCCAGCAGCTACGTACTTTTCTTTATAGCGTTCATTACGTATCCTGTTTCAGACCTATCTCTAGCCTGCGTGAGTTTAATGCGTGCCTTTCGGCTACTTCCGTGTGGCGTGGCAGTCTTGTTACGCCACAACAAACATATCATTAAATTAGCCTACTGCGCCTATTTTCATTCACTGCTTTCATATGGCATCATATTTTGGGGCAATTCGTTATTAAGATAGAAAGTATTCATTGCACAAAAGCGTTTAATCAGAGTAAAACATGGAGCCCACCCAAGATCACCTTGCAGACATTTATTTGAGGAACTCGGGATATCACAGTACCTTCGCAATACATATATCCACTTATGAAATTTGTTATTAATATTCCGTCCCAACTCAGAAATAATAGCGACGTACATAGCTACATCACTAGAAGAATGGATGATCTTCACTATTCTGGATTAAATCTCAATTTGAAATAGAAAGGGGTGAATTATGCTGCCACAAAAATCTTTGGTCATTTACAAAATACCATTAAAAATCTGACAGATAGCCAACCAACATTTAAAAGCAAATTAAAACAATGTCTAAGTGACAACTCTTTTCACTCCATAGATGAATTTTCAGATATGAAGTAGCATCTGTATATATATATATATATCAATTATTTTGTGTAAAGAAAACTTACGTTAAACTGGCACGTTCCAAGTCGTTACGAAATGTCGTATTCATGATCTACGGAACAAGCATTAATGTATGTACGTACAAAGTTTGAAGTGAACCTGTGATCTCAACGTCGTGGCCTCGCCTTGTTAAATAAATTGCACTTACTAAAACCAAGCTGGCTGTAGTATCACTAGAACATTCCAATGGTATTAGTGAATCTATCGCCAAAAGCAGTCAGCAGCATGAGTCTTGAACTTCCCATCACGGCAATGTCTATAAAGACGGAGCTCGCTTGTACAGAGAGAACTCTTCGGCAACGGTCCTTACTCCTCTTGCATTTATTGCAAATTTATCACCCAGCCCTAAGTTCCAAGTGACTGGAAGAAAAGCGTAGATAACTCCCAGTATATTGGCAACGGTGAAGAACGGACCCACAAAATTACAGACCAATACCCTTACCGTCGGTTCGCAGCAGAATAAATGACCTCGTTCCATTTTCGAATATAATAAATACCGTTCAGACGGAAAACTTTCCATTTACAAAACCGTCCGGATTTGGGAAGCATCGGTCGTGAGAAACTCAGCTTGCCGTTTTTTCTTCACATGATATCCTGTGAACCACGGATGGTGCGCAACAGGCTGTTTTCATTTTTCCGGAAAGTGCCTCACACAGTGCTAACAGCAGACTGTCAACTAAGGGCCGAGCGCACGGAGCAAGTTCTCACATATGTGAGTAGCTCCCAGATTTCTTCAAATATTCAGAACAGTACGTTGTCCTTGACGGCTAGTGTTCATCAGAGGCAAGGGTATCGTCAGGAGTGTCCCCAGGATAGTGCGCTGTTATTCTCTGTACACATAAATGATTTGGCGGACAGGGTGGAGAGCAATCTGCGGTTGTTTGCTGATGACGCTTTAGTGCTCCGGAAGGTGTCGCCGCTGAGTGAACGTAAGAGTATACACAACGGCTTGGAGAGATTTCTATTTGGTATGATGAATACCGGGTAAAACTAAATGTGGTAAAATGCAGTTAATGCCGCTGATCATGCAAAATAATACCGAGTTATTGTAAACGATGGACCCATTTCAAAACTTCGTATTTATTCAAGTACAAATCCAAAATAAACAAGCTCTTTATCAATGAAAAGAGGAAGTTTCAAAGTTTTCTTTCTTTCATAATGTTTGATATCAATTTAATAAATTTTATAATTTGTAATTAATTAGTTTTTAATAACTATTTAATAATAAGAAATGTGATAAATGTTATAAATGTTCAATGCGGCCCCCGTTCGCTGCAAGGCAAACATCGACGCCGTAGCCAAACTCGTCCCACACACGCGAAAGCGTATCTGCTGTTGCTGAGTGCACGACAGCAGTGATCCGGTTCCGCAGATCTATCAGAGTGCTTGGTAGAGGCGGGGTGTAAACAGCTTCCTTCACATAACCCCATAAGAAATAGTTGCAGCCAGTCAGATCAGCAGATCTCGGTGGTCAGAAGTGCAGAGCCAGGTTCTCAGGTCCCCTGCGACCGGTCCATCGTTGAGGAAGGGAGTCATTGAAAAAGCCTTGTACATCACAGTGCCGATGGGGTGGAGCTCCATCCCGCTGGAAAATGAAGTCCTGGGAATCTTCCGTAACGTGAGGGAGCAGATATTGTTTCAACATGTCCAGATACGTGATTCCTGTTACAGAACGAACTGATCTTCGGTGAGTCTCTTTCGTGTTGCAATGGTAAATGTGGATTTTCCAAATCCCATATGCGAACACTGTGTCTGTTTACTTTTCCACTAAGGTGGAACTTCTCTTCATCGCTAAAAATTACACACTCTAGAAATGCGTCGTCTTCCATCTTTCCTAGCACAAACCATAAAATGCGATAGGCTTCTCTCCGTCATTGGGGTTGGCAGCCTGCAGAAGTTGTGATCGGTACAGCTTGTACAGCAAACGCCGTCTCAGAACTTTCCATACAGTTTGTTGGGGTATTCCAAGTTCTCAACTGGCTCTATTGGTAGACTTATTGGGACTATACACAGAACTTTCTCGAATCCGTCGGACATCATCCTCCGACATACGCGGTCGGCCTGTGCTTTTTCCTTTGCGCACACTCCCAGTCTGTTTAAATTGCTTAAACCAACGGCTAATGCTCTTGCGAGTTGATGGTTCAATACCGAATCTGGTACGAAATGCCCGCTGCACTACGATCTGTGACTCACTTTTCGCGAACTCAAGAACTTAGAAAACCTTGTGCTCCACAGTCGTCATCTCATTCACAACTGACAGTGAAACGGAAAGACGACCCTATTGCCGCGCGAACTCTACCAGCCGCTTCTGAAACCATCACCGCCCGCCCGCCGCCACCCGCCAAAAACTTCCAAACTTCCTCTTTTCATTGGTACATAGCTTGTTTATTTTGAATTTGTACTTGAATACATATGAATTTTTGAAAATGAGTCCTTTAGAATAACCCTGTACTTTAATGTTCGAATAGAGTATTAGTGGTGGTGCTGCTTGCCTCAGTCACATTAGTTAAAAACAGAAGTGTAACGTTGCAAAGAGACATGAACTGGAACAGCACGTAAGATCGGCACCTTCTCCAGAATCAAATGGTTCAAATGGCTCTGAGTACGGGACTTAACATCTGAGGTCATCAGTCCCCTAGAACTTAGAACTACTTAAACTTAACTAACCTAAGGACATCACACACATCCATGTTTGAGGCAGGATTCGAACCTGAGACCGTAGCGGTCGCTCGGTTCCAGACTGTAGCGCCTAGAACCACTCGGCCACTGCGGCCGTTTCTCCAGAATCACCTTGACCATTTTGCCACATGGTGCAAGCAGTGTCTCCTTAAAATCAATCCATCCAAGACCCAGGCAATCATTGTAGGTCGTACCACTCGCTCCTTCTGGCTCCTTGATTTTTCAATCTGTGCCGTCCTGTCCACCTCTCCCCCCACCCTCACCCACCTTGGACTCACCACTGTCACCTCACCTGGATCCATATCCGCTCAATCCAATCCAAAGCCCACAACCGCCTCCATCTCCTTAAACTCCTCTGGAAGTTGAACCCCTCTAACATCCTCCACACCTACAAGTCCTTAATCCGTCCCATCCTCTGTTATGCCAGTCCCATCTGGATATCCGTCCCCCCCCCCCCCCCACTCCCAAATTCTATAAGTCCTTCCAGATCCTCTAGCGCCATGCACTCCTCCTCGTCTTCCATATACTTCACCCGTCCCCTGCACGGATCCTCTATGACCTGATTGCTTTCCCCCTCTGCTCCTTTTCCTCGAACATATCCAAGTCCTCTACACCTCCATCCGACTTGATCCCCCCCATCCCCTGCTTGTTCCTCTCCTCTCCAACCCCCACCCTCTGCCGCCCCTTCACCGTTGTGGCCCCCCTACCCTCCACTTCTATGCCCTTCATCTCCTTTCCCAAGATGGATTCTGGCAACTCCCCCTGCCGGATGATGCACTCTCTCCCTCCATTTATCCCTCCTGTCAACTCTGATCCTCACCTCCCACTCCCTCCCTCTGTCCTTTTCCTGAGCTCCCTCCCCTCCTACCATCCTGCTTTTCCCCACCTACCCTTTCTTTGACTGCTTCCTCTCCTCCTTTTTCTTTCCCCACCACTGCTTTCCCCACTCCTTCTCGCATCCAACCTGCCTCCCTTTTTCTCTCTCCCTGCATCGGCTCCCCCCCCCCCCCTTTGCTTTGCTTTTCTTCTCCTCCTCCCTTTCTTCCCCCTCATCTCTCTAGGTCTATAAGCAAAATTGGCGCATTTCGGGGACTGAAAATCCGCATTTCGACATCGAGAAGTCTCTTCGCCCTCAGCGGGTGACTGTGTGGTGTGCAACGTCCAGTCACGGAATAATCGACATTTCTTGATGGCGTGGTGACTACTGAACAGTACGTGACGTTTTTGGAAGATGATTTCATCCCCCTCATCCAAAGAGACCCTGATTTCGACAGGATGTGGTTCATGCAAGACGGAGCTAGACCCCATCGAAGCAGGAGAGTATCTGATGTCCTGGAGGAGCACTTTGAGGACCGCAGGCCGCCATGTTCTCTGAATCTGAACATATGCGACTCCTTTTTGTGGGGCTGTATTACAGACAAGGTGTACAGCAATAACCTCAGAGGCACTGCTGACCTAAAAACAGCCATTCAGGAGGTCATCGAGAGCATCGATGTTCCGACACGTCAGCGGGTCATGCAGAATTTCGCTAATCGTTTGCGCCACATCATCGGCAATGATGGCATGCATATCGAAGTTGTCATAACCTAAAACCGATTATCTGTAGTGACGTTTACATGTGTGCACGCTCTAATATCTAATTTACTTTTTTTTCATGTAGTTCAATAATCGTCACCCTGTATGTATGACGTGAGCTACCGGTTTCAAACTGCACGTTCCCTATCACGTGCTGATGGTTCACAAGAGATCCCTCACCACTGTTCTTATCGGCCTCTTACCACAATATTTGTGCCTCTGTAGGCCACTTTACTTACCACTTTCCCATGTATAGCAGTAACCAAGATATTTGGGAAACGGGCATTAGCTGAGAAGTGTACTTCTGACAATATGAGGTTTTGGATTCAATACATTTATCAAAGCATTAAAACAGTGGGCGATAAGGACAGAATAAATGTCAGAGAAAAGAAGTGTTATATTATGGTTTTACCAGTGTCTGAGTTTTCTGATTATGTTTCTCTATTGCTTACATTGAGCTGGGTGACTCAGTGGAATAATGGTCCAAATATTTGGGGTTTAATCTCTGGTCAGTCCTAGTAATTTTACGAATGTTCTCTCCCTTCTTTCGCCTTTTTCAATGCCAAGCTGCACCGTGGTTTGGAATCCACCTCAAACAGTATGTCTCCCTATAACTGGCTGGGCAGTGGGGTACCACCTCTCACATGACTGTGTGTAGTAAAGCACTTTAATGTTCAAACCGAACTTCGCATTGATGGTAGCTTTATCTCCACATTGTTGTGTTACGACCCTTGCAGGCCTGTTCCACAAAGCCATCGGACACAGTGGTGTAGCTGTGGGGGACGGCGTGTGCTCCGATCGCATGCGGGCTCGCTCCTTCGCGCTGGGCGCCCACCTGGGCCTCGAAACCGACGACTCTAAGCAGCTGTTGGACTTCCTGAGGAAACAGCCTGCGCAGCTGCTGATCGAGAACGCGATGTTTGGTCGCACTGAGGAGGTACGTCACTATATTCCGCAATAGGATCCTAAATACTGCTTGATTTTGAAGTGCTTCGTCACGTGTTTTGGCGCTGACGCTCAGCTGCTTCGCGGTTTCGATTAGAGTCGAAAGAGCTGCTAACAGCCAGACAACGTCAACGCGGAAGCGTCATCTTGGGCAACGTCAAATGGGCAGAGTCAAATGGGACAGCGTCAGTCAGCAAGCGTCGTTAGGCGTAGTGTTAAACTGGACAGCGTTAAATGGTGCTAAATCTCATGGGTCAAACGAGGCTGCATGAAATCGAAGAGCATCATGTGGCGCAGCGTCTAATCAGACAGCATTAAAGGAGGCAGCATCAAATAACGCACACTATATAGCTGAGCAGTTTTACCTTCATCAATATCATGGATTAAAACTATTGCCCTTTACAATACCACAAGCCCTGAGGTAATGGGGTGGGCAGAGGGGAGCCTGCGGCTATCGAGCGTACGGGGTGCAGTCGTCTGCAAGTGGTTGCTCACGTCGGCACCAATGATGCCTGTCGCTTGGGTTCTGAGGCGATCCTCAGTTCGTACAGGCGGCTGGCGGATTTTGTGAAGACCGCTGGCCTCGCAAGCGGGGTGCAAGCAGAGATCTCTATTTGCAGCATCGTTCTCAGAGTGGATCGGGGTCCTTTGGTTTGGAGCCGAGTGGAGGGTCTCAACCAGAGGCTTCGTCGACTCTGTGACGGTCTTGGCTGCAGATTTCTAGACTTGCGCTATTGGGTGGGGAATTGTAGGACGCCCCTAGATAGGTCAGGGGTGCACTACACAAAGGAAGCGGCTACTCGGATAGAAGAGTACTTGTGGCGTGAACATGGGGGTTTTTAGGCTAGGCAGTAGTGCGAGGTGTCCTGATGAACACTCACCAGTCGACGTGCAGGCAGGGAAATCAGGATGTGCTCACACTTCAGCTATCAAGATATTAGCAGTAATTTTCAGAGTGTTCGGAATAAAGTTCCTGAGTTTACTGCCCTCCAGGAAGCGTGTGGCACGCAAATTATTCTCTGGACTGAGACCTGGCTGAACTCTGAGATAGGAAGTTCTGAAATATTTAGTGAGGGTTGGAACGTGTATCGGAAAGACAGATTAGACACTGTAGGGGGTGGTGTCTTCATTGCAGTTGACAAAAATATTGTGTCTACTGAGGTCGAAGTAAAGTGTGATTGTGAAGTTATCTGGAAACGTTTAACAGGGCTAGGGGAAATTAAAGTTAATTGTTGGGTGTTATTACCGGCCACCAGGTTCCACCGTGACAGTTCTAGAATCGTAGAAGTACCCGGATCATGCTATATTAGTCGGAGGCGACTTCAACCTACCTAGTATAGACTGGGATATCTATGGATTCATTACAGGTGGTACAGACAAGCCGTCGTGTGAATAACTTTTGAACACATTATCCGAAAACTGTCTTGAGCAGCTAAATCGACAGCCAACGCGTAATGGAAATATTTTAGATCTGGTAGCCTCGAAAAGACCAGACCTCATCGATGATGTCAGTGTTGAGACAGGGATTAGTGGTCATGATGATGTCATTACGACTATGGTTACGAAAGTTAAAAAGTCGGTCAAGAAGGCTAGGAGAGTATTCTTACTGGAAAGAGCAGATAAGTAGTTGTTAGCATCCCACTTAGTAAATGAATAGACTTCATTTACTTCCAGTACGATGGACGTGGAAGAATTATGGGCAAATTTTAAACACATTGTAAATCGCGCATTGGACAAGTATGTGCCGAAAAAGTGGGTTACGGACGGAAAAGACCCACCGTGATTTAACAGCGCAAATCGGAGAATGATCAGGAAGCAAAGACAGTTGCGGTACAAGAGAGATCGGGAGAATGAGGACAGGCAAAAGTTAGTAGAGATTCGTGCTGCTGTAAAAAGAGCGATGCGCGAAGCATTCAACCACTACCACCGTCATACCTTAGCAAAATATCTTGCTGAAAACCCAAGGAAATTCTGGTCTTCAGTAAAATCAGTAAGAGGGTCGAAGGCTTCCATCCAGTCACTCACTGATCAGTCTGGCCTGGCAACGGAAGGCAGCAAAACGAAAGCTGAAGTTTTAAATTTAGCATTTGAGAAATCTTTCACACAGGAGGATCATACAAACATACCGCCGTTTGAATCTCGTACAGATTCCCGTATGGAGGACATAGTGATAGACATCCCTGGGGTTGTGAAGCAGCTGAAAGGGTTGAAAATAAATAAATCGCCAGGTCCTGATAGGATTCCAATTCGGTTTTACAGAGAGTACCCTACTGCATTGACTCCTTACTTAGCTTGCATTTATCGCGAATCTCTTGCCCAACGTAAAGTCCCGAGCGGCTGGAGAAAAGCGCAGGTGACGCCTGTAAATAAGAAGGGTAGAAGGACGGATCCTCAAAATTACAGACCAATATCCTTAACATCGGTTTGTTGCAGGATTCTCGAACATATTCTCAGTTCGAATACAATGAATTTCCTTGAGACAGAGAAGTTGCTGTCCATGCATCAGCTCGGCTTTAGAAAGCATCGTTCCTGCGAAACGCAACTCACCCTTTTTTCACGTGATATCTTGCGAACCATGAATGCCATATTCCTTGACTTCCGGAAATCGTTTGTCGCGGTGCCCCACTGCAGACTCCTAACTAAGGTACGAGCATATGCGATTGGTTCCCAAATATGTGAGTGGCTCGAAGACTTCTTAAGTAATAGAACCCAGTACGTTGTCCTCGATGGTGAGTGTTCATCGGTGAGGGTATCATCTGGAGTGCCCCAGGGACGTGTAGTAGGTCCACTGTTGTTTTCTATCTACATAAATGATCTCTTGGATAGGGCGGATAGCAATGTGCGGTTGTTTGCGGCTGATGCTGTGGTGTACGGGAAGGTTTCGTCGTTGAGCGACTGTAGAAGGATACAAGATGACTAGGACAGGATTTGTGATTGGTGTAAAGAATGGCAGCTAACTCTTAGATAAATGTAAATTAATACAGATGAATAGGAAAAATCCCGTAATGTTTGAATACCCCAATAGTAGTGTAGCGCTTGACACAGTCACGTCGATTAAATATTTGGTCGTAACATTGCAGAGCGATATGAAGTGGGATAAGCATGTAATGGTAGTTGTGTGGAAGGCAGATAGTCGCCTTCGGTTCATTGGTAGAATTCTGGGAAGATGTGGTTCATCTGTAAAGGAGACCGCTTATAAAACACTAATACGACCTATTATTGAGTACTGCTCGAGCGTTTGGGATCCCTATCAGGTCGGATTGAGGGAGGACATAGAAGCAATCCAGAGGTGGGCTGTTAGATTTGTTACTGGTAGGTTTGATCATCACGCGAGTGTTACGGAAATGCTTCAGGAACTCGGGTGGGAGTCTGTAGAGGAAAGGAGGCGTTCTTTTCGTGAATCGCTACTGAGGAAATTTAGAGAACCAGCATTTGAGGCTGACTGCAGTACAATTTTACTGCAGCCAACTTATATTTCGCGGAAAGACTCCAAAGATAAGATAAAAGAGATTAGGGCTCGTACAGATGCATATAGGCAGTCATTTTTCCCTCGCTCTGTTTGGGAGTGGAACAGGTAGAGAAGATGCTTGTTGTGGTACGAGTTACCCTCCGCCACGCACTGTATGGTGGATTGCGGAGTATGTATGTAGATGTAGATGTAGGGTTGAAGAGATGTAAAGCAGTCAGAATGTTTCGGCTTGTTAAGTCATCTTAAAGTAAAATCATTCCAGTGACTTAAGTAGCTGATGTGACTGTATATTTTCAGACATTATTAAATTGCTACATGAATATGAGGCACTTGTCACTGAGTACCACATTTCCTAGAAGTTTTAATACCTGTCACTATTAACGAACAGTGAAATGTTCTTATATTAGCTTAAAGTGAAGGGTGCGGATCATAAGCTGTTACAACTCTGTACTGACCACACCACAGTTTTAGCTGGCGATCGATACTAATTTTCCTCTGGGTTTATTCAGTGACTCCGTCTACCACCACATGTTGAATAAGATCCCTCCATTTCATTGCACATTTTTATAACGTCTGTAGCTAATGTGCTTAACATCTTTTCGGGTGTTAGGTCGCATCGACATTAAACACTAAAATGTAGTAGAAAAAAATATTCGGTTGGTTCGTGGACTGACAACGTGTTAGAAGAAGAGACAGGAGTCGATATATAAAAGACAGAATTTAAAAGAACTTCAGAAAACCTAATATTAAATAAGGCATAAGGGACGGACAACATCCCATCGGAGTTTCTACAATCATTGGGGGAAGGAAGTAGCAACAGAACCACTATTCACGTTTGTGTGTACAATGTATGAGTCTGGCAACATATCATCCGACTTTCGGAAAAACATCATCCACACAATTCCGAAGATCGCAAGCGCCGACAAGTGTAAGAATTACGACACAAGCAGCTTAACAGCTCATGCATCCAAGTTGCTGACAAGAATAATATACAAAAGAGTGGAAAAGAAAATTGAGTCGCCCAGTTGCAAAACCTGCTAAACGAAAATAAAATTAGGAAATCATAAAAAATATGGGCAGTATGTTTTCTACAAGATAAACGAAATATTCTATTTTTTAAAAAGTTGGGAAAAACTCTTTTTTCAAGTGTAGTAATCTGTACACTCTCAGACTGACTGTATTTTTGAAATTTTTATACAAAATTTCCGAATAGCAGTTTTGCAACCGTAGGACCATTTCAGTATATTTTGCAACCATTGTAATATTGCTTTGATGTGCATTCTAGTATCGTAGCTATGCAAATTTTTAAATGAAATTAATATGTGAATAAACAATTAAATAAATACTAAAGATTAAATAAATAATATTTTTTAGCAAAATCTCAGTGCTGAAAGTGCCATTTGAATTTGCTAAGGTTTTTAAGGAATCAAACGAAATAGTAAAGGAAAGCAGGGTAAGCCTATTAGATTTATTGAAGGAAAACACAATGCACTCAATTACGAAAACAACAATTTGAAAAATAGAACAAAAACATACGTATCATAAAAGAAACACATCGAATCTGACAGTTGTCTACAGAAATCGTCTACAATCACTGCGAGTAAAAAAGGCCCAACAAAAGCAGCAAAGAATAGTTGAAAAGATAAGTTTACAACATTTCCGTTACCTCCGCATCAAGTAATTCGAAAGTCTCCTATCTTTTCTTAGGACCTGTACTTCTTATTGACCTTGAAAGACTGCAACATAAAATGTAAGGTTATCGTGTTGTTACCAGCCATCACCATAATGCCTAAGTAGCAAAGCTTTTGCATCCTTTACTTTAGCATCTTCATTACTGCACGTTTCAGGACAAGAACAGGCATTTCGGTATCTTTCAACGACTTTCCTTTTTTGAGGGTGCTTTCTGGTTCTTGGAACTCCAAGTTATAAAACTGTTTCTCTTGTATAAGACAAATCTTTTTGTTCTTGCTTTTGGTTACACATATCCTTTTAGCTTATTGAAAGACGAAGTGCCATCTACCTGTTTCTTTCAGCACATGAGCAGTGATTGCTTTCCAGTCCCTCACATCGCAATCGTCTCCTAAGCAAACAAGTTTAATATATCCGTCAGGGTTTTCGATATCTTTCCCCTCTGTCTGGGGGGGGGGGAAGAAAAGAATGGCCTACAATGGGAAACGATATTTCAATCTTTTCCACAGCAGGGAGCACCCTGTTCAAAAACCAGTGCATTATCATTCCGATAATGGTTTTGTTCTTGTTCTGACCTCCACAGTCATCAGCGAACAGACGAACCTTTTTAATAATGTCGAGTTTGATTCGCCCAATGTATGGTACACAGCAAACGCTATCAGGTTTGTATCCTTTTCGTAGTCCCTCTCAAATGACACATACGAGTAAACGTTTTCCGAAGTCTGGGTAGCATGAGAATTGCCAATGCAAACTGTGGAGGTATACAGGTGCGCCTGCCTTGAGAAGTAAGCGGCCAGATCAGGCAGTTTTAGAAGAGGCGCGTTCTTTTGGCGTCATAGGCAATAGCGACTACTCCTTCTTCGTCTTCTTCTGACAAGTCATAAGAAACAGCGGCTTTTTCCTCGTGAACGACGAGCTCCGCTTTTAGTTTCTAATGTGTTTCTTTACTTTTACTTGTAGAATAACGTTAACAGTATTTGTATATCTTCATGAATCACCCCGTATAATGACAGTTGATTCTGCACAACGACTCTGATAACAGCCAGACGTTACTGGCTTCGGAATGGGAACCGCAAACGTTTGATTACGAGGCGACAACTGAATCGTCCACCGGAAAACACGTCTGGCATGTCATACACGGCATTAGTGGCAGTACGAGTCTCATATGATAGGACCTAATTTGTATGCGTGAGATATGCCTCCTTGTCCAATTTAGGTGTTCGTATGAATGTGAATGTGATCAGTCCCAAGTAAATAATGAAAACATAACAGTTTGTCAAATAACCTGGAACAAATGATCGCAACACTTTCACAGTCACACAGTTTCTCTGTACTTTGCCAAAACAAACGGTTTTGAAGCTGCGTTACGTGTTGACTGTTGATTTCCTTCGTTGTAACATAGTTCATACCCGTTTATTTGTTGTTTTGATATCTGTGAGAGGTGTATCCAGTATTTCGCCACGCTCTCACTGTTCAACACATTTACTTGTGACAGTAACGTATTCCTACCATGACTCAATTTCGTAATCAGCTTAAAATATGACAACTGCCAAGACTACAGAAAGAGGACGAACATTGCAATGACCTGACGGACAGTTCATATGGTTCAAATGGCACTAAGCACTATGGCACTTAACATCTGAGGTGATCAATCCCCTAGACTTAGAACTACTTAAACCTCACTAACCTAAGGACATCACACACATCCATGCCCGAGGCAAGATTCGAATCTGCGACCGTAGCAGCAGCGCGGTTCCAGACTGAAGCGCCTAGAACCGCTCGGCCAAAGCTGCCGGCGACAGTTCATTAAGTTGCGAAAAATGTAAATAGCACCAAGATGTTTAGAAGCCAGCTAACCCACTTGACAGTCCGACACCGCGACCACACAGCCACAACGCTGTGGCTCTCACGTTCCACTCAGTGTAGCACTTGTCGAGCTCGGGCATTCGCTGGTTCTATTCTGCCTTTTTTGTACAGATCAGTGCAATTTGTTTTCATGCTTGATCTGTGTTCAGTTTTTGACGGGCTATCCACTAAGCCATCTTACCACTAAATCTGAGGGGGGTGCGAGAGGGAGGTTCCCTCGTAAGCACTGTAGCACAAAACAGGATCTCTTGCCGTTCCATTGCATATGGTGTGTGGGACAACCTTTTGCGCACTGCAGTTAGTCTATTGTAGTTTTTGTAGTCCCTGCGGAAGAGGTACGTAGCAGACAGTTTGTAGATTCTTCACTTACTATGGGCTCTTGAAACTTGGTTAGTATGCTTTTGCAGGATAACTGACGACTATATTCAAACATCTATCATTTCAAGTTTTTCAGCATCGCAGTGATGGTCGCCCTGCTGCACTTAGACTGAGGTGACGAAATTCGGGGGGGGGGGGGGGGGGGGGAGGGGGGGGACCCTCTAATATAGTGTCGAACCTGCTTTTGCTGGACGTAGTGCAACAGCTAAATGTGTCATGGAGTCAACGTCGTTGGAAGTCCCCTACAGAAATACTGAGCTATGCTGTCTCTATAGCTGTCCATAAGTGTGAAAGTGTTGCCTGTGCATGATTTTGTGCACGAACCGACTACTTGATTACGTCCCAAAAATCTTCGATGAGATCCATGTCACGCAATTCCATACCAGGCAGTCTGGGTGACCAAATGATTTGCTCGAATTGTTCAGAATGTTCTTCAAACCAATCACGAACAACTGTAGCTGGGTGACATGGCGCACAACTTCCATAAAAATTCCACCCTTGTCTGGGAACATGAAGTCCATGAACGAATGCAAATGGACTTCAAGCAGCCAGACGTTACCATTTCCAGTCAATGATTGGTTCAGTTCGACCAGAGGACCCAGTCCATTTCATGTGAACAGAACCCACACCATTATGAAGCCACCACTATGCATTGTTAACAACTTGGGTCCATGACATCGTGTGACCAGTTCCACATTCGGGCCTAGCCATCAGCGCTTAATAACTAAAATCGGGACTCGTCTACCCAGCCACGGTTTTCCAGTCGTCTAGGGTTCTCTTGATAGGGGCACAAGCCCAAGAGAGGCGTTGCAGGAGATGTTGTGCTATTAGCAAAGGCACCCGTGTCGGTCGTCTGCCACAATAGCCGATTAACGTCAGATTTCGCCGCACTGTTCTGACGGATACGTTCGTCGTACTTCCCATATTAATTTCTGCGGTTATTTGCCGGTGTAGCCGAGCGGTTCTAGGCGCTTCAGTCCGGAACCGCGCTGCTGCTACGGGCGCAGGTTCCAATCCTGCCTCAGGCATGGGTGTATGTAATGTCCTTAGGTTAGTTAGGTTTAAGTAGTTCTAAGTCTAGGCGACTGAAGACCTCAGATTTTAAGTCCCATGGTGCTTAGAGCCATTTGAACCATTTCCCGGTTATTTCACGCAGTGTGGCTTGTCTGTTAGCACTGACAACTCTACACAAACGTCACTGCCTCGGTCGTTAAGTGAAGGCCGTCGGCCATTGCATTGTCCGTGGGGAGAGGAAATGCCTGAAATTTGGCATTCTCCACGAGTTCTTAACACTATCACAGAATCTTGAATTCCCTAACGATTTCGGCAACAAAATGTCCCATGCATCTAGCTGCAACAACAGTTCTGAGTTCAGTGTCTGTTAATTCCCGTCATGCAGCCATAATAACGTCTGACGCCTTTCATATGAATCACCAGAGTAGAAATGACAGTTCCGCCAATGCACAGCCCTTTTATGCCTTGTGTACGCGATACTACCGCCATCAGTGTATTTGCACATCGCTATCCCATAACTTGTCACCTGAGTGTATTTGTTAACGTTGAATAAGCCTGTTATTTCAGTTTGGCATGAGCCTCACAAAAATGGTAATATTTTCTAAATGGATGTCTCAGTATGCCAGTAAAGAACTGAAATTGGCCACTTGTGATTGAACATTTGTCACCATTCAATTTCATATCGGTACAAATGATTACACCTATATATTTATATGAGTTCACTAATTGTAATTAATATTGATTGTATGGCAATATTGGCCAGGAGACTCTGCCTATAGCTATTTGACTGCCTGGTGCAATGATTTATGAATCATTGATATTGTAGTGAAGTAGTGGTACTTTCTGGCGTTTCATTAAACGTACAGTTTCAGTTTTCTGTACATTTAAGTTGCCAATTTGTGCACAATCACAAAAACTTATCAAGATCTGCACATATATTTAAGCAGCTTTATTCAGATAGTGCTTGTTTGTAGATAACAGCATCATCTACATAAAACTGCTAGGGGTACCTACATCTACATCTACATTTATACTCCCCAAGCCACCAAACGGTGTGTGATGGAGGGCACTTTACGTGCCACTGTCATTACCTTCCTTTCCTGTTCCACTCGCGTATAGTTCGCGGGAAGAACGACTGCCGGATAGCCTCCGTGCGCGCTCGAATCTCTCTAATTTTACATTCGTGATCTCCTCGGGAGGTATAAGTAGGGAGAAGCAATATATTCGATACCTCATCCAGAAACGCACCCTCTCGAAACCTGGACAGCAAGCTACACCTCGATGCAGAGGGCCTCTCTTGCAGATTCTGCCACTTGAGTTTGCTAAACATCTCCGTAACGCTATCACAGTTACCAAATAACCCTGGGACGACACGCGCCGGTCTTCTTTGGATCTTCTCTATCTCCTCCGTCAACCCGACCTGATACGGATCCCACACTGATGAGCTATACTCAAGTATAGGCCGAACGAGTGTTTTGTAAGCCACTTCCTTTGTTGATGGACTAAATTTTCTAAGGACTCTCCCAATTAATTTCGACCTGGCACCCGCCTTACCAACAATTAATTTTATATGATAATTCCACTTCAAATCGTTCCGCACGCATACTCCCAGATATTTTACAGAAGTAACTGGTATCAGTGTTTGTTCCGCTATCATATAATCATACAATAAAGGATCCATCTTTCTATGTATTCGCAATACATTACATTTGTCTATGTTAAGGGTCAGTTGCCACTCCATGCACCAAGTGCCTATCCGCTGCAGATCTTCCTGTGTTTCGCTGCAATTTTCTAATGCTGCAACTTCTCTGTATACTACAGCATCATCCGCGAAAAGCCGCATGGAACTTCCGACACTTATCTACTAGGTCATTTATATATATTGTGAAAAGCAATGGTCCCATAACACTCCCCTGTGGCACTCCAGAGGTTACTTTAACGTCTGTAGACGTCAGTCCATTGAGAACAACATGCTGTGTTCTGTTTGCTAAAAACTCATCAATCCAGCCACGCAGCTGGTCTGATATTCAATAGCCTCTTACTTTGTGTATCAGGCGACAGTGCAGAACTGTATCGAACGCCTTCCGGAAGTCAAGGAAAATGGCATCTACCTGGGAGCCTGTATCTAATATTTTCTGGGTCTCATGAACAAATAAAGCGAATGGGGTCTTACACGATCGCTGTTTCCGGAATCCATGTTGATTCCTACAGAGTAGATTCTGGCTTTCCAGAAACGACATGATCTACATCTACATTGATACTCCGCAAGCCACCCAACGGTGTGTGGCGGAGGGCACTTTACGTGCCACTGTCATTACCTCCCTTTCCTGTTCCAGTCGCGTATGGTTCGCGGGAAGAACGACTGTCTGAAAGCCTCCGTGCGCGCTCTAATCTCTCTAATTTTACATTCGTGATCTCCTCGGGAAGTATAAGTAGGGGGAAGCAATATATTCGATACCTCATCCAGAAACGCACCCTCTCGAAACCTGGCGAGCAAGCTACACCGCGATGCAGAGCGCCTCTCTTGCAGAGTCTGCCACTTGAGTTTATTAAACATCTCCGTAACGCTATCACGGTTACCAAATAACCCAGTGACGAAACGCGCCGCTCTTCTTTGGATCTTCTCTATCTATACGTGAGCAAAAAACATGTTCCAAAATTCTACAACAGATCGACGTCAGAGATATAGGTCTATAGTTTGGCGCATCTGCTCGACGACCCTTCTTGAAGACTGGGAATGAATGTATGCAGGAGAGCTTCTACGATGTTCGGAAAGTGGGCGAGAGGTACTGACACAAGTGAAGCTGCACTTATATCTCTAAACCCATGCCTGGATGATTCAGTCATTAACAGCAACATTCATGAAAGGCGAGGTTTTTGGTGCGAGTCCCAGTTCGGTGCGCCGTTTTGATCTAGATGGGAATTTCAAACAAGTGTACACACCACTACAAAGTGTCAGATTCACTCAGATAATCACTTTAAGTCTGCCTTATCAAAGGATCTCTGGCGAGAAACTTATCACCTGCCTTGCTGAAAGCAGCATTTACACAAAAAAGCGCGCATTAAAAAACATTTCCATTACTGGATACCGTAATCGAATAGTAAGGAGCCACCAGGCAGCCAAGAGACTGCCCATGCCTGGACTGGGCTGTACGTATTTATCCCTACTCAGACTGTGCTGAAACATGTTTGTTGCAGGACAAGGCCCGCAGTGTGCTGTTCCCCTTTGTGGGCACTACAGTGGAGCCAGCTGACGCCGAAGGTGGGGCATTCTTCCCGAGGGACCCCGCACAGCTGCTGCACTCTGGGGACTTCCAGCATGTGCCCTTCATCACGGGGGTCTGCACCTACGAGGGATCCCTCTTTGTCGGAGGTCAGTGCCTGCAGTGGTGACTTCATGGCAGAATCTCACCAGTCAGGCTATTGTCACAACCTGCTTTAGTAGACTGTCTTCACTCATACCTTGTTGAGAACTGTCTGTCCATTAATGTCCAGTTCTAGTTGTGGGAGAGCACTGCTAATTTGGCGATTGCATAACACAGTGAAACTATGGCCCCTAGCCGTTTGATCAGGAGCAAACCATTGTAGTCTGTGATTGCTTTTGGAATATACCAGTGTTGTATTTTGTGTTTTCATAAACAATGTTCTTGCTTTAAATTTTTTAAATCTGATATTAAGAAAACAAAGAAACCTCAGAAATTGTCAGTGTACTTTGTTTACTGTTAGTGTTTATAGAAAGGATGTTGTGGAAAGAAAAATGGAAATTTAAAGTATGATTCTTTACAGTTTTCATAAACGTGTAACTCAACAAGAGTGCCCTCAATTATTTTCTTCAACTGTTTGTAATCGTCTACAGAGGAAAACCGTTTACCACTGGACTGGAAAATTTCGATGTCTTCATGTTTCCATCAGCGATCAATTTCGTGAAGGTGACCAAAATCGGTTCTAATCCCAAACGCAACATGGTTGCAGAGCATTGGCTTGTGACTCGCTGTGAGACACGGCCATCGTTAAGTGTATTGAAGACTGTGCTACATTCTATTTTGCAAAACAGTTTATAATACTGGAATAAGTTAAAGAAGATCCCTGACGGCTGCAGTCGGTTTGATGTAACTGCTTTGCGTGTTGCTTCAACGAATAATGTAATGGAATTTTGTTTATATCTCTAAGGCAACATCTCGTGCCTGATGCCTTTAGCATTCTGTACTTGGAAGTTGGCAACAGTGCTGCCAGCAGTCAGGGACCTTCTTTCGCCAACTTTACCATAACTGATGATGAAATCTCTTTCCAGTGAATTCTGCACAATTTAATTGATGCTCGAAATCAGGCTAGTGTCAGCTGATGCAAGGAAGTGCTCAAAAAACACGTCTAAGTAAATTCAAAATTCGTATAGATCATTTTAACCTGAAGTGAACACTAGGATTTATTCACACATACCGGAAAATAAACATAAATCGAATGTTTCAGTCTACCTGCGTTAAACCACAAAATTAATTATGTGATGGAGAAGATCTCTTTACCCAGGCATACTTGACTTATTACCAAATGGATATTTGTTGTTCTTTATGTCAACAAAAAATTCGTGGAAAGTGATTTCAAAACACCACAAGCAGCTGCTAAATGTTTCTAAAATCGTTTTTTCGGAGTATCAATGTCACAAAGAATTAAATGTTTCCAGAAATGGTTCGAATACAAGCAAAAAGTACATACAATACAAAGGTGAATATTTTGTGAAATTCAGATACAATGTGGACCAAAGACGGAATTTTTCTTTTATTGTTTTTGTAAGAACTTAAAAGTCAGCACGTTTATTGGATGCGAGCATGATGGTGTGGTTTGTGTGACACAGTAGTAAATTTCGTGTATGGTGTTGCTTCCGAAACATATGCACCCTCTTGGGGATACTGTATTGAGAATGTAGCATAGTGAAAATATCTATTTTCAACAACAAAACAAAGCGAAAACTTGCCCCGGAGAAAGAATATTTCGCACTACAAAAGACCATAACGAAAGAAACAATATGTTAAATGACAAAAAGCAATAGCAGAAGGACATCACTCACTAATTCATGAGTTACTACAAAAAACAATGAAGAAATGTGCAGACATACAGTCCCTCACCACTCACATTCCCTCTATCCTCACCCCAATAACCACCCTACAGCTACTACGATCCTTCAGTCAGCCCTATAGCATATATGTAAGACCACGTGCAGTGTGCTACATGATAGGTCACATGCAGCGAAATGTTTAAATGTGACCTATTAACTGATATTAAATGCACGTAGTACAGGGTGTTTCAAAAATGACCGGTATATTTGAAACGGCAATAAAAACTAAACGAGCAGCGATAGAAATACACCGTTTGTTGCAATATGCTTGGGACAACAGTACATTTTCAGGCAGACAAACTTTCGAAATTACAGTAGTTACCATTTTCAACAACAGATGGCGCTGCGGCATGGGAAACTCTATAGTACGATATTTTCCACATATCCACCATGCGTAGCAATAATATGGCGTAGTCTCTGAATGAAATTACCCGAAACCTTTGACAACGTGTCTAGCGGAATGGCTTCACATGCAGATGAGATGTACTGCTTCAGCTGTTCAATTGTTTCTGGATTCTGGCGGTACACCTGGTCTTTCAAGTGTCCCCACAGAAAGAAGTCACAGGGGTTCATGTCTGGCGAATAGGGAGGCCAATCCACGCCGCCTCCTGTATGTTTCGGATAGCCCAAAGCAATCACACGATCATCGAAATATTCATTCAGGAAATTAAAGACGTCGGCCGTGCGATGTGGCCGGGCACCATCTTGCATAAACCACGAGGTGTTCGCAGTGTCGTCTAAGGCAGTTTGTACCGCCACAAATTCACGAAGAATGTCCAGATAGCGTGATGCAGTAATCGTTTCGGATCTGAAAAATGGGCCAATGATTTCTTTGGAAGAAATGGCGGCCCAGACCAGTACTTTTTGAGGATGCAGGGACGATGGGACTGCAACATGGGGCTTTTCAGTTCCCCATATGCGCCAGTTCTGTTTATTGACGAAGCCGTCCAGGTAAAAATAAGCTTAGTCAGTAAACCAAATGCTGCCCACATGCATATCGCCGTCATCAATCCTGTGCACTATATCGTTAGCGAATGTCTCTCGTGCAGCAATGGTAGCGGCGCTGAGGGGTTGCCGCGTTTGAATTTTGTATGGATAGAGATGTAAACTCTGACGCATGAGACGATACGTGGGATACGTGGACGTTGGCGTCATTTGGACCGCAGCTGCAACACGGCGAACGGAAACCCGAGGCCGCTGTTGGATCACCTGCTGCACTAGCTGCGCGTTGCCCTCTGTGGTTGCCGTACGCGGTCGCCCTACCTTTCCAGCACGTTCACCCGTCACGTTCCCAGTCCGTTGAAATTTTTCAAACAGATCCTTTATTGTATCGCTTTTCGGTCCTTTGGCTACATTAAACCTCCGTTGAAAACTTCATCTTGTTGCAACAACACGGTGTTCTAGGCGGTGGAATTCCAACACCAGAAAAATCCTCTGTTCTAAGGAATAAACCATGTTGTCTACAGCACACTTGCACGTTGTGAACAGCACACGCTTACAGCAGAAAGACGACGTACAGAATGGCGCACCCACAGACTGCGTTGTCTTCTATATCTTTCACATCACTTGCAGCGCCATCTGTTGTTGAAAATTGTAACTACTGTAATTTCGGAAGTTTGTCTGCCTGAAAATGTACTGTTGTCCCAAGCATATTGCAACAAACGGTGTATTTCTATCGCTGCTCGTTTAGTTTTTATTGCCGTTTCAAATATACCGGTCATTTTTGAAACACCCTGTACATGCGGGAGAAAGCGTGATTACATGAAAAGGATATTTATAAATGTAAGTTTATAGGAACACAACTATAAAATTTCTGAAAAGTTAAATAATTCAAATGTGCTGCCAAGAATCACTACAGCTCTCCTATCAAAATGTGTATAATAAAATAAGTTTCTTTATATTATAAACTTCAACTGATATCTACCATGAGTAGGTGTAACATGTTTAGTAGAAACAAGTACGACAGTCAACAGCAAAAGACAAAAATCTTTCCCTTGGATCACATTTCACCATAAAGCTCTCTTCTTAAAAAAAATTTCAGAAAAGCCTTATTTGCTGTCGTCTTCATACATTTTATATCATCTTCAGCTTTTTACATCAATTATTTTCCTGCTCATAAAGCAAAACTCGCATTTTAGATTCACATTTCCAAATCATATTCCCTCAGCATTGCTTGATTCTGTTTTATTTACTGCACTACCCCTGCTTTAAATTTGTTCATGTTCGTTGTTTAACCTCTTTCCAACACATGTTCCATATCACAGCAGTGTACGTTAGAGGTATAAACGTGGTAAACCTAATGTTTTGGGCTACATAAGATGGAAGACCCCGGCTTTAAGTTTGTAATGACAACTCCCTTCTGTTTTTACCTCCACGAATAGGACTAGCGGCTTACAGAGATACCAGCAAGATGTACGTCTGTGAACTCCATACACAGGTCTGATTACTTTCTTTTGGGCAGTGAATACTTTTTGCCTAAGCGTGGTTACCCCACAATAGTATCCCACAAGACATCAATAAATGAAAATATGTGGAATATATTAACTTACTGACTTCTGTGTCCCAAAAGTTAGGAGTTACTCATATCGCAATAGTAGCCGCACACAAACGTTTAGTAGACCTGCTAAATGTTTTTCTTTTTAGTTTAAGTTTTCAACAATATGTACACATAGGAAGTTACAATTTTCTACCCTGTTTACTAGTTCTTGTTGGTTAACGAGGTCAGTAGGAAGCGCCATATTTTTGACAGTACGAAACTGAATGTACTGCGTTTTTGTTCAAGGTTTAAAGCTATCCCATTTGTGTCACAACTTGCTAGGGAGCAACATTGTTTAAGGGGAGTGCTGCAGGTTTAGTAGGACGTAGAAAGACCGCATAACCGTCGCTCATGTAATATTCTGGCGATGTTCACTAGTCGAATATGTAACAAGCATTGCCAAAGGTTGAAGGGGTGATCACCGAGAGAAATAATAATCCTATCCGAACGTTTGTCCTCAAAGCCAGAAAAATACCTGCAAATACTCCTACCTACAAGTACTTACACATACTTCTGAAGCTATTTACATTTTCGTGTGCTGTTTTTTTTATTAGCGTTAAGTGAGGTTCGTATGTAATGACTCTTTGCAAGAAAGACATTCTCTGAATTGCAGAAGTTAGCTCTATTACGGTGGTACCGACAATCATTTTTTCAACACGCTATTCACGAATGACGTAAGTGTTATTGTGAAAGGAGTGGAGCTTAAAAAAGTGGTGTAGCTAATGCAGTATTTAATAACATCAGCTCGTGGCTTCAGAGAACAGTTTAATTGTATCAACATGCAATGTATACAGCATCTAGAAAATGTTGTTGTTGTGGTCTTCTGTCCAAAGAATGATTTGATGCAGCTCTCCATGCTACTCTGTCCTGTGCAAGCCTCCTCAACTCCGAGTAACTACTGCAACCTACATCCCTCTGAATCTGCATAGCGTATGCATCACTTAGTCTCTCTCTATGATTTTTACCCTCCACGTACAACTCCAGTACTGAACTGATGATCCCTTAATGCCTCAGAACGTGTCCTATCAGCCGATCCCTTCTTCTAGTCAAGTTGTGCCACAAATTCCTCTTCTCCCCAGTTCTATTCAGTACCTCCTCATTAGTTATGAGATCTAACCCTCTAATCTTCAGCATTTTTCTGTAGCACCTCATTTCGAAAGCTTCAATTCTCTTCTTGTCTGAACTATTTATCGTCCATGTTTCGCTTCCACCCAGGGTTACACTCCATAGAAATACTTTCAGAAAAGACTTCTTGACACTTAAATCTACCCTTGATGTCAGCAACTTTCTCTTCTCCAGAAACGCTTTCCTTGCCATCGCTAGTCTACATTTTATATACTCGCTACTTCGACCTTCCTCAATTATTTTGGTGCCAAACAGCAAAACTCATCTACTACTTTGTCTCATTTCATAATCTAATTCCTTCAACATATATTGATTTAATTCCACTCTATCAATTATCCTAGTTTTGCACTTCTTGTAAATCTAATTTTTCAGACTTTTGTATTCCTTTTAGCCTGCTTCATTTACTGCACTTTTCAATTTTCTGCTATCATCATTTACATTCAGTATTTCTTTTGTTACCCAAGGATTTCTATTAGCCCTCGTCTTTTTACCTATTTGATCCTCTGCTGCCTTCACTATTTCGTCTCTCAAAGCCACCCATCTTCTTTTACTGTATTACTTTCCCCTGTTCTTATCAATCGTTCCCTAACGATCACTCTGAAACTCTGTATAACCTCTAATTCTTTCAGTTTATTCAGGTCCTCTCTCGTCTTATTCCTTTGTGTGGTTTCTTCAATTTTAATCTACAGTTCATAATCAATACATTGCGGACAAAGTTCACATCTGCCCTAAAAATGACTTACAACTTAAAACGTGGTTCCTAAATCTCTGTCTTACCATTATATAATCAATCTGAAACCTTCCGGTGTCTCCAGATCTCTTTCACATGTACAATCTTCTTTTATTATTCTTGAACCAAGTGTTTGCAATGATTCAGTTATGCTCTGTGCAAAAGTCTACCAGGCGACTTCCTCTTTCATTCCTTACACCCACTTCATATTCACCTACTACTTTTCCTTCTCTTCCTTTTCCTAGTATCGAATTCCAGTCCCCATGACTATTAAATTGTGTCTTCCTTAGCTATTTGAATAATTTCTTGTAACTCATAATACATTTCTTCAATCTCTTCATCATCTGCTGACCTAGTTGCATATAAACTTATATTACTGTAGTAAGCGTGGGCTTCGTGCCTGTCTTGGCTATGATAATGCGTTCATTATGCTGTTCGTTGTAGCTTATCTGCGTTCCTGTTTTTTTATTCGTTATTAGACCTTCTTGCATTACGCCTCTTGGACTTTGTATTTATAATCCTGTATTCACCTGACCAGAAGTCCTGTTCCTCCTGCCACCAAACCTCTAATTCCCACTATATCCAAATTTAAACCATCCATTTCCTTTCTTAAATTTTCTGGCCTACCTGGTCGGTTAAGGGATCTGACATTCCACGCTCCGACCCGTAAAACGCCAATTTTCCTTCTCCTGATAATGAAGTCCTCCTGAGTAGCCTGCGCTCGAAGATCCGAATGGAGGACTATTTTACCTCCGGAATATTTAACCCGATTGGACGCCATCATCATTTAACCATACCCCCGAAGCTGCATGCCCTCGGGAAAAATTACGGCTGTAGTTTCCCCTTGCTTTCATCCATTCGCAGTTCCAGCACAGCAATGCTGTGTTGGTTGATGTTACAATCCATTCGCAGTTCCAGCACAGCAATGCTATGTTGGTTGATGTTACAAGGCCAGTTCAGTCAATCATCCAGACTGTTGCCCCTGCAACTACTGAAAAGGCTGCTGCCCCTCTTTAGGAACCACACGTTTGTCTGGCCTCTCAACAGATACCCCTCCATTGTGGTTGCACCTACGATACGGCTATCTGCATCGCTGAGGCATGCAAACCTCCCTGCCAACGGCAAGGTCAATGGTTCATAGGGAAGGATCTGCCAAATACGGAATTCTTGTAAAACCGAAATTTTACTGTCTTAGGGTACCCAAAGAAGGTGACCAATTTAAATTGTTAGGTTGAGGATAGAATGAAGGTTCGATGTCTTGTTACCATCTCCACTGTAGGAATGACCTGCACTGCTTCTGACAGAAGGTTTGCTAACTTTAATCACTTTCATTTTATAGTGTTTTATTTTGGGACAACCTTATATACTAACCATAAATATTGTTAGCCCAGAAAAGGGTGGTCAGACTGTTATGCGAACTTCGCTGAGATGTCTCGGAATTGTAGCTCTGTCATCCCTTTGCATGTATTGCAACACAGGATCGTTACTGACAATTTTGACTCATTTAGAGGAAAGTGCAACTGCACAAAACGATATGCACTACTCAGTATAATTCATGTTCAGGAGGCTTGTAGCAGAACTAAGAAATTGGAGTGAGATGCCACAAGTATTCAGATGTTTCCTTGTGGCACACTACTTCTGTTATGTATAATAGTTTCCCGCAGATTTGGAAAACATTTTTTCTGTAATGTTATTGATTCGTATTGAAACGTAACAGCTCAATCTTCATAAGATTTCGAAGCTAATTTGGACTGCATTATTAACTGTTATGCCAATAGGTAGTAAATTCGCCTTCTGAGGTCTGTCCGGTAAATTTCTTATGGCTTGTCATTTCGAACAATCGACTATCAAAAGAGATACCAAATACACTGTAATTACAATGTTTGAAACCTGTAGGTAGCTGACTACTGTCAGCTACCTATGCTACTGGCTAACATAATAACATCTAATTACCTCACAATTACTGTAATTCATAAAACTAAACCAAATTAATAATGTAAAGAAAGTGCTTATTTGGACTGCTGTATTATATACTGAATTTCAGCTCACACTGAAAAAGAATGTAGTCGTATTTGAATCAGGAAACGTGGTTGTAATACTTGGGATAATGTACGGAAGTTTCGATATAATTAACAAAAAGTAATTAACATTGTTTATTCGTTTCATTTCATTATTTCCCCATGAAAACAAGAGGTACGTAATCGTCTTTGTATCACATTCCATGCATCTTAATTGTAGCCACCGGATGGTAACATTTTTTGTAGTTATCAACAGCTGTAATTGTAAGAAGCGAACAATACAGCAGTTGTTAGCAACATTATATAGGACCCACGAGAAATGGTATGGGAGAGGGGGGAAGGGGAGGTAGCAGTATTACGTAAAATCTTAAGCTGCACTTTGTGACGTAATAAATTGCGTGCCTGAAACAATAACTGACTTTTCACGTCATTTGAGAAATATGGTGTTCTCCGGGCGGTTTTCACTTAAGAAACTTAAAGAAAAATCAGCTGCAGCGAAGCAACGAAATGAAGATAAATTCTGGTCAACTTTTGGTAACAAACTGAGTTACATCGCATTTAATTTCGATGACATTTATTTCAGTTACAATTGACCAAATTAATATTTCGTGAAGACGTTTACTTTGAATTATTAATGTTGACAACATTCTTCCTCCATAAGGTGATTACGCCGCAGTATAATGCCTCAACGCTTTTTCATCTTTTATTCAATCTTTAATCCTTTTGTTCATAAATTTTGTAATGAGAGCTCCCTCTATGACCGTGTAACTCTGGATTGCATGCTCTTACTGAACTAGGCATATAAATCCTACGGAACCAGACAAATAAATGAATGGAACAAATAAATAGTTCCAGAAGTTTGGTTCAAAAATGGCTCTGAGCACTATGGGACTTAACATCTATGGTCATCAGTCCCCTAGAACTACTTAAACCTAACTAACCTAAGGACATCACACAACACCCAGTCATCACGAGGCAGAGAAAATCCCTGACCCAGCCGGGAATCGAACCCGGGAACCCGGGTGCGAGAAGCGAGAACGCTACCGCACGACCACGAGCTGCGGACATCCAGAAGTTTCCTCTGCCACACACCTTAATTTGGCTTGTAGAGTATAGGAGTAAATGGAGATACAAAATGCACGACTGAACCTGGAAAAAATAACAAATACGAGTAGTTAACGCAGTTCCGTAAGGAGCGTTGCAGACAATAGCTGCAGAGGACGAAGAAGGTTGAAGTATCGGTCCGTGGGAATTCATTTTGAGACAGTCATGCACAGAGCAGGTATATGAAATAGTATAAAACAGTGGGAAGTGTTGAAAGAGGACGAATCTGAAACATACCGCCTGCAAAAAAGTGAAGCACCCGTAGATTGAGAACGGAACAAAATGACGCAGTGCCGGATGAGTGGGTATGTGATGTAATTGTAGTGATTATTGATGGAGTGAGATTTACAAACAACATATTAGTGTGAGCCCACTTATCACAATGACGATACGCCCTCTCTGACCTGGATGCATGCGCTGATACTGTAGGGAAGGGTGCCACAAAGTCGTCGTATCCTCTACTGCGTTATGTCCGGCACCATAAAGTCACAGTGGACGCACTTAAGCATCAGCCATACCCAAGGGTTCGGTATTAGGTCCTATACTCTTTTCATTGTACGTAAATGATGTGTCGTCAGTTTTGTCACACTGCAGATACCACATATACGCTGATGACTACAGTTGTATCTCATTGCAAGAGTAATAAACATGAAGTCACCTATCGAGAATCTCAATAGAGACCTGTGAGCACTATCTAAATGGGTGCAGGATATAGGGCTAAAGCTCAACCCATTCGAAACGCAAGCGGTACTGGTTGGTAATTTTAGGCTAATTAGCCCGAAGTACCGGGAATCTCTACCACCTTTTACTTTAAGATGGACAAGTATCAACTTCTCTCCTTCAGTAAAGGAGACAGAAGTAGTAATAGGTGAAAATCTAAACTGGATTTAGAATGTATTTACAGCGTGAAAGAAGGCATAACCGACTCCAAAAATATGAAATGCTCTTTCCTCTTCATCATAAAAAGAAACTTGTTCATACACCTATCCTTACAATTATTTGGATTGCAGCGATATTACCTTGCAAGGCGTTTCTCAGGAAAACTCACGGCACCTGGAACTGGCTATGAATACTATGTTCGTAATATTTGTGATGTTCGACTCTTTCACCATCGTCTGCACAGCTGTCCTGGGAGCGCGCAGACAAACGCAGAGGTTTCCATACCTCCTGTCTTCTCTACTGTCTTATCAATGACCACAGTCCCCCACGTCTCTCCTCGACCTTAACGCTCTTATCTCAACAACACGGTAGAAACATCCGTGCCCATCACAGCCTGTCCCACTCCACCGTTCAGCCACTTTCTCGACGTACTTCTCAGTAGCAAGAAGCCGACTCCGGAATAACCTCCAACATTATATTAGAGAACGGGATAACAGCTCCAGCTTCAGAGGACAGTTTATGACATACACTCCTGGAAATTGAAATAAGAACACCGTGAATTCATTGTCCCAGGAAGGGGAAACTTTATTGACACATTCCTGGGGTCACATACATCACATGATCACACTGACAGAACCACAGGCACATAGACACAGGCAACAGAGCATGCACAATGTCGGCACTAGTACAGTGTATATCCACCTTTCGCAGCAATGCAGGCTGCTATTCTCCCATGGAGACGATCGTAGAGATGCTGGATGTAGTCCTGTGGAACGGCTTGCCATGCCATTTCCACCTGGCGCCTCAGTTGGACCAGCGTTCGTGCTGGACGTGCAGACCGCGTGAGACGACGCTTCATCCAGTCCCAAACATGCTCAATGGGGGAAAGATCCGGAGATCTTGCTGGCCAGGGTAGTTGACTTACACCTTCTAGAGCACGTTGGGTGGCACGGGATACATGCGGACGTGCATTGTCCTGTTGGAACAGCAAGTTCCCTTGCCGGTCTAGGAATGGTAGAACGATGGGTTCGATGACGGTTTGGATGTACCGTGCACTATTCAGTGTCCCCTCGATGATCACCAGTGGTGTACGGCCAGTGAGGGAGATTGCTCCCCACACCATGATGCCGGGTGTTGGCCCTGTGTGCCTCGGTCGTATGCAGTCCTGATTGTGGCACTCACCTGCACGGCGCCAAACACGCATACGACCATCATTGGCACCAAGGCAGAAGCGACTCTCATCGCTGAAGACGACACGTCTCCATTCGTCCCTCCATTCACGCCTGTCGCGACACCACTGGAGGCGGGCTGCACGATGTTGGGGCGTGAGCGGAAGACGGCCTAACGGTGTGCGGGACCGTAGCCCAGCTTCATGGAGACGGTTGCGAATGGTCCTCGCCGATACCCCAGGAGCAACAGTGTCCCTAATTTGCTGGGAAGTGGCGGTGCGGTCCCCTACGGCACTGCGTAGGATCCTATGGTCTTGGCGTGCATCCGTGCGTCGCTGCGGTCCGGTTCCAGGTCGACGGGCACGTGCCCCTTCCGCCGACCACTGGCGACAACATCGATGTACTGTGGAGACCTCACGCCCCACGTGTTGAGCAATTCGGCGGTACGTCCACCCGGCCTCCCGCATGCCCACTATACGCCCTCGCTCAAAGTCCGTCAACTGCAAATACGGTTCACGTCCACGCTGTCGCGGCATGCTACCAGTGTTAAAGACTGCGATGGAGCTCCGTATGCCACGGCAAACTGGCTGACACTGACGGCGGCGGTGCACAAATGCTGCGCAGCTAGCGCCATTCGACGGCCAACACCGCGGTTCCTGGTGTGTCCGCTGTGCCGTGCGTGTGATCATTGCTTGTAAAGCCCTCTCGCAGTGTCCGGAGCAAGTATGGTGGGTCTGACACACTGGTGTCAATGTGTTCTTTTTTCCATTTCCAGGAGTGTATCTACTACAGTAACAGTAAGGATTACCATTGGCTTCGTACGCACTCGTTACCATTGTACATCCTTCCTTCCAACCGTATCTTCCTCATTTCCCAGCTTTCTTAACTGCTGCAGTCTTCATAAAATTCCTTTTCCCAGAACTCACCACGTCAAAAGGCATCTATTTTTTACATCTATAAATTCTTTTTACATCCGCCACTACAATAATAATTATTATTATTATTATGTTGTTGTGGTCTTCAGTCCAGAGACCGGTTTGATGCAGCTCTCCATGCTACTCTATCCTGTGCAAGCTTCTTCATCTTCCAGTACCTACTGCAACCTACATCCTTCTGAATCTGCTTAGTGTATTCATCTCTTGGTCTCCCTATACGATTTTTAACCTCCACGCTGCCCTCTAATACTAAATTGGTGATCCCTTTATGCCTCAGAACATGTCCTACCAAGCGATCTCTTCTTCTAGTCAATTTGTACCGCAAATTTCTCTTCTCCCCAATTCTATTCAATACCTCCTCATTAGTTATGTTATCTACCCATCTAATCTTCAGCATCCTTCTGTAGCACCACATTTCGAAATCTTCTATTCTCTTCTTGTCCAAACTATTTACCATTTATTATTATTATTTATCACTATTAGTGGCAGCAGTACAAGTGCTGCTAGTATTAACTTCATTAGTTCTATTGTTTATTAACATTGTCGCTTGAAATGCACAAATCATTTTAATACTATTTGTCATAGTAAAATCTTTTTTAGGTAACTTTCTTAGGTAACTGTGGTGTGACAAAGGTACTCTGTACGCGACGCCATGGTCCGTTGTAAGAGAAGACCTAATGGCTCTAATGAGATCAGATTCAATAAATAAAATAATATAAAAATAAAGATACCCACAACTGTTATAGCTTCTCCTTGATTCCCTGGATAATAGCACTGGGGCAAATTTGACGTCCAAACTAATCCAACCCAGGTTCTATCTGGAACGTCCAAACTAGTCCAATTCAAGTTCTATCTGAGACAGAACGTCCAAACTAGTCCAACTCAAGTTCTATCTGAGACAGAGCGGGAGAATTTTCTGCCCTCTGGAGTCCCACTGCGTTGCATATACTGTGCGGACGAGCATTACCCTGTTGATAAATGGTACCACAGTATAATGTGATGGCAGTCAACACATTAGGACACTGGATGTCAGTGACGTACCATTGTGATCTCCGAAACCTCGATCACCATCACCCGTCACATGGAGAATACGTGGTGGCTTCCAGAATGACATTTTCACTCTGCAGCGGAGTGTGCGCTGATATGAAACTTCCTGGCAGATTAAAACTGTGTGCCCGACCGTGACTCGAACTCGGGACCTTTGCCTTTCGCGGGCAAGTGCTCTACCATCTGAGCTACCGAAGCACGACTCACGCCCGGTACTCACAGCTTTACTTCTGCCAGTATCTCGTCTCCTACCTTCCAAACTACCAAGGTTCGCAGGAGAGCTCCTGTAAAGTTTGGAAGGTAGGAGACGAGATACCGGCAGAAGTAAAGCTGTGAGTACCGGGCGGAGTCGTGCTTCGGTAGCTCAGATGGTAGAGCACTTGCCTGCGAAAGGCAAAGGTCCCGAGTTCGAGTCTCGGTCGAGCACACAGTTTTAACGTGGTGGCTTACCACACCATACACACTGCCAGGACTGACACCGCAGTGTCTCTCCAAAACACTGGAATGTTCGTACTTCCACTCGCCGCCATAACGGCCGACGATGATCGACTGGGGTAGTGCAGAACTGCAAATCACCGCAAAACACAATACGACCCTATGATAAGCAATCCGGTCATGGCACCGATCCCAATGTAGCCATTTGTGTTGTTGTGCCAATAGCAGCCTACCTGTGCAACGGTAATTCCTTAGCCCTGTCTACTGCTATCCTCTGACTAATGGTGCGGGATGACACACAATTTTGCAGTCAGTCCATTACTTGTTCTCGGATGATAGCACCGTACGCATATACGTAAAGAAGTTACTCGGTGTTTGGTGCACAATACAGCGATCTTCCCCTCGATGGTCAGACGTTATCGACAGAAACCTTGAAGACGTGTACGTGGTCTGTTCAAAAAATCCAGAACTTTGTCCACAATTTTTTTCGCTGCTTACCTTTTACTTATTGTTCAGGGTCTCCTTCAAAACACTCTCCTCCACAACTGATACACCGCTGCCAAAGCCGTTTCCACTTCCGGAAGCAGTCTTGGTACGCCTCTTGCTGGAAGCGAAGTGCCGTCTGTGATTTTTCTTTTATCTCATCAGTCGTTGCAAATCATCGTCCTTTCAGCGAGGTTTTCAGTTTTGGAAATAAAAAAGAGTCCGCAGGCGACAGGTCTGAAGAGTAAGGAGGATGAGGCAACACAGTGATTTCGTTTTTAGTGCAATACGCACGCACCAACAACGATGAATGTGCAGATGCGTCATCGCCACGTTTCAGGCGTGTCCTTCTCACATTTTCTCGCATGCGTCGCAACACGTCTCGATAGTATCGTCGAATAAAAGTCTGCCCTGAGGCACGAATTCACGATGAACTCACCCTTCATAACCAAAGGAACATGACTAACACATACACACAGTGGTTACGGTTACTACAAGCCACACCACAAGTTGGGAAACGGGGCCAAATTTCTATAGTTTGCTGTCGAGCTAACATTTTCACACACAAACGTTTTATTCATATCTTATAGAAACTAGCAGTACGGAAATAGACAGCCTTTCAAAACACGCCGCTAACGCGCAACCAAGTAATTTACAGCAATGCAGCAGTTAAAAAATTTCCTTTAAAAACGGCAAGCCGGCTGCGGTGGTCTCGTGCTTCTAGACGCGCAGTCCGGAGCCGCGCGGCTGCTACGGTCGCAGGTTCGAGTCCTGCCTCGGGCATGGATGTGTGTGATGTCCTTAGGTTAGTTAGGTTTAAGTAGTTCTAAGTTCTAGGGGACTGATGACCACAGCTGTTAAGTCCCATAGTGCTCAGAGCCATTTGAACCAAAAACGGCAATCCAGTCATTTATAGCAATACAACAGTTTAAAATTTCTTTTTTTAAAAAAAACACAGAAGCTAACAGTACGGCAATAACAGCCTTTCAAAACACGCCGCTAACAGCAATCAAGTAATTTATAGCAATACCACAGTTTAAAAATTTTTTAAAGAACATTAGTAAACAGGCTACTAAAGTAAATACCGAACTTTGTTAATAACGTACGGTGAGGCAGTGAAGCTACCAACACTGCTATTAAAAAAAAATCAAAGGTCTCAGCAAACACCCGATTACTGGCAATAAAGGAATGGTTGTTGTTGTTGTTGTGGTCTTCAGTCCTGAGACTGGTTTGATGCAGCTCTCCATGCTACTCTATCCTGTGCAAGCTTCTTCATCTCCCAGTACCTACTGCAGCCTACATCCTTCTGAACCTGCTTAGTGTATTGATCTCTTGGTCTCCCTCTACGATTTTTACCCTCCACGCTGCCCTCCAATGCTAAATTTGTGATCCCTTGATGCCTCAGGACATGTCCTACCAACCGATCCCTTCTTCTAGTCAAGTTGTGCCACAAACTTCTCTTCTCCCTAATCCTATTCAATACCTCCTCATTAGTTACGTGATCTACCCACCTTATCTTCAGCATTCTTCTGTAGCACCACATTTCGAAAGCTTCTATTCTCTTCTTGTCCAAACTGGTTATCGTCCATGTTTCACTTCCATACATGGCTACACTCCATACAAATATTTTCAGAAACGACTTCCTGACACTCGATGTTAACAAATTTCTCTTCTTCAGAAACGATTTCCTTGCCATTACCAGTCTACATTTTATATCCTCTCTACTTCGACCATCATCAGTTATTTTACTCCCTAAATAGCAAAACTCCTTTACTACCTTAAGTGTCTCATTTCCTAATCTAATCCCCTCAGCATCACCCGATTTAATTTGACTACATTCCATTATCCTCGTTTTGCTTTTGTTGATGTTCATCTTATATCCTCCTTTCAAGACACTGTCCATTCCGTTCAACTGCTCTTCCAAGTCCTTTGCTGTCTCTGACAGAATTACAATGTCATCAGCGAACCTCAAAGTTTTTACTTCTTCTCCATGAATTTTAATACCTACTCCGAATTTTTCTTTTGTTTCCTTTACTGCTTGCTCAATATACAGATTGAATAACATCGGGGAGAGGCTACATCCCTGTATCACTCCTTTCCCAACCACTGCTTCCCTTTCATGCCCCTCGACTCTTATAACTGCCATCTGGTTTCTGTACAAATTGTAAATAGCCTTTCGCTCCCTGTATTTTACCCCTGCCACCTTCAGAATTTGAAAGAGAGTATTCCAGTTAACGTTGTCAAAAGCTTTCTCTAAGTCTACAAATGCTAGAAACGTAGGTTTGCCTTTTCTTAATCTTTCTTCTAAGATAAGTCGTAAGGTTAGTATTGCCTCACGTGTTCCAACATTTCTACGGAATCCAAACTGATCTTCCCCGAGGTCCGCTTCTACCAGTTTTTCCATTCGTCTGTAAAGAATTCGCGTTAGTATTTTGCAGCTGTGACTTATTAAACTGATAGTTCGGTAATTTTCACATCTGTCAACACCTGCTTTCTTTGGGATTGGAATTATTATATTCTTCTTGAAGTCTGTGGGTATTTCGCCTGTCTCGTACATCTTGCTCACCAGATGGTAGAGTTTTGTCATGACTGGCTCTCCCAAGGCCATCAGTAGTTCTAATGGAATGTTGTCTACTCCCAGGGCCTTGTTTCGACTCAGGTCTTTCAGTGCTCTGTCAAACTCTTCACGCAGTATCTTATCTCCCATTTCATCTTCATCTACATCCTCTTCCATTTCCATAATATTGTCCTCAAGTACATCGCCCTTGTATAAACCCTCTATATACTCCTTCCACCTTTCTGCCTTCCCTTCTTTGCTTAGAACTGGGTTGCCATCTGAGCTCTTGATATTCATACAAGTAGTTCTCTTCTCTCCAAAGGTCTCTTTAATTTTCCTGTAGGCAGTATCTATCTTACCCCTAGTGAGACAAGCCTCTACATCCTTACATTTGTCCTCTAGCCATCCCTGCTTAGCCATTTTGCACTTCCTGTCGATCTCATTTTTGAGACGTTTGTATTCCTTTTTGCCTGCTTCATTTACTGCATTTTTATATTTTCTCCTTTCATCAATTAAATTCAATATTTCTTCTGTTACCCAAGGATTTCTATTAGCCCTCGTCTTTTTACCTACTTGATCCTCTGCTGCCTTCACTACTTCATCCCTCAGAGCTACCCATTCTTCTTCTACTGTATTTCTTTCCCCCATTCCTGTCAATTGTTCCCTTATGCTTTCCCTGAAACTCTGTACAACCTCTGGTTCTTTCAGTTTATCCAGGTCCCATCTCCTTAAAATCCCGCCTTTTTGCAGTTTCTTCAGTTTCAATCTGCAGTTCATAACCAATAGATTGTGGTCAGAGTCCACATCTGCCCCTGGAAATGTCTTACAATTTAAAACTTGGTTCCTAAATCTCTGTCTTACCATTATGTAATCTATCTGATACCTTTTAGTATCTCCAGGATTCTTCCAGGTATACAACCTTCTTTCATGATTCTTGAACCAAGTGTTAGCTATGATTAAGTTATGCTCTGTGCAAAATTCTACAAGGCGGCTTCCTCTTTCATTTCGTCCCCCCAATCCATATTCACCTACTATGTTTCCTTCTCTCCCTTTTCCTACTCACGAATTCCAGTCACCCATGACTATTAAATTTTCGTCTCCCTTCACTACCTGAATAATTTCTTTTATCTCGTCATACATTTCATCTTTTTCTTCATCATCTGCAGAGCTAGTTGGCATATAAACTTGTACTACTGTAGTAGGCATGGGCTTTGTGTCTATCTTGGCCACAATAATGCGTTCACTATGCTGTTTGTAGTAGCTAACCCGCACTCCTATTTTTTTATTCATTATTAAACCTACTCCTGCATTACCCCTATTTGATTTTGTATTTATAAACCTGTAATCACCTGACCAAAAGTCTTTTTCCTCGTGCCACCGAACTTCACTAATTCCCACTATATCTAACTTTAACCTATCCATTTCCCTTTTTAAATGGAGGAATTTAAAAAGTTTTTAAACAAAAGTGTCCTGGAATATCATTAGATCATAACAAACATGACGGACGTGTAAGACGGCCACGAATCACCCACTCAGGGATGATCAGGCTAGGCAGAATACTGACCAATTTAAATACGCCCGTAAACACAATTGCCACTCTCAGGCTGGTCACTGCACCGACTTTTAGCCATCGAAAACTTGTAATAAGATGGCTTAACTTGCTGACAGAATTACAGCTAACCTCGTGCAAGGAAACATTACACCACACGGTCCGGAATGAGCGACCACTTGATCAACCAACAAGAAGCATGAATTTACTCATAACTCACGACAGAATAGCGAAACAATTAAACTGCCAAAACTACACCTCCCATCGGACAGTAACAAGAGGAGGAGGAAAGGTCAAACGGTTCAAATGGCTCCGAGCACTATGGGACTCGACTTCTTGGCTAACCTTTCCCGACCCATTGTGGAGGTTAAACCTTGGTCTCAACATCATAAACATAAATCCACGTCTCATCACCAGTTATGATTTTCTTAAGGAACATCTCGTTCTCATTTGCGTGATACAAATACTCTTCACACACAGCGAGGCGAAGGTCTTTCTGGTCTCGGCTCACGAGCCATGGGTCGAACTTGGTGGCAACACGATGCATCCAAGTGCTGTGTCAGGATTTTATCGCATGATCCACAGACATCTCACATTCTTCTGCAATCACTTGGATTGTCAGTCTTCGATAGGCACGCACAATTTCGTTGGCGTTCTTGACATGAACATCGTTGCTAGACGTCGAAGGGCATCCTGAACGAGGGTCATCTTTAACTTCCGTCCGGCCATTTTTAAACTCTGTGAACCATTCGTAACACCGAGTACGTCTTAAGCACTGATCACGGTAGGCCTCCACCTTCTCGTGCAGTCCATCATGTGGCCACTGTCACAGTGGAATGCTCCATGTATCTCGATACTGCACAATTCGGCCGTCCTTCCAAATGAGGACCCACGAGAAGAGCTTTTCCAACTATGTTAGGTGTTCGCAGTGACCACACAACATCTAACGCTGTTCGTGCCCATTAGATACCCTAAACTTCCTGATAACAACACTAAGCGCCAACAGCACTAGTGCTCTATGGTGGCCGTTGTACCCGCCGTGGAGAACTGCAACAGTAATCGTTTACATACCATCCGCTGGAATGTACGTGTACGAAGTTACCTTGACATCTGCCGATGTCTTCTGGACGCTTCACTTTTTCGTCAGGCATTGTAGTTTCCACGAAGGTGTGTTTATGATGGAGATGTCTCCCAGCGCTTGGAAAAATGGGGTTTACACTTCCAGCTGTAAAGACTGCAGGTATGTCCTCGTTTAGTCTAGGTTACATCGTTGTCTCTCCTCGTCCTTTCAACGTGTGGCTCCCTCTAATCCCGTTATCCGACAAGGAACCCGTTGAGTGCCAGGCAGCAAACAGCCAATGATATTTAAGGCATTCGACACCCCACGTATCGCATACCATGCATGCACAGTATTGGCTGCTAATGGTAACGGGGGCGGAACTAGAGGTGAGCACAGCATGAGGATACGGAATGTACTTGAACTGCTTATTCGACGAGTGATTCACAACTGTGCAAACATTCCATTATACACTATGTGATCAAAAGTATCCGAACACCTGGCTGAAAACGACTTACAAGTTCGTGGCGCCTTCCATCGGTAATGCTGGAATTCAATATGGTGTTGGCTTAGCCTTTATGACAGCTTCCACTCTCGCAGGTGTACGTTCAATCGGGTACTGGAAGGTTTCTTTTGGAATGGCAGCCCATTCTTCACGGTGTGCAGGCACTGAGGAGAGGTGTCTGTGTCGGTCGGTGAGGCCTGGCAAGAAGTCGGCGTTCCAAAACATCTCAAAAGTGTTCTGTAGGATTCAGGTCAGGACTCTGTGCAGGCCAGCCGATTACAGGGATTTTACTGTCGTGTAATCACTCCGTCTCAAGCCGTGCACTATGAACAGGTGCTCTATCGTGTTCAAAGATGCAATCGCCATCCCCGAACTGCTCTTCAACAGTGGGCAGCAAGACGGTGCTTAAAACATCAATATAGGCCTCTCCTGTGATAGTGCCACGCAAAACAACAAGGGGTGCAAGCCCCCTCCATGAAAAACACGACCACACCGTAACACCACCACCTCCAAATTTTACTGTTGGTAGTACACACGATGGCAGATGAAGTTCACAGGGCATTCGTCATACCCGCACCCTGCCATCGGATCGCCACATTGTGTACCGTGATCCGTCACGCCGCACAACGTTTTTCCACTGTTCAATCGTCCAATGTTTACGCTCCTTACACCAAGCGAGGCGTCGTTTGGCTCGACCATGAAATCCAAGTTTTCTCATAGTCATAGTACTTGCAGTCCATCCTGAAGCAGTTTGGAATTCGTTTGTGATGGCCTGGATAGATGTCTGTCTATTACACATTACGACCTTCTTCAACTGCCGGCGGTCTCTGTCAGTCAACAGACAAGGTCGGCCTGTACGCTATTGTGCTGTGCGTTCCACTTCACTATCACATCGGAATAGTGGACCTAGGGATGTTCAGGAGTGTGGAAATCTCTCGTACAGACGTATGACACCCAATGCCCTGACCACCTTCGAAGTCCGTGAGTTCCGCGGAGTGCGCGATTCCGCTCTGTCTAATGAGTACTGAAGGCCTTGATATGGAGTATCTGCCAATGGACCTAATATGAAAAACGTATGTTCTGCGGGTGTCCGGATCCTTTTGGTCACATAGTGTATCTACAACAACAGCTGCCGCAGTTGACATTTCGTCGAAAAGGAACCCAAGGAATTTCGCAGAGCGAGAAAGAAGTGGCAGATGAAATGTTTGCGTTCCTGCAAGATGAGTCAGTGGAATGTGTGGTGTTGTCTACGCTCGGCTGAGCAGACAATGTACCTGAGTACAATGATGACGATACGTGCTTAACACGTGAAAGTGAAATAGTAAATCGCAGTCGTTGTCCAAGTAGTGGGTACTAACCATAATTACGTACGTGGAAGGGCATCGGCAGCATAATAAAAAAAAAAAAATTATGAACAGATTTCCAATATATCTGCAGCAATATGACCATGCAGTGCAAAGAAAACGTGTGGATACCGGAGGAAGGACAAGGCACACTTCTTACAAGAACCGGTGTTTGCGCGTTTCAAAGATGCTCGAGACAGTTCACAGGATATGGATCATAGTGACCTAATACGTTAAGCACATCAAACTGAGCGCGACATACACCACAATAATTTGAAGAGAATCAGTGCATGGTTGCATAACTTCAAACAGTGCCACAGAATTGGAAGACATAAGATAACGAAATTTCAAACAAAACGTCAACTTGGCGATGCACAGTAAATCGCGGAATCGGCCCGAAAATTGTAGATGAGATAAACTTAACCCATCGTTCGGCAAGGAGTTCGTTTCCAGCTCCGACCAATCGGTATTAGAAGAGGAAATGCAGGTGAAAGGAAGTCTTGAAATTAGAGATACCGAGACAGTTGTATCGAGGTAAACTAACATCAGTGCCTTAACGCATTCGTATACAATTATGCCAACTCTTAGTCTGGGTGGTAAATTGGCTGGAAAGTTATTCATTTGCAAGAAGTTGGAGGTGCTCTGCCCCCTACGATTCGTTCTCGTGAGTGTGATCTTATAAGGACAGTGTGGAATGCTATGTTTACGTCACAGCAAGCAAGAGTGGGGAAAAGTGTGAAAGGGAGCTACAACCATGGTATGAGCACTGCTTTTGGCCAACAGCTGATTAAAATATCTTGTTTTCGTTTCATTGCTGGACGGTGCGTAAAACTCATATTCCTTTAGAGCAAACTATGCGTCCTGAGAAACGTGTGACATTGTAGTTCATACCACGTGAAAGGACAAATTAAGCCTCTGAATGTTTGTTTTTTACGTGCCTCTAAAACATATTATCGCACTACCTGCAGGTACGCCTTAAAAGATAACCAGTTTCACGATAAGCTCCATGAGAGACTGTTCCGCATTCGGTTTCAAGCGGTCGCATTCCATCAGTTCTGACCATCCAGTTACACCAATAAGATCCTGTATGCATTCTTTAAGAGTGGATACCTAGCTGAACATTCCGCATGGCTTATATCTCCCAAAGAGTTCGCATTCGATGTACATGGTGCGGACGTTTGTGGTTGCTGTGGTACGCCATTTCTCGTTCGGTGTTCGTGTTGCAAGTTAATGGTTTGCTCTGAAGATTTCTTGAATGTCGACGATGTCCTTTTTTGACTAGTGGAATACACACATCCCATTGAAGGTTGATCTCTGTGCCTCCCAGACACTCATTTTCCGTTGACATCCTGATGCACATGGTGAGTCATTCGCAGCTAATATTTTTCCTGCCACAACTGTTAACACTTCGCCGTCCGGCGACACCATAGTGGTGTCGTGTGCATGGTATCGCTCAGTGGCCAGCGACACCACAGTGGTGTCGTGAGCATAGAATCGCGCAGTGGCCGGTGACGGCACTTTAGTATCTTTTTCATTCTGCTGTGTTTTGTTTGGGTAACAATAAGTTACACAGGTCAACAAGCTTTTTTTTTTATATAAGTACTTGTGCGCTTTCATCGTGGCAGACGAAAGAGACGATACGATTATTTGCGATGAACGCGAGGACGTCTTGTCTGACGTTCCGGACTACTTGGCCGATTGGGAAGAAGATATTGGATATCAAAAAAATGTGATGCAGAATCGTCTTGAAATACATCCAAGAAGAATTCGGCGAACGCTACTGTTGCCAACTGATTAGGATAAATGAGACGAAGAAGACAAACTATGATTTACTGAGGACCAATAATAAATTTGAAGGATCTTCGCGTACACACATATTTCCCGAAGATACGCAGAGCATCGTAGATATCGTATATATTGGGAACGATCTATTTGAATATATTTGCAACGAAAGCAACAAGTGTTAGTCAAAATTGCAATAGAAGGAAACCGGATAAAAAAATGCCAAATTTTTCGACGTTACGGGACCCGAACTTAGAAAATGGTTTGGGCTTGCTATCCTTATGTCATTTGTAAAAAAAAGCAAGGGTCGATGATTACTGGTCAATTTTTTGTCTCTGGGTTTGCACAACGTCGATTATTAATCTGATTTAAGTCTATAGTACACATCATGTCTCGATGTGGTAGTGCATTTTAAAAAGCTCTCAACGATGGCATTTATTGTACCTTGCCTCACACCGCTCAATTTTCCTACATTTATTCATTTCTGTTTATCTTATTGATATTGCTGAAGTTCCTCATATATTCTGTGTTTATACTGATAATTATTTCTTTTAATTGATTTGTGAATCACTCTCCATGTTTTATGCGTCCTGAAGTAGGCTTGTGAAGTAATTTTATTTTTTCATTGGTTCCGTTTATTAATGTAAAGTGTTATGTAGGCTAGCTGTTCCAGATTTGTGTTAAAGTTTTGCCCTCTTTACTTCAAGTTTATACTTTTAACATTGTATTTGTAGACTCTTGTACTGCAAGGAAGCAAGGGAGAGTATGTTGTTAAGGGTGGCTGGTACCCTCTTTCTAAGACACAAATGCACACGTGGATTAATACGGTTCATTATTAACACGAATTGTAAACATTGCTTAACTTGAATGGAGTCCATGTGTTGTGGTACAAGCTCATCAGTAATAGTCCTCTTGCAGACTGATCTAATGGCGTGTTCAGTACTAGTAAAGTACAATTCTGATTGAGGTAGACTAGTCCCACTATATTCGCTAATCTGGTCGCTATGTACTGCCGTAGCTTGTGATGGACTAAACTTGTTCCGCGAGTAATCTGTCACGCCAGGCTGGATGGTGCAGTGAGAGACTGAGTGGGGCCCTCCGGTCAGCGACGGTGGCCTAAATACATGCTGCCGGGAGGGCGTTGGCAGCGTGTTGCTTGCGAGTCTGTCTTTGGCCTCTCTTGTGATAGGCGCGCTTGATCCTGCGCATACTAATCGATCTTCGCGCTACGTCTTTGCCGACTGGTATACTGGCGACAGCTTACGCTGGCACAGTATAACCTTCACACTGTCAAACATGTGACTTACTGTATATTTACGCTTCAGTCTAGATGTGTAACTTCTTTTCCAATGTCGTTTACAAACATTGTAACTTCTTTGCTGACAATAGTTAGTAAATGTCTGAAGATGGCCTTGTAACCCGAAAACTGGTTAACACAATAAAAGTAGTTCTGTAGAACAAAAGCAGACAAGCACTTTTCATTTATTATAATCTTGCTCCATCAAGAACAGATGGAAGATTCAGTTAACATTTTAAGAGGTGGTAATAACCATCAAAAAAATTTTAAAAAGTTTAATAAACATGGGTTCAGAAACACATACTCACTTAGGTCTGTACACTTGTCGATAGTGGTTGAAGACGCTTGTTTGTGAATATGTCCACTTTTGTGAGAGACAAGGCAAGGTCAAGGTAACAAACACTGTACAGGTAGATTCGTTGCCTCAGCGATCTGTAAACAGGATACACTACTTAACATGTCGCTCTGCAGTCTAGTGTACACATCAGTCTCAACATTGGGTAGTCTGCGGGCAGCTTTTTTGTTTGCGTTGTGTTGAAGGTACTCTAGCTGTAGTCTCATTAGCGTGAGTTACTGTGCAGTACATTACATGCAATACAAGGTTTGTACAGTAATGTCATAACTACTTACAAAAATTACTGAATTGTTATATTTAATGTTGTTGTGATAGTTGTAGCGTCCTGTATATGAGTGGTTCAGTACATATTTTTGGCCTTCCATATGCTACAAACAGAAGTGTATTACTCCACACATGACACATGATATGGCGATATGATTTTGTGGTACGAGTTAGCAAATCCAAGGAGCGTGGGAGCCCCTATCCTCTGTGCAGAAAAATATCCACGTCGCAGAGTACCATCGGACAAGCTATTCGGTCGACTTTTTGAAAATTTGGAAATTTGTGGGAAGTTCTATGGGACCAAACTGCTGAGGTCATCGGTCCCTAGTCTTATACATTACTTAATCTGACTTACGCTAAGGACAACACACACACATACCCATGCCCGCGGGAGGACTCGAACCTCCGACTAGGGGAGCCGCCCGAACCGTGACAAGGCGCCTAAGACCGCGCAGCTACCCCGCGCAGCTCGATAACTTTTCCAGCGTCTTAGAGACACAGTTCCCTAGCACCCCACAAGGGAACAGTGGAACGCATTAGACAGTCCGCACACTACAGGAGGAGGAACCTGTGTCACATTTGCTGGACAAAAGACATGAAACTAGTGTGCAGCGAATGGAAGCAGCAGAAGGCGTGAATTAACCTCTGGCGAGGTTTTCAAGGATGTTAGGGAAACACGTTTGTGTTTGTTTTAAGGAAGCGGATCTTTTTTATTGTGTTATCTTTAATGAAATGTTGACTAACGTCCTAGAATAAATAAATATGCTTTATTGAACCCTTTTTATTGGGAGATACAGAAAGTTTGGTTTCTGCATTAAACAATCACTGGGGTCTCTTTGGTACAAGCAAATAATGAAATTGCAGTTGCTTTACATCAAACCTCCGAAGATCCAAGAAGGTAATCAAACTTAATCATCTGCAAATCCGGAGGATAGCATGTTTTCATGGTCCCAGTCCTAGTCATCCCTTCCTTTTCTGAGTACATGCGGAATTGAAAGGTAGAATAGATCAGGAACTGGTGGAACAAATTAACAACTTCCTTTATGTGAAGCATTGGCTTTGCTGCACTAGCCTGGACAGCTATGTAATTTCGGAGGCTTAGCAGAAATGCCTGCATATCTGTTTTGTTAGGTTTGAGAACAATCAGAGACAAGGGTGTTGTCAGGGGTGCCCCAGGGAATGTGATAGGGCGGCTGTTGTTCTATATATATATAATTTGGCAGACGGCGTGGGCAGCAATATACGGTTGTTTGCTTATGATGCTGTGGTGTATGGTACGGTGTCAAAGTAGAGTGGATGTATGAAAATACAAGACTACGTAGACAAAATTTCTAGTTGGTGTGATTAATGGCAGCTAGCTCTACATGTGGGAAAATGTGAGTTAATGCGGATGGGTAGGAAGACCAAACTTGTAATGAAAGGATACATTATTAGCAGTATCCTGCTTGAAACATTTAAGTCGTTTAAATGTATGGGCGTAACGTTGCAAAGCGATATGAAATGGAAGGAACATGTGAGAACTTTGGTAGGGAAGTCGAATGGTCGACTTCCGTTTATTGCGAGAATGTTAGGAAAATGTGGTTCATATGTAAAGGAGACCGCACACAGGACGCTGGTGAGACCTATTCTTGAGTGTTGCTCGAGTGTTTGGAATCCGTACCAGGTCTGACTGAAGGAAGACATCGAAGCAGTTCATAGGAGGGCGGCCAGATTCGAACAATACGTAAATGTTACTTAGATGCTTCGGGAACTCAAATGGCAATACCCGGAGGGGAAGCAATGTTCCTTTCGAGGAATACTATTGAGAGAATTGCAGAGTACCGGCATTTGAGGCTGACTACCTAACAATTCTACTGTCGCCAGCATACATTGTGCTTAAGGTCCACGAAGACACGATACGAAATATTAGAGCTCATCCGGAGGCATATGGACATTCGTTCCTCCCTTGTTCCATTTGCGAGTGGAACAGGAAAGGAAATGACTAGTAACGGTACAGGGTACCCTCCGCCACACAACGTACGCTGCCTTCCGAGGTAAGTATGTAGATATATTAGAATCGCGTTATACTTTTCTGTATGATACCCATTGTAATGCATACGGATTTAGCCCTTGAAGAATTTAATTTTTTGCATTTGTGATATCTTCGCGCTCTCTTCCAAAACAGTTTAGTAGTGTTTGTAGTGATCCGATAGGCTTACAAAACCCAGGAACTTGGCAGTCACGTCTCGAACTACGAAAGTTTTAAACTTCCAGCAGCCACCCACGAGGTCCATCTACGTCTGAGGCGTGAAGATGTTTGTCATCTTTTTGGCTTTAATATAACAAGTTACACGAACTCCAAACTTTAAGTTTCAATCATAATAATATTTTGTACCTGCATCATTTGAACTCTGGCACTAAATCAGAGGCATAACTTGGAACCATGACTATCCAAAAGTGATAATGATGGAAGCTGAATAATTGAATTAAAATGTGTGCCGCAGCCGGTACTTCAACCCAAGTCTCCTTGCTTACTAGGCATGAATGCCGACAATTTTTTTTCTTCGGTGTTCGTTGCATTTGGTCTAGGCGGACATCCGTTCAAGTTGATCGTTGATTCGTTAACTCATTTTTCTTTTTATCACAGAGGGCCACCGCCTCTCTGATCGAACACGCTGAGCTACCGTGCCGGCATAAGGGATGGGGATGAAATGATGATGAGGACAACACGACACCCAGTCCCTGAGCGGAGAAAATCTCCTGTCCCAGCTGGGAATCAAACCGGGCCCCTTGCCGTGGCATTCTGCCGCGCTGACCATCAACTAACGGGGGCGGATTACTATTAGACCTCCACAGTACGTGGAGCAATCTAACCGATCAGCAATGTGAATAATAGTGCTGCTGTGGTCTATTGGTCACCATTCCTGCCTCAAATGCAAGGGGATCCGCGTTCGGACCCCATCGCTGGAACAAATTTTAATTCATTTATTCAACTTCCATCGTTAGCATAGATAAAGATGAGACTAAAATGTCTCGAGGAAAATTTAATTATAAGATCTATAGAACAATGGTTTTTCACTTGGATCAGTATGGTAGGATGTATTTCTCAAAGTAAGAGCAATTCTAAAGTGGAAGATTGGGACATTCGTACAGAAAAGTGTGGTTTCTGCAAATGGATCAACTTGGTACGAAAATTTATATTGCCTCCCATGCGACAATACGAAAAGCTGTAATAAAGCAAAATTATCGCTTGGATCAGTACGGTTCTACTGTTCTCAACTGCAATATCCATATCATTTTTAGCACATCTGGGCTCTAAAGCCAGAACATCCGCGTAACAGATTGTTGTTGTCAGAAGTATGCTGCAGCTTTATTGTTTTCGTCAAAAAATTCATTTAGCGACGAGGTGAGATTCGTAAGAGATGTCACTGTGAACTTTCATAACCAGGATGTGTGAGCTGATGAAAATCCCTACGCAGTTGCAGAAAGGGGCCATCAATACCTTTTCTCCATCAATGCTTGGGCGGGCGTTCTTGGAGATAAATTACTGGGGCCATATATCCTACCACAAAGATTAAAAGCGGCTCATTAGCATCAATTTCCTGTTAACGTATTGCCTGTCTTGTTGGAGGATGTGCCATGCCAGGAAAGACTACAGATGTGGTGTACGCACAATTGCGCACCAGCACTTTTCCTCCGTAATGTTCGTGAACATGTGACGCCGACATTGCAAGACCTCTGGATTGCTCGGTGAGACCCCACAGCTTGGCCTCACCGTTCCCCAGCCTCCAATCCCCTAGATTTTTGGTTTTGGGAACACGAAGGCATTCGTCTACGTCACCCTAGTCAACGACACCCAGACATTACAGGATCGCGTCTTGAACGCATGTCAACACAGCAGCCAAGTGTATTTCAAAGTGTGCGCGATTCCTTACACCGAAGGGTAAAGGGATGCACTGCCATCCACCGACTTGCCGTCGAGCACCTCCTATAACAAGCGTCACGAATAGACTTCGCGATTAACCCTTCCTATGAATAAGTGTACAGGTTACAGAGAGTATGTGTTGTAGCACTCATATGTGTCTTTTTCATGTTTTGATGTAGAAGCTCTATCAAAAAGAATCATCCGATTTTAAAAAATCATAACTGTTTTATTATTTGAGATGTGTGAGCGAACTCTAGAGTTTTACATGGTTCCCGCTCGGTAGCAGCAGTGGGCGCCCACTTCAGTTCTAGTAAACATGGTGTCGAGACACCGTGAAGGCGTTTTATGCTCTACATTTTGTGCAGTGCAGGTCAGTAGTAACTGTTCAGCGTGACTGTCGTACTAGGTATGGTGTGGATCCTCCTACAGCACAGAACATGAACAATTCCGAGAAACAGGTTGTTTGTGTGAAGGCAAATTGCCGGGCCATCCCCTGTTGTCTGACACAGACGTCGAACGCAACTGCCACAGTTTCCAAAGAGGCCGCAGAAATCCGCCGTGCAGCTCGACAGCTCAACATGCCACCGATGTCTGTTTGGGGTGTGTTACGTCGACATTTACACATGAAACTATACAAAATTCACCTACTGCAAGCTCTTCCCGAAGGTGACAAACAACAACATGTGAAGTTCTGTAGCTTCGTTCTTGGCAAGATGGAGGATGGCAGTTTTCTTCCACACTTAGTGTTTAGTGACGAGGCAACATTCTATTTAATGGAAAGGTGAATAGTCATAATGTGACAATATGGGGTACGGAACATTCACATTAAGTTATACAGTATGAGAGGGACACTCTAAAATTTAATAGGTTTTGTGCAGTATCACGGTAAAAGATATATGGTCCATTTTTCTTTTCCGAGAACACTGTTACATGAAGCACCTATCTCGATATGTTTGAACTTTTTTCCCACAGCTGGAGACTGATTCGAACTACTTCATTTACAAACAGGATGTGACACTACCACACTATCATCCGGAAGTGCGGGAATTTTTAAATCAACGGATCACTGAACGATGGAGCGGTAGCACTGGACCAAATGATTCAGCCTTACATTATTGGCCTCCAAGTTTACTGGACCCGACAATGTGTGTGGTTATTTCTTGTGGGGTCTATAAATACTCTGTTTATGTACCTCTGTTACCACCAACAATGAATGAACTGAGACATTGCGTAACAGCAGCTGTGGAAGCTGTAACTCAAGACATGCTCGCTGAAGTGTGGGAACAATTTGAAATCCACATTGACGTATACCGTGCACCACAAGGGGGGCATATAGAACATCTATGAAAAGGTATGAAAAAAAAACTTTTTTAGTTTGCTGTTCATCAAAAAACAAAATTCGTTGTACGTTTTTATTAGTTTCAGAAATATAGACGTGCCAAATCGGATGATTGTTTTCGACAGACCCTGTATTCATTCACCTCTCACAATACTGGACACTTCCGTTTCCAGGTACTATGAACAATTGAGCATACGTCAGAAAGTATGCATTCTCGGCCCCGTGTTTATTGGGCGTTTGTTTCTTGTTTTGGTGGGTATTACCAAATCTTAAAATATTCGATACTGCTTTCTTAACACGCTGTATATTTTTGAAGCATGTAGACAGTTGCTGCACATCGTTATATTTGACCATTCCCTTGATGTTAAGTAAGAACTATTCAGTTTAGTCAGTCTGGCCTGTTGCAAGAAGCAATTAATATCAGTCTGGAGTGAACACAAGGCAGTGACTGACGTTTTCCAGATTGTCAACAAACTTGCGTCTGACACAACACTGGCACCCGTAGGCTCCGTCCCGTGCGGGCCGGTGTTTTGTCGTCGCCACTGCTCATGCAACCTCCCTTCGCCTGCTGCGTTCCCTGCTCGGTGCCACTGGGTGGCGGCACGGCACTCAACAATTGATAACCTGATATTCATCCACTTGCAGCCCTAATTCTATCACTCAGAAAAAGTTTTAAATGCAGCCTTTCACTATGAAACGTCCCCTTAGAAAAATTAATGAATTACTGTGCTGGTAAACCCCTTACGTTATTTGATTTTCAAATAGCTGAGCAAAACTGAACGCACTCAGACATTTCTCTCTTTACTTATTCTGATCATCACTAAACTGACACACAATATTTTTAGCGCAACGTAATCTGACTTTCAATAATCCCTACAAAAGAATGGCCCCGACTAACAATAACCTGTACCTTTCATGAATCACTTACCTCACAAAAATCTTCGTTACTCGAACTACTGCAATACAGCGAGCGCCAATGCTGCCAGCTAAATAAAAGATTCTAACTACTGAAGGCACTAACTACTGATGGGAATAGTTAGCAAATGAAAAGAAATGTTGACAGATAACAAACAATGTATTTACGTTAATAGTGTGAAAAAGGCGTAATATATGTATCAGTTCATGACATCCAGTCTTACAAATTTACTCTCTCTGATGGACACACGTCCAGATCATCCGCTGTCAAAACTCCGCCATCTCACTCCCCACTTCCACCACTGCTGGCGGCTCACCTCCACCTGCGCAACGCTATGCGCTGTTCACATCCAACTGCCCACTACAATAGAGAATTTTTCAACAATGCCAGCCAGCCACAGACTGCACACAGCACAGCCAGTGATTTTCATACAAAGCGCTACGTGGCATTACCAATATAAAAACCTAAACAGCCTACTTACAACTATCAAGTTTTTTTTTTTTTACTTTATTGTGATTTTAATACCTGAACAATCAGGTAGGCTGGCAGCGGCATACAGCGCCGCTCTTCAGCCAGAGGATACACAAAGAGAAGAAACACTGAAAAGACACATAAGTTACAGAACGGTGGGCAATAAAACAGTAGACACATAAAGACAAACACGAAGCCGTTCACACTCGACGATAATCCACACTGCAAACTGTTGATATGACGCACAAACACTGAAGAAGACGATGGCACTGGTGAACGATGGAGCGTGACGGTGAAACACTGAACACTAAACATGACGGCACACACGAAACACTGATGGCGGTGATCTCCGGCGCGCGAATGTCCACTGAGCGTGTGCGAGTCTACAACTATCACGTTGCAATCAAACATTGTACCGGGGAATAAAAACGTGCACGTGCGGGAATATACATCGGTAAGTCCCGTTACGGACTTCTAGGAATTGTAGACGGGAGTCATAATTTCAGTAGGAACCCATGGCGGAAACGTCATCCTACGACGTCACAGTGCGTCAAAGTTATAGTCGCCAGCGCCTGTACATGCCGCCCAGAAAGTAATTGTTGTGTACATAGTTCCGCATAGTCAGCGCGTACACAACTTTCCCACTAGAGCGTGCCCCACTAAGCACAACAGCGCAGGCGCAGCGCTCGTCCGTCTCCGCACTATGAGATGGTGGTGCCTTAGAGGTGGACCAAATTCTTCTTCCGCCGATCCACGTATTAATATGTAACGCAGCCAATGCGATTGCTGCTAACGTAGAACCTTTTCTCCTCGCGGATCACACTCACGCGGTGATACCTGAATGAGCGAGGTATTATAACGAGTGTACAGGCCTCCGATTAGTCAGTCTGCATCAGTCTGAATTGGTCTGCACCAGTCTATAGTTATGTTTCAGTCTGTGCCTAATAAGATTACCATATTCCTGTACATAGCCATGAAGATAAATGACTAGACACTTCGTCAAGTACCAGAGATATGTGAGAATAAGATTAACATACCAAGACCAAAGGAACTTCAGATTGTCAATTGTAAATAGCATCCAGAATGGAGTTAAGTAATTCTATGCTAGTTATTATTTTAATAAATGTGTGTGAAAATTAATCAAGTTCTGTTTAAAGTTGTTCACCGTCAATCTGCTACTCTAAGCGTGCAAGTGGCATTTCTATCGTTTGACCTAATGGCAGAGGATAAACACACCACGATAAGACCACGAGACATATTGCTGACACTCGCCTACTTCGTTAGAGCGACAAGTCAAATAATCTGATGGTGTGTGTACCGAAGGTCTTACAGTACGCACCCTACAGTAATGCACTGCAATTTTTTGCTCAGCCGAAAACTATGCTACGAATGCGAAACGTTACGTGTGTATTATTTGAAATCTACTGAGCGCGCCAAGTTTCCATCACTTCCGACAGATAGCGTAGCTGCGGGACAGTTCAAAATGGAGTCTGTAGGTGATGTACTTTACAAGCAACGTGCCGTCATTGAACTTCTCACTACAGAGAAAGAAACTGTGAGAATATACACAAACGCTTATGAAAAGTCTATGGAGCATTTGCTGACGACAGAAGTACACGTATTCGCTGGGCAAGGAGGGGGAGGTCATGAGAAGGCGGTTCGGCGGAGCTCCGCGATTTGCAGCTGTCGGGTAGACCATCCACGGCTGTCACACCTGACACGTTGCAGCGAGCCAACGTAGTCATTCGTAGCGTGACCAGATGCGGTTGTTTAAAAAGCAGGACAAACTGCTTCAAAAAGGAGGACAAAGGAAGAAAAAAGAGGACACATCAAACGGGTCAAATCCAGATGAGGATACCACCGTCAGCTTTGGACAAGTAATGTGATTGCCGGGAATTACCAGTATAACTAGTAGTTAATTGTTACTGGTGGTCAGGTGGTGATTACCAGAGCAATATTTTTTTTATTTTAAATTAAAAACATTGATTGTGGTGTCAGTATGGCATCAATTGTTTTTATATATACGCGTAGTTTTAAGATTTAAAAAAGACGGCTACCTAAACGCCACTCCTGATTGGCTTCTTTCATGTGATTTGTCCAAAGCTGACGGGTGGTATCCTCATCTGCAGTATTCCCCATCAAACATAGATTCAGTTTTAATAAATGAGTTTATTATTTATAGGCATTACATACATACATTCCTTAACAATTATTGATACTTCTCGAGGGAACCAATTTTTTGCAGAAGTTTAGGCTTATATAACAGATAATTGTAAGATGACACACACAAAAATTCTTTGGAATTATATTGGACCATCAACAGACCTTTCACTGATTCAAGGTTTAATCTATTCCTCTCACAATGTGGTAATTAGAGAAAACATTCTTTCGGAATTATGCCGTGAAATACTGAAAAAGTATTCAGCAACTCTGAGTGACAGTCAACTGACATACTTTCACAAAAACATCTTTACCCGTTTTTTACTACAAGATAAAGTCCTAAATTATGGATGAAATAAAACCATGACAGCTAATCCGTCGAGTTATTTCTTACCTTTATTGGCCACTGAGTTGTACGTTCCAGATCCACATATCTTACATTCCACTTCAAATTCATTTCTCCCTTTCTTGAAAGCCGGATATTTGCAGGAAAGGACATCAGAAAATGTACACTTTCGTTTAGGCGTAGCCAAATATTTTACGTAACTCCATCGGTTAAAAATTACGTTCACAAATCACACGTGCTCTATAGGAAGCCAAGCCAATACAAAGCGAAGATACGAAACGAAAATTTTAAATAATCGTTATTTGCATTCGCTTATAGGTAGATCAACGATAACATCGACGATCCTGGTGCCACCTACTAACACCGCCTTCGTGCGTGTTTATCACGAAGGTTGTACCAATAGTTAAAGTATATAAGAAAAGAGCAATAGAACGGGACAAGTTGTAAATTTAACTGTATTACGCTCAACTTTGCGAAAAAGCCGGACACTGTAAAAATCCGTCCGGACCTCGGACAAAGAGCAAAAAAGGAGGACTGGTCACCCTAGTCATTCGTGAGAACACGCATTACGACTCGGCAGTTGGCGCTGCATCTGTCAATCCGCACTCTTGCATATTCAACAGTGTGTGCAAGATGGTTCCCACGGTGTCTAACGATGCATCACCAGTCGCACAGAAAAAAACATTTTTCTTGATTTGTTGCAACGTTTTCAAGCTGAGAAGGAGGCCTTCTTGTCCCAGATTGGGCGAGGTGATGAAATCTGGGCTCACCATTTTGAGCCTGAAACAAAACGACAGAAGAAAACATTCAAGGCAACTGCTTCCGCCGGTAAGGTCATGATCACGTATTCTGTGACTGTGAAGGTGTGATTCTCATTGATGTGATGCCAAGAGGCGGTACCATTAATTCAGAAGCATATGTCAAAACATCAACAAAATTCAAGAGACGCTTCCGGCGACTTTGACGCTACGGCAACCCAAGAGATGTTTTGCTGGAACACGATAACGCTCGGTCCCAAACAGGTGTGAGGACTGCTGAACACATCGTAAAACAGGGTTGGACACTGTTACCCCATCCACCCTACAGCCCTGACCTAGCCTCCTCGGACTTCCACTCGTTTGGGCCATTAAGGGATGTCATTCTTGGAAGACATTTTGAGGACGATGAGGAGGTGATTCAAACAGTGAAGTACTGGCTCCGCCACTAGGACAAGGATTGGTACCAACAGTGCATACAGGTCCTTGTTATGCGCTGGAGGAAGACCATAGAACGGGATGGACATCACATGGAAAAATAGGGTGTGTAGATAAAAAACCATTCTTTCGTGTGTGTAATTCTCACTATGTTCAATAAAGATTTGTTGAAGAAAAAATGGGCAACCCCCGTATATGCAGGGTGATTTCGTGATTATGTTACAAGCTTTCCAGAGCGATGAAGAAGGAAAAATGTATGAATTTGGGGTGAGTGTGTACCAGTAACGAACGAGTCGAAAGTTATATGCCAAAATTTGTCTGACAGTGGAATACGTGTGTACTGTTGTTGCTAAAATTTTGGAGCAGTATGGACCAAAACAAGGAAAAAAGTCTATTAAATATGGGCTCTAATATGCATACCTGAGGAACTATGAGTACTTGTCCATCTTCGGTACTGTGAAATATACCTCCTCTATTAAAGAAGTGCTTTTAGCTCTTAAGGAATGGATTTCAGAGCCTATGTTTACTAAACATTTTTTGTTATTTTCGTCCATACTACCATTTCTGAAAGTTGCATATGCTGTGTTCTTAGCAACAAAAGTACCGGTACATGTATTCCGCTGTCAGAGGTATTGCAACGGTTTTCGCTCATAACTTTCGGCTCGTTCGTTTCCGGTACAGGAGACGCTACCTCATATTGATACATATATCCTTCTCCTTCATCCTAGAAAATTCAGAACATCATCAAGGAATCATTCTATCTGTACATGCACTTATGTTAAGAGCGAACAGAACGCCTTGACCGACTAGAGCTAGGGCGTTCGTATTCACAGAATATGTACATTATTATGTTCTGCACAGATGATTGGCATTCGAAACATGTCGGCCAGTGGCTTCAGGGTCGACATAGATACCGCTGCGGAACACCTCGTACCGGTAAAATGTGCTTGAGGCTCTCGTTGTCGCTATAAACCGAAGGTACTGAATTAGTGTGACTTGAGCGGACTTGCAGGATGCCTCGCAGACGTATGCACAATCCGTACCGTCAAGTCAGTGAGTCTTGGCTCAAATGGCTCTGAGCACTATGGGACTCAACTGCTGAGGTCATTAGTCCCCTAGAACTTAGAACTACTTAAACCTAACTAACCTAAGGACATCACAAACATCCATGCCCGAGGCAGGATTCGAACCTGCGACCGTAGCGGTCCTGCGGTTCCAGACTGCAGCGCCTTTAACCGCACGGCCACTTCGGCCGGCTCAGTGAGTCTGAGGGAGCATTATTGGCTTGAGAGAATGTGATGCATCCATCCGGGAAGTTGCTTCTCATGTGGGACTGAGTGTGTCGACAGTGCAACGGATGTTTGCAGAATGGTTCAAGGAAGGCCGTAGAACACGACGAGATGGGTCAGGTCGCAACACCCAGACTATCTCCCGAGATGATTGACACCTCATCCGAACATCATTGCAGGACTGATCTGCGTCCTCCTCGGCTATGGCGCAACAGGGGAGCAATGTATAACATCGTATACTAACAGGGTTGACAGTCTGTAGCCGATTGTTACGGCATGGGTTACGTGCGCGTCGTCCACTTCTCCACCTGTCTTTGACGAATGTGCAAAAATATGTTACTAAAATGTAGACTTTCATGGCCGGAAATGTCATGCCCATTATAATTATCCGGGCTGTTATGCCGTGGTCGATTGGTGAATTCTTTGTCAAATCCCAACGTTTCGTCCCCGTCTGCGGGAGACATCTTCAAGGGGGTCTGTAGCTCACTGGAAGGTCCAACACACCCACTGGCTCGCTACTGACTGCCGCTAAATTCCGTGTCCAATTATCGGTAGTGTGTTGGACCTTCCATCGAGCTACAGACCCCCTTGAAGATGTCTCCCGCAGACGGGGACGAAACGTTGGGATTTGACAACCAACCGACCACGGCATAACAGCTCGGGTAATTATAATGGACATGAGAAATATGTTAGACGGCGATGGAGTATGGAACGACGGCACTGGGGACAGAAATTGCATCAGACAGTGTTTTCGGACGAATCCAGGTTCAGTTTGTGTGAAAATGATGGCCGCATTTTGGTTCGCTGCAGACACAGGGAGTAGCATCACAACGACTGTATTCACACAAGACATACAGCGCCAACTCAAGGCCTTATTGTGTGAGGTGCTGTTGGGTACAACCACAAATCACAGTTGGTGCGTGTCCAGGGCACTGTGGGCTGTATGACCTACGTGAATGACGTCCTGCCACCCCTAGCCATACCCTTTCTGCGCACCACTCCAGACGCCATTTTTCAGCAAGACAATGCACGACCACATGTTTGTGCACGAATACGTGCGTTCTTGGTGTCACAGGGTGTCAGCCTTTTGTCTTGGCCCGCCAGGTCACCAGACATGTCGCCAATTGAAAATGTGTGTGTGTGGGGGGGGGGGGGGGGGGGTTACGGTGGAATGTCGGGTACAGTGCTGTGACCCAATGCCAACCACCACAGATGAACTTTGGAACTGAGTGAATGCAGCATGGATGGCTTAACCAAAGAACACGATTCGCGCCTTATACCCGTCGATGCCATCACCCATGGAACAAGTCATCATGGGCCATGGGGGAAGCTGTGCCTACTAGGCAACAGGGCACATGCTGAACCCAGGTGACTGAAATGCTAACCATTTCTGCAGAAGATACTAATATAAGTGTCTTGTGAATTTGAACGTCCTACCTGGAACGTTTTTACTTAACACCTGCTTTTTTTTAACGTTTAAATACAAGGGGAGTGGAAGGGCGGACCCAATAAAGTGAACATTTTAATTCCAATGCATTTATTAACTACCAAAAACAAACTCACATAAAAATTGGCAAACGCCACTCAGGCAAAATTATTTACGAAACATTCATTACATAAAGTCATAAACAAATATTATCCAACGATCTCCCATAAACATTGAGAGACGCCCCTCAGGCAAAATATTTAAGAAACTCTCTCATTGCATAAAATCATTAATAAACTAATAAACCATTAGCAACGATCTCATATAAAAATTGACAGTAGCCACTAAGGTTAAATCTGACCATAACTTTAACAAAACAGCTCTAGTTAAGACACGTTATTTAAGACCCTTTCAGTTCCAATACTTTAACATTACATGTAAAATAACAGTGGACACACAACCTCAATTTTAACACGAATACTTAGAACGTATTTATTAAAGCGTAACTTGGGCAATCGTGCAAATTACTAGACTACAGAACCTTGGACAGAGAACCACGAAATTATTCAAATGCCCATTAGCTTGTAAGATGAGCTTTTAGGGCATAGAAAGTTACAACTTTGTACAATGTTTAACAACAGAAGTAAGGCCAAAGCTTGTAAGGCCGAAGTTTAACCACGAACGGTGGAACCAACTGAGGGCAATGATATTTAATTCGAACCAAGGCGTGGCTCCGTTTGCAGCCCCACATCGAGTAGGCCACCGAAATGTAAACCCGGCAACCGCTACCAAAGAGGAACACACGAGCTCAGGGGAAGTCCATCACCCGTAAGCCAAACTTGTAATCTACTGGGAAGCTCTGCGCTTCTGTTGCCCGCTGCCTCAGCTCACTGAAACACAGACCACACCCAACAACATGAGGCCAAGAAGACTTTTCTTAACTTTAACATTCAAGAGTGACCAGTAAATTAACACCATAAAATCAAGGCTAACCAACAACTAATTTCAGTCGCAAGTCCTTTCTTTAAGTGAAACAGTACCTGATAAACCGAGCGAGGTGCCGCAGTGGTTAGCACACTGGACTCACATTCGGGAGGACGACGGTTCAATCCTGCGTCCGGCCATCCTGATTTAGGTTTTCCGTGATTTCCCTAAATCGCTCAAGGTAAATGCAGGGTGGTTCCTCTGAAAGAGCACGGCTGACTTCATTCCCCGCCCTTCCCTGATCCGATGAGACCGATGACCTCGCTGTTTGGTCTCTTCCCTCAAATAACCCAACAACCCAAGTACCTGATAAACAAGCGCTAAGAATAGGAAATGAACTGGCTCACGAGAACCGACACTCACTAGAACTTAATGACACACACATTGGCCACCTTAAGTGGTCCTGCAAAGCTCAACACGCTAACCTTTAGAAATAAAAACTCAGATTGCCCGCAGAGGACATATTGACATGGATTAACCGATATCGTAAGCAAATTAAACACTTGCTCATAATAGCTAACGAACTAACATTCTGCAAATATGTGGCGGTCAGTCCACCCTAATCAGCCAATTGCTGTTGAGCGGGAGGGCCTGGCCACATAAGCAACATTCACAGTTTATAACAACAACACTATTTTTAAACTTTTCTTTAGGAAATAAAATTTTATCTTCAAAATTTTTGTGATCAAGTAAGTTAGCAAAGAATCCTTACAAGGACGGGGAAGCGCCCTATTCAAACAACAGCATTAATGTGATTACGTAGGCTTTCCCGGTGTAATAAGTCTTGAAAGTCTCTTCGGGTTTGCTGCCCGATCCTGAAATCAACTTGACTCGATATTTCGGCGATCCGCCATCTTCAGGAAAATGCTTCTTCTGCTGACGAGTCCCGCTGAGAACTGACGCCAGGCTGCAAATCGACGTCCTATATAGGCCACCGTTCAGTACACGGCGCATGCGCCGCCCATCACGGTTTCTGCCTTCCAAGACAGGGAGGTGGGGCCGCCCTTAGTGGAACACTGCTGGCAACGATATATCGCACTCGGGGCCGCATCGAAGAACGTTCACTGTTGATGCGAGATGATACAGGATTCCACGTCTTGCTAAGAGGAAACTCATTGTCTCTGTTGATTAAATTATCAGCCAACCTAATTTTAATCGCCTCTTTATAGACACTGTTCCAAAAACCGGAAATGTTGGCAACTACCACAGTTTCATCAAATATCATACTGTATCCCTCATTTAAGCAGTGTTCTGCTACTGCCGATTTTTCCGGCTGTTGTAGCCTCGTGTGACGGCGATGTTCCACACACCTGTCATTCACTGTGCGAATAGAACGGCCAACGTAAGCTTTCCCACATTGACACGGGATTTTGTACATCCCGGGTTTCCTAAGTCCCAAATCAACCTTCACAGAGCCGAGCAGAGCCCTAATCTTAGAGGGTGGACGGAACACACTCTTAATGTTAAAACTACTTAAAATTCGTCCAGTCTTAAACGATAAGCCTCCAGCATAAGGAAGAAAGGCCACCGATCTATGTCCATACACCTCCGGAGATGGTCCAAACTCCATAGTCCAACGAATCTGCTTCTCGTAGTATCCATTTTCCTTAAAAACAGCCATCCAATGCTCAAGTTCTTGGGTTAAGCTGTCCGCGTCGGAAATGGCATATGCTCTCCGTACCAAAGTCCTAAGAACGCCACTGCGTTGGTGTGGTGGATGACAACTCTTAGGATGCAGATACCAATCTGTGTGCGTCGGCTTTCGGCGAACACTGTGTCCCAAAGTACCATCTGGTTTTTTATAAACCATAACGTCTAAAAATGGAAGCATCCCATCATTTTCAACTTCCATAGTAAATTTGATACGGGGATGAAGAAGAAGTGGTCCAAAAATCTATTGAGCATCACATCCAAACGAAAAAGGCATCATCCACGATCTCCAGAAGCACGGTGGTTGCAAAGCTGAAGTCCTCAGTGCCATATCCTCGAAGTCCTCCATAAATAAATTGGCGACTATGGGTGATAAAGGACTACCCATAGGCACTCCGTCATTCTGTTCAAAAATGATACCGGTAAATAAAAAATACGTGGACGTCAGCACATGACGACAAAGCTTCACCAGCTCTTCATCCAGTTTTTCACTGATCAAACTAAGGGACTCTTCCAGAGGAACTCGTGTAAAAAGGGATACCACATCGAAACTCACTAACAGATCTGAAGGACTCAACTTCAGAGATCCCAATCGTCGTATAAAATCCACCAAACTGGAGACATAGTGTTCACACTTGCCAACAAATGGACTGAGAACAGATGATAAATACTTTGCCAGGTTATAAGTGGGTGCACCCAAATTACTAACAATAGGGCGCAGAGGAACCCTTACCTCATGCAACATTAATCTTTAAACAGGCATTAAGTGATTCAAAAGTTAATTAAAATCTGGACACAGTAAACTCGCAAAAGGAGACTGCAATAATGAGATAAAGTTTAACCAATCATGGATGTCACAAATTTTTTTTAGTAAAATACGGATACACCTCTTCGTGACAGATTTTCAAGACAGGTGACGTCACACAGGCACGGGCTAATTCAAGTAGCAGAAGGGGGGCCCACTGGACCCAGACCAGAGGCGGCTGGACCCAGACCCCACAGCAAGCGGGCGAGCTGGACGGGGTGCTGCACACAGTACACTATAACACACTGAAAACAAAGGTCTTAGAGCCCGTGCTACTATACAGTTTCAGAGAAAAAAGGGGGGAGGGGGGAGAAAACGGCAAACATTAATTCTTCAAACGCAAAGTAACTACGATGTATAATATGATAGCCTATTTCACGAACATTGAAATAAAATATTCAAGGGTTAATCAATAACTAATGCCCTTGACGTAACCTTAAAGAACGAGGGCGAATAGCATAATACCAAGTCAGCTTAGAAATTTAAACTACACTATTAGGTTAATATATGCTCACTGAAACTGGGTAGCTCATTTAAATTACCCCTTAACAGGATACTGATAAACAGTCAAGTAAGGCTACCATTTCACTGTTTACGAGTGAACAAGTAATGCAATTAGATAACACAGAACGTACAGATTCAATGTTAAGCCTGTGCTTTGAACCAACTATAACAACGTCCACACAGCTCAGTGTACCAGGAAAAATATTACAGTTTCACCATACTGGCTTATGCCGTCCGTCACTCTGAACAGCAACAGTACCAATTACTACACCTCGCCTGCTCGGACTGCATCGCATCACAAAATCCAGATAGAGCTTTAACCAAACACAATAACACGTGTTTACTTAAACAGCACTAAATAGAGGGGACCTTTTGGTTGGCAAGACAACAGTTTCCGGTCATGGTGGCGATACCTGGAAAGCAAGGATCAGTATAATATGCGCACCAAAAACACGACAAGCAATTCTCACCAAATCTTTTATGAAATCCTTTACAGATCCAAATGGGGGCCGCACGACTCGATTCGGGTAATGTGGCCGAGTGCAGTTCCCACACTACGTGCCAGGTGCGGCCTTGCAAACGTGTCGGACACACCACAACCTCTGCGTCGTGCCCCAGCCTGCTCAACCACGCTCCCCCAGATTCCCCAGCGCCGCGCGGCTCTCCGGCTGTCCCTCTCTAGCCCCACTCGCCCGTCGCGGCCAAAAGCCACGTCAAACGGCCGAGCCCAAAGATCACACCATGCCGACCCGATCGATCAATCGATACGAGCCGGCACGGCTCAAAATACATCAACATTAAGCGGAAGCAGAGCACACTCTTAGTAAAAGGCATCAAATGAAATCGAACACACATAACATCACGCGTCCGGCAACGTCTTATTGTACCGAGAGCGATCACAATCACAGTTAACTAAGCGCTCTTAGTAATTAGAGTACTTAGCTGGGTGTCTTGGTGCTGGAGCGATTTTGCGAAGATGTCAGACCATCACTTCGCAGGACCTTAACAGCGTGTCCCTCCAAGGAAGCGGGCACATCCACAGCTCACATGGTTGCCGGAGAATGCACAGCGCCGGCCAACTGCCGTCGCCTCCAGTACAACCACGTGACAGCCGCCGCCCGGCCTCAGGCACGCCGTCTTTGCTTCCGCCCGCCAGCCAATCGCAGACTCGCGCACCGCCGCCTTCCTATCTTAAAGCGTTGTTCCCCTTACTCGCGGTCGGCACTCGTTTATATCCCGAGCCGACCCAAGCCCGAGACAAACCTCTGTACTAGGAAATCGATCGTACTCATGTCAGAGATACTACTGGCGCCAGTCCCGCCACGGCTCACTGCCTTTTGCCGTCCAAAGTCTCTTTTTTCGGAACCTGAGCGTAGTACCGGCGCTGTCACAACTTCAAACGGAGGAACACATAGACCTTCCACCTCCATGTTATGTTTACAGAGCATAATTGTTCAACAGATTCAGTAGAGTGATTTCGTCTTTCATTGTTATGCCGAGCCCAGCTTTCTTTCTTTTCAGCTTCTGGGCGACCTGATGTTCACGTACCACGCAGTGCGTGTGGCCAAACTACACAGCTCCAAGTCGGCAGCTCCGGCCCACTTCTTTGTCTTCCACTACGTGAGTGAGAAACTTCCCGAAGGCCCGATTGGGGAGATGTTCCGAAAGATCAGGGAGAAGTATAACGGTACAGTATCCTTCGTAATATTTTATAATTTCATTGTATCCCAGATTCAGTCAGATTTGATATTTTCATATGTAGTTGTAACGAGCTTTTTTTCCAGGAGTAGCTCCGATGTGTAGTTGTTGTAGCCTGCAATCAGAAGACAGTAACCCTTCACGCTAGTCTCGACTGCGTGAGTTTCTTAATCTTTTGGTATGAGGACTACAGTCTATATCAAGTTGAAGCTGCTTATTGTATTCTATCCTTGCTCTGCCGTTACCAATTAGCTATTGTTCTTGACGATTTCTTCTCTTAATGCAAATTTTTCTTCCAGATTCAATACAGTACCTCTTCATTGGTTACCTGAGCTATTCATGACATTTCAGTATTACTCTGTTACACCAATTTCAATAGCATCCATCCTTTTGTTATCCGTCACTCCACACAATTCAAACGCCTTCCTAGCACTTAACTCTATATTTAGTATTAGTATGTACCTCGTCTTCAATCGAGCGAGGTTCTGAAGTGATTGAACTGGTAATACCGGAGAATAGGGGTTCAAATCCCCGTACGGTCATCTACGAGCTGTTCAAAAAGTCTCTTCGCAGTGCTGTATGATTGTTAGCCGCCGTGCCGTATGATTGTTCGCCTGCCTGGGTTTTTCAACGAAACAATAAACGCACAATGATAGTGCAGTGATATTCTGTACCAATTCATAGGAGAACTTGCGTTAAGTGAAATAGTGAACGGTTATTGTCAACAAGATGGTGCAACCGCGTATACAGCTCGCGTTTCAATGTCACTGCTTGCTGACGTTTTTGGTGATCGCAAAATGTCACAGGGACGTTGGCCTCCATGCTCGCCTGACCTGACACCACCTGACTTTTTATTTTGGGGTGCAGCGAAAGCAACTGGCTATAAAAACCGTCCAAAATCCATCGATGAATTGAAAACTGCAATCTCCACTTTCACTGCTTCTGTTACAGAAGAAATGTTACAGCTTGTGTTTGGAAACATGATTAGACGAATTGAATTGTGTATTCAACAACAGGGCGGACACTTTCATTTAATGTGAAAATTTGTAAATAAAAATGAATATTCAATAAATTAATAACTTGTATTTCACTGCGTTTCATTTCGGTATACTTCACTGCGGCATACGACACGCGTGGCTAACAGACTTTTTGAACACCCTGTACTTCTACTTTCTCCGTCGTTTCCCTAAATCGCTTAAGGAAAATGCCCGGATGGTTCCTTGGTAAGGACACTGACAAATTTCTTTCCTATTCTTCGATAATCGGAGCTTGTCTTCCTCCCCTAATGATGTTCTTGTCGAAGGAACGTTAAGCTCCCTGTTTCTGAAAAAAGCATTTCTTGTTTTTGGTGTTTTAATTGCTGTCCAAAGAGCAAAACTCATCTACTACTTCTGACGTCTTAATTCATATTCCGTTTCCCCCAGAATCACTTGAATTAATTAGACCACATTCCCTGACTTACGTTTTACTCGCCGGCCGCTGTAGGCAGTCGGTTCTAGGCGCTTCAGTCTGGAACCGCGCGACCTCTACGGTCGCAGGTTCGAATCCTGCCTCGGGCATGGATGTGTGTGATGCCCTTAGATTAGTTAGGTTTAAGTAGTTCTAAGTTGTAGCGGACTGATGACCTCAGATGTTAAGTCCCATAGTGCTCAGAGCCATTTGAACCATTTTGAACGTTTTACTCCACTCTTTCCGTCTTGCAAGCATTTCCAAGGGGCTATCCATTCAGTTCTACTGACTTTCCAGGTTCTTTGCCGACTCTGACAGAACTGAACTGTCTCACGGAAGTTTTTCTTTTCCTGAACGTTTTAGCTAATGTAGACAACATCGGAAGCTCCATGAAGCCTTTCGCGAGTGATGCTGTTGTGTACGAAGAATTAGCGGCGCTAAAAAATTGTAGCGAAACGCAGGAAGACCTGCTGAGAATCGATGCTTGGTGCTGGGAGCAGGAATTAGCCCTCAATATAAACAACCGTATCGTACTGCGTACACGTAAAAGGTTTGTTCAAAAAATTCCATAACATTCGTTATTTCGCGCCTATAGTGTGTCGAAGCGAAATGCGGTTGGCATCCCTGAACACGCCTGTGTTTAATGTGTGACTGACGGAAGTTCCATTGTTGTATATATGTTAGTTATTGTTCAGTGCTGTATTGAGTAGAACGTTGTGGTGCACAGTTAGTAGAGTTAGAGGAGCATCGCGTCTGCATTAAATTTTGCGTAAAATACAAGAAAACCTTTACAGAGACACAGCAAATAATGCAGGAAGCCTACGGTGATGAGTGTTTAAGCCTACTCGATGTTACGAATGGTTCACACGTATTGAGAATGGCCGGACGGAAGTTAAAGATGGCCGTCGTTCAGGACGTCCTTTGACGTCTAGCAACGATGCTCATGTCAGGAACATCAACGAAATTGTTGCATGCCAATCGAAGGCTGACTGTCAAAGAGATTGCAGGAGAAGGTAACATTTAGGTTGGATCATACAATCCTGACACAGCATCTTGGAATGCACCGTGTTGCCGCCAATGTTCGTCCCACGGTCCATGAGCCAAGACCAGAAAGACCTTCGCCTCGCAATCTGTGAAGAGTTTTTGGATCACCCAAATCATAACGAGATGTTGCTTAAGAGAATGATAATTGGTGATGAGACGTGGCGCTACAGTTATGATGTTGAGACCGAGATTCAGTCTTCACAATGGGTCTCCAAGCCCAAAAAAAGCTCGTCAGGCCGTGTCAAATGTCAAAGCCATGCTGATAGTTTTCTTTGACTTTTAAGGATTAGTTCATCATGAATTCTTGCCACAGGGACTAACTGTTAATCGATGGCATTATTGGAAAGCGTTGCGACGAATTCATGGTTCTTTCCTCACGATAACGCACCCGCCCGTCCATCCCTGTTGGTGTGTGACTACTGCCCAAAGAACGAAATCACTGTGCTGCCTCATCCTCCGTACTCTATATTCCTTGCTCCTGCGGACTTTTTTTTTTTATTTCCAGTGCTGAAAACCCCGTTGAACGGGCGAATATTTGCAACGATAGACTGTAAATAGGCTGTTTAGGTTTTCATGTTGGTAACGCCACGTAGCGCTCTGTATGAAAATCACTGACTGTGCCGTGTGCAGTCTGTGGCTGGTTGGCATTGTTGAAATACTCGCTATTGTTGTGTTGGGCAGTTGGATGTGAACAGCGCGTAGCGTTGCGCAGTTGAAAGTGAGCCGCCAGCAGTGGTGGATGTGGGGAGAGAGATGGCATAATTTTGAGAGCGGACGATCTAGACGTGTGTCCATCAGAAATGGTAAATTTGTAGTATTGGATATCATGAACTGATACATATATAATGACTCTGGAACATTATTAAGGTAAATACATAGTTTGTTCTCTATCAAAATCTTTCATTTGCTGACTATGCCTATCAGTAGTAAGTGTCTTCAGCAGTTTCTTTTATTTAGCTGGCAGTATTGGCACTCGCTGTATTGCAGTAGTTCGAGTAACGAAGATTTTTGTGAGGTAAGTGATTCATGAAAGGTATAGGTTATTGTTAGTCAGGGCCATTCTTTTGTAAGGATTTTTGAAAGTCAGATTGCGTTGTGCTAAAAATATTGTGTGTCAGTTTAGTGACGATCAGAATAAGTAGAGAGAGAAACGTCTGAGTAGGTTCAGTTTTGCTCAGCTGTTTGAAAATCAAATAACGTAAGGGGTTTACCAGCACAGTAATTCATTAATTTTTCTAAGGGAACGTTTCAAGACGACTGTTCAACTGTGTGTGAAATCTTATGGGACTTAACTGCTAAGGTCATCAGTCCAAATGATTAATGGAAAATCTCATATGAGATGTGAAACAAATACTAACAAAGAGATAGAGGGGCTGGCCAGTACTTACCTCAGCTCAGTACAGCCGATAGATACACATAAAACACATAAAACAGAACCGAAAATTTACGTTCCTAGCTTTCGGAACAAATGTTCCTTCATCGGGGAGGAGAGAGGGGAAAGAAAGGGAAGAAGGGAAAGGAGATTCAGTTACTCACAACCCAGGTTATGAAGCAACAGGGAAAGGAAAATAGGGAGGGTAGCAAGGATGGAGGCATGGTTGTCAGAGGGAAGCCAAGGATCTTTGGCTTCCCTCTGACAACCATGCCTCCATCCTTGCTACCCTCCCTATTTTCCTTTCCCTGTTGCTTCATAACCTGGGTTGTGAGTAACTGAATCTCCTTTCCCTTCTTCCCTTTCTTTCCCCTCTCTCCTCCCCGATGAAGGAACATTTGTTCCGAAAGCTAGGAACGTAAATTTTCGGTTCTGTTTTATGTGTTTTATGTGTATCTATCGGCTCTACTGAGCTGAGGTAAGTACTGGCCAGCCCCTCAAGGTCATCAGTCCCTAAGCTTACACACTACATAACCTAAATTATCCTAAGGACAAACACACACACCCAAGCCCGAGGGAGGTCTCGAACCTCCGCCGGGATCAGCCGCACAGTCCATGACTGCAACGATAGACAAGATACAAGAAAAGTCGCAGACGGCGCTTCGCACGATCTAGTAAGAGGCGTACCATGACTGCTTCCGAAAGTGAAAACGGCTTTGGGAGGGGTGTATCAATTGTGGAGAAGAGAATTTCGAAGGAGACCATGCACATTAAGTACAAGATGGGCATAGAAAAAATTTATGGAGAAAGTTCCGGATTTTTTTTTTTTTTTTTTTAACAGACCTCGTACACGCAAAGACTTAAAAGCATATGATTAAACAGTTGTACAACAATCACTCGAAGCAGTTACTTCCCTAAAATATTTAGCATTATGCCTGCAGAATGAGTTATAATAGAAAGAAGCGAAAGTAAGGCAGATGTCCGACTGAGATTCACTAGAAGAATCCTCATGACATTTAGTTTACTCACAAGGAGGTAGTTTACAAAGCCGGTGTTCGAACCACACTTAAACATTGCTCATGATTCTGGGATCCGCACCACACAGGACTAATTGACGAAACAGAAAAGATCCAAAGAAGAGCAGTTTCTGAGCCCTGAGGGTCTCTCCGCGTATTCAATGTTCAAATAACTTAGAGGATGCAGTTGCGTGACGTCATCGACAACCGCCAACATTTCGGTAGGTGCACACACTCCCGATTTCAGGGCAAAACGTGCCTTGCAAATGGCAAGGTGGTCACCTGTCGAAATATCGTGGGTTGCCGACCACTTCACCCTATTCCTTTCCCGTAAGTTATTTGAACAACAGCAGCTTGTTTCATAACGGAGTACTTTAGCAACAACGAAAGCGTCACCGAGATGCGCAATATACTCCAGTGGCAGACGCTGCAAGTTCCTGGAAGAGTCCATCAAAATATTGCTTTGTCGTCCATACATCTCGCGAAAAAACCAGGGATTTTAGCCCACACGGAGGCTTACCGGCTATCGTTCATCAGCGAACCATCCGCGACTGGAACGAAAAGATGCTGATAGTGTTATACAAAGTACCCTCTACCACACACCATAAGGTGGTTTCCGGAGTATAGATGTGGGTACAGATGTAGATGTATTTCATCCCTGACAACTTCAGACATTTTATCGCAGTTCATTCTTCATATGACATACAGCCTACTCTTCCCTCTGACTTGGCTATCTCACCATATCTTTCATACGCCTTCAGTCAGGATCATCGAAAACACACATATTGTGATGCGTAACATGCTCCTAGTACTGTACAGTGTCATTAATGGATGTAAATGCGTGAAAGAAATATTATACGGTTAAACTCGTAAGACACATTTACTTCCTTATTTGTTGGCAAGTGTGTCAGTTATTTCATTCGTGAAGAACAGTCTTATCCAAAGCAAGTAATGCTAAATCCCAGAAACCATACATGGTATTGTGAGAAGTCATGCACTGTCCTAGGATTAACTTTTAGTGGCTATGGTTCATAGTCATATAAATTTCTTGTGCAGGACGTCACGGCCAGTTGACCGTGAAAAGCATTTATTTTCAATATTTGATTACTATTGAGAATACTTGTAGTAGTTTAATGTTATTTATCCAAAAAAAGACAAATCATTAACTACTTAAACCATAAATATGATGACGACCTTAGTGAGATACGATCAAAAATTTACGAGTATTTTGTAACTGAGCATCTCATTTGCACAATTTTATCGTTATTGAGTATGTAAAAATTTCTGAAAAATTCTGTAGTGTTAGTTACACTGACAGAAAAAGATCGCAATATCAAGAAAGTGTTGGGCTACATAAACGAAAGTTTCTAAGAGCGTTATTCGGAAAGTAAGGAACGATCGGTCGCGAAATGAAAACCACAGTGAAAATCCGGTGAAGTTTTGCACAAGTGTGTTGAGCAGTGTCTCTAGTATGCCCGTCGATCGCGTTACGTCGTTCTTTTTAGTTCTGAGCACACAGGGAGCACTTAAAGATACCTAGAACAGCAGTGTCTCCCGCCAAGTACGAGGACCTGGAGAGAAATTTCGCCTGAAGCTATGCAGCCAACGTTACATAATTGTCGTGCGTTTTCTTCCTCAAGACAATTCTCAGCCGCACTCTGCAGAGGCAATGAAGATGCTCCTGCATCGTTTTCAATTGGAAATGTTTGATTACCCACAATACAGCCCGTAATTATCTCCCTCTGAGGTTCATGTCTGCTCACATAAACCGCTGTCTATGAAGACAACATTTTGGCACAGACAACGATCTGTAGGCCAGCATAGAGAATTGGCGGCTACCTTCTACAACGAGGTTATTGGAAAGTTGGTACAACGCTACGACAGACATCTAAGTCGGATCGGCGACTATGGAGATGAGTAGCTGGAAGTTGTAGCTAACTATTGCCAATAAAGCAGTTTTTATTTTCATTGTGGCTTCCATTTCGCGACCTATCTTTCCTTACCTTCCGAATAGCCCTCATACGTCTGAAAAATGAGGCCTATTCAGTTTCGCGCCAGTCGCATAAGAATGCGCTGGTAGCACAACTATGAGGATGCAAATTAGGTTTGCTTTAAACACACGTGAGTGTTAGGTAGCTTCGAATTTGCACATGGCGAGTTGATGTTAGTCAAGAATTCCTTTGAGGTGGCAAAGACGCCATTATCAACATGTTACTGAGTTTGATCGAGGTCGTGTCGTAGGGCTACGAGAAGCCGGATGTTACTTCTGCGTTATTGCAGAAATACTTGGTAGGAATGTAGCCAAAGTAAATGATTTCTGGCAGCAATGGTCACGGGAATGTGCGGTCGCAAGAAGACCGAGCTCCGGACAGAAACATGGCACTTGCAAGAGGGAGGACCATCTTGTTCGTCGTATGGATCTGGCGCATCGTACTGCATCTGCAGCAACAAGTTTAGCGGCTGTTGGTACCACAAAGAATTGTGACACATCGATTCCACTGACCCCAAACCAGCGCCATTTGTGACTTCAGTGATGTCAAGCGAGAGCTCATTGGAGGTCAGGGTGGAGATCGCACATCTTCTGCTTCGGTGCCAGTAATGGCCGTGTTTTGGTTAGAAGAGATCAGCAGCTACCAATCTGTCTCTATGCTAGCGACGCTGAACCTACACCTGGAGTTATGATGTGGGGTGCCATTTTGTTTGACAGCAGGAGTCCTTTCGTGGTTATCCCATGCACCGTGACTGCAAATTTGTACGTCAATCTGGTGATTCGACCTGTTGTGCTGCCATTTATGAAAAGCATTCAATGGGCTGTTTTCCAGTAGGACAACGCACGCCCGCATACCAATGTTGTAGCCGCGCGGGATTAGCCGAGCGGTCTTAGGCGCTGCAGTCATGGACTGTGCGGCTGGTCCCGGCGGAGGTTCCTCCCTCGGGCGTGGGTGTGTGTGTTTGTCCTTAGGATAATTTAGGTTAAGTAGTGTGCAAGCTTAGGGACTGATGACCTTAGCAGTTAAGTCCCATAATATTTCACACACATTTGAACATTTTTGAACCAATGTTGTAACCCACCATGCTCTACACATTCGCGACTTGTTGTGTTTCTCTGCTCAATCACCAGATCTGACTCCAATCAAACATATATGGAACATCATCGGACACCTCTAGTGTCATCTACAAACAGCATTAATCGTCTTTGTATTGATCGAACAAGTGCAATAGACTTGGAACTCCATCCCACAAACTGACATCCGGCATGTGTTCAACTCAATGCATGCACGTTTGAATGCATGCTCAACATGCTCACATCGCTCTTACATTAACCTGTCATATTACAATGCCAATCATTTAAATATATTACCGATACCAAAGTACTCCGGTAATTTTATTACTCTACATTAATAATTTTTTGGTCTTGCAATTTTTTTCGTCAGTGTACGTCGGATTCTTAATCTATCAGGTGTCGAAAATGTTACATGTGTTTTGGTAGTATCAGAAAATGTTTATTATCTTCTTATTTTTCTAGTGCCTTTGCATCGCTTCGACGCAGGACTGACATGATTACTGAAGGATATGGTGCCGTTAATTTAAGGAGTGGCTGGATGCCTTTCCTGTTGCCACCTCGCTACCGGCAACTGTTCGGTTATAGTCTGGTTCATGTGAAAGTGGGCGAAGTTTGTCGATAAGTTTGCGAGTCGCGTAACGGAGGCGGGACTTGGCTACCTGCCCGGTACTCACCTAGCGGGACCGAGCGAAGAACCTCAGTAGTTAGCACACTGGACTCGCATCCGGGAAGACGACGGTCCCGCGTCCGGCCATCCGATTTAGGTTTTAGCCTAAGTGATTATCCTAAATCGCTCCAGGCAAATGCCGAGATGGTTCCTTTGAAAGGGCACGGCCGATTTTCTTCCCCATTCCTTACAAAATGGTTCAAATGGCTCTGATCACTATGGGACTTAACATGTATGGTCATCAGTCCCCTAGAACTTAGAATTAATTAAACCTAACTAACCTAAGGACATCACACAACACCCAGTCATCACGAGGCAGAGAAAATCCCTGACCCCGCCGGGAATCGAACCCGGGAACCGGGCGCGGAAAGCGTGAACGCTACCGCACGACCACGAGCTGCGGACATTCCTTACACAATCCGAGCTTGTGCCCCGTCTCTAAAGTTTAACGTCCCGTCGACATTGAGGTCATTAGATGCTTCCTTCCTTCACCCGGCGGGATGAGAGAAACCACCTAAAAACCACGTCCACGCTGGCCGGTACGACAAATCCACGGAGGAGGGGTGGGGGGGGGGGGGTGATGATTCGATCCGGGCCACATAAAAATGGATAAGAGACCTTATATTACATCTTGGTACTAGAAATAATTGTAAATCCGTAGAGATGATGAATACTGCTTTTGGTTCGTCTGCTATGAGTAACACAAGGATTTAGGAGTGGTGTAAACATTTCCAAGTGGGCCATGGAGAAATTGCATCACTGACCGATACAATCGTGAATATTATATGTTATATATAATTATGAACGATACTCACATCACAATAAGAGAACTCGCTGATAATGTAGGTAGACCAACTGCCTCATGTTATGAAATTTTTTTGGATATTTTGGGTCTTAAGCGTACACTGATCAGCCAGAACATTACTACAAGTTACGTGATAGCCCGTATGTCCACCTTTGGCATGGATAACAGTGGCGACGCGTTGTGGCATGGAAGCAATGAGGCCTTGGAAAGTCGAAGGAGGGAACTAGCGCCACATACGCACACACATGTCATCTGAATCGCGTAGGTTCAGGGGAGAGGGCGATGAACTGTGACGGCACGTTCTATAACATCTCAGATGTGCTCAGTTGGGCTCAGATCTGGCGGATTGAGGGGCCAGCACATCAATTGGAATCCGCCACTGTGTTCCTTGAACAGCTCCGTCACATTCCTGACCTTCTGACATGGTGCATTACCTTGTCGAAAATGCCACGGCTGTCGGGAAACATGGTCGTCACGAAGGGTTCATGTGCTCTGCAACTACTGTACGATACTCCTTGGCCGTCATGGTGCCTTGCACGAGCTCCACTGAACTCGTGGACGCCTGTGTGAATGTCCCGCAGAGCATAACGGAGCCGCTGCCAGCTTGTCTCCTTCCAGCAGTACAGGTGTCAAAGAGCTGCTCCCCTAGAAGACGACGGATTCGCGCCCTTTCATCAGCATAATGAAGAAAGAATCGGGATCGTCAGACTATGCAACTCTCTGCTACTGCGCCAACGTCCAGCGCCGATAGTCACGCGTTCATTTCAGCAGTAGTTTCTGATGTCGTGGTGTTAACATTGACACATGGTCATCAGATGCGGAGGCCCAACGTTAGAAGCGTTCGGTGCACAGTGATTTCAGAAACGCTTGTTCTCTGACCAGTATTAAAGTCTGATGTTAGATTCTCCACAGTTCGCCGCCTGTCCTGCCCAACCTATGACGTCCAAGTTCTATAATGAGGGGAGGCCGCCCAACCCCATGACGTCTGGACGTGGTATCACTTCGGTTTCGCCACGTGTTGAAGACACTCACCACAGCACTCCTCGAATACCCGACATGTCGTACACTTTCTGAAATGCTCGCGCCGAGCCTCCGGGCCATCAGAACCTACCCCAGTCAAACTCGGCGCGTCTTTCCCATTCGCACTGATATTACATGCACCGTGCGTTTGTCGAGCTAGCAGTCATTCCTCGCTGTGTGACGTTGCTATCGCCTGGACGGGTTTGTACGGTTAGTAGATCGGTGGTCATAATGTTTTGGCTGATTAGTTCATGTCAGCAAAACATGTTCCCTAGTTGTTGGATTCTGAGTAAAACCATCGGCAAATGCAAGTTGCTGATGAGTTGCTAGATGAACTCAGCGACGGCAGAACTAACGAAACGTATCATAACAGGTAATAAATCATGGGATTACGGATATGACATCGAAATTAAGGCTTAATCCTCCCACTTCTGCCGGATTACGAAACTAGAAGAAAGTCTGATAAGTGCGGCCAGATGAGAAGGTCGTGTTGGCTGTGTTTTTCCATTTTAAGGGGATAGTGAGGCGTGAGGTATTCGTACAAGGCCGAACGATCAATGACGAGAGCCACTTACAAGTTCAACGCCGTTTGCGTAAAGCGATCAGGATAAATACACTCCTGGAAATGGAAAAAAGAACACATTGACACCGGTGTGTCAGACCCACCATACTTGCTCCGGACACTGCGAGAGGGCTGTACAAGCAATGATCACACGCACGGCACAGCGGACACACCAGGAACCGCGGTGTTGGCCGTCGAATGGCGCTAGCTGCGCAGCATTTGTGCACCGTCGCCGTCAGTGTCAGCCAGTTTGCCGTGGCATACGGAGCTCCATCGCAGTCTTTAACCCTGGTAGCATGCCGCGACAGCGTGGACGTGAACTGTATGTGCAGTTGACGGACTTTGAGCGCGGGCGTATAGTGGGCATGCGGGAGGCCGGGTGGACGTACCGCCGAATTGCTCAACACGTGGGGCGTGAGGTCTCCACAGTACATCGATGTTGTCGCCAGTGGTCGGCGGAAGGTGCACGTGCCCGTCGACCTGGGACCGGACCGCAGCGACGCACGGATGCACGCCAAGACCGTAGGATCCTACGCAGTGCTGTAGGGGACTGCACCGCCACTTCCCAGCAAATTAGGGACAATGTTGCTCCTGGGGTATCGGCGAGGACCATTCGCAACCGTCTCCATGAAGCTGGGCTACGGTCCCGCACACCGTTAGGCCGTCTTCCGCTCACGCCCCAACATCGTGCAGCCCGCCTCCAGTGGTGTCGCGACAGGCGTGAATGGAGGGACAAATGGAGACGTGTCGTCTTCAGCGATGAGAGTCCCTTCTGCCTTGGTGCCAATGATGGTCGTATGCGTGTTTGGCGCCGTGCAGGTGAGCGCCACAATCAGGACTGCATACGACCGAGGCACACAGGGCCAACACCCGGCATCATGGTGTGGGGAGCGATCTCCTACACTGGCCGTACACCACTGGTGATCGTCGAGGGGACACTGAATAGTGCACGGTACATCCAAACCGTCATCGAACCCATCGTTCTACCATTCCTAGACCGGCAAGGGAACTTGCTGTTCCAACAGGACAATGCACGTCCGCATGTATCCCGTGCCACCCAACGTGCTCTAGAAGGTGTAAGTCAACTACCCTGGCCAGCAAGATCTCCGGATCTGTCCCCCATTGAGCATGTTTGGGACTGGATGAAGCGTCGTCTCACGCGGTCTGCACGTCCAGCACGAACGCTGGTCCAACTGAGGCGCCAGGTGGAAATGGCATGGCAAGCCGTTCCACAGGACTACATTCAGCATCTCTACGATCGTCTCCATGGGAGAATAGCAGCCTGCATTGCTGCGAAAGGTGGATATACATTGTACTAGTGCCGACATTGTGCATGCTCTGTTGCCTGTGTCTATGTGCCTGTGGTTCTGTCAGTGTGATCATGTGATGTATCTGACCCCAGGAATGTGTCAATAAAGTTTCCCCTTCCTGGGACAATGAATTCACGGTGTTCTTATTTAAATTTCCAGGAGTGTACATGAGTCAGTCAGCAGCAGGCGACCGAGACACTAGCAGCAACAGGGAAGTAACCGAATTTGTGACATTTTACGAGTTCCTAACAAGCAGCTTTGGTAGTTTAATTTCTTGTGTTTCTGCGTATTAATTTAATATTTAATAGACAGTTCTCGCGTTTTCGTTTGGGTTGGAGATTAAACCGATTTTGTAGCATTTTACGAGTTCCTAATCGAGAATGAATTATTTAGTCTCACTTTGGCAGTTCAGTTTTTGAATCCCGGCGTGTTAAGATAATTTATTAGACACAGTACTTGCGTTGTGCTCCGTGTCTACAGTACAATTCCAAAGTGCGTGACGAATGTCCTTGTTGGTCTGTGTAGTGTAGTTTTCCACGGTCTTTAGCATGAATAGGGACTGTGACGGTTGTCCGCGGATGCGAGCTGAGTTGGTGACAGTTTGTGATGGCTTCGATTACACAGCTTCAAGCTGCACTGGGTGGACATCAATGTTGTGGGCCGGCCGTGCCGATCCAGCGGACGTCCAGCACGTCTGAGTCCGCCGATCGGCCCGCACTGGTGACCATTCCAGCTACTGTTTCACTGAGGTTGACCACTCGCCCGTGGTCGAGTGGGAGGTCGCCTCATGGCGTGGCAGGAGGCGAAAGACTTCCAGGGGGCCGTACGTAAGGCCTCATGGGTAGTCTAACAAACAGGTTCCATGTGCTGCCTGTGACTGAGACTGTCCCTCATCCAGATGCAGTCGCCTGTCCTGTTTCAGAGGGAGCCTCTCAGCATGCAAATTCCAGGCGATCACAAAGGATGGGATTATTGGTAGTAGGGAGCTCCAATGTCAGGCGCGTTATGAGGCCCTTTAGGGACATGGCTGCTAAGGAAGGGAAGAAAGCCCAAGTCCACTCCAGGTGCATACCAGGTGGAGTCATTCCAAACGTGGAAAGGGTCCTTCCGGATGCCATCAAGGCACAACACACAGCTCTACGCCTCGCCTGTGCCCGTCAACACTGACATTACTGTTGATGACTGGAAACTTATTGCCTGGTAGGAAGACTATCGTTTTAAATTGTATCGGGCGGATGGATGCAGTGTGCAGCCAACTGCAGACGATGGCTCATGTCGGTACCAATGAAGTGTGTCACTTTGGACCAGATGAGAGTCTCTCTGATTTCGAGCTGCTAACAGAAGTGGTAATGGCTGCCACTCTTGCTTGTGAAATGAAAGCAGAGCTCACCATTTGCAGCATAGTCGACAGGACCGATTTGGAAAATTTTGGTACAGAACCGAGTGGAGGGCATGAATCAGAGGCTCAGATGGTTCTGCAGCCGTGTAGGCTGCAGATTCCTCGACTTGCGCCATAGGATGGTTCGCTTTCGGGTTCCGTTGAATAGGTCAGGAACCCACTACACGCAGGAGGCGGCTACGCTAGTATCAGGGGGTGTGTGGCGTGGACTGGGTGACTTAATGTTAGAGGGTGTCAGAGAAATACAAAAAGGGCTTCAATCCAAAACGGCGCAGGTCGAACATAGGGAGAACAAAGATGCAGAAGCCATCGGTATATCAGTTGTAAATTTGCGTAGCTGTGTTGGCAAAGTATCAGAGCTCCAAGCACTAATACAAAGCACTGATGTTCAAATCATTATAAGCACTGAAAGCTGGCTAAACCCGGAGATAAGCCAGCTGAAATTTTTACGATGAACCTAACGGTGTTCCGAAAGGATAGGCTAAACACAGTTTGTGGTGGCGTGTTTGTTGCTGTTAGAAGTACGCTATGTGATCAAAAGTATCCGGACACCACAACAATATACGTTTTTCATATCAGGCGCATTGTGCTGCCACCTACTGTCAGGTACTCTGTATCAGCCACCTCAGTAGTCATTAGACATCGTGAGAGAATGGGCCGCGTGAGAGAATGGGGCGCTCCGCGGAACTCACGGACTTCGAGCGTGGACAGATGATTGGGCGTCACTTGTGTCATACGTCTGTACGCGAGATTTCCACACTCCTAAACATACCTAGGTCCACTTTTTAAGATTTGATAGTGAAGTGGAAACATGAAGGGACACGTACAGCACAAAAGCGTACAGGCCTACCTCGTCTGCTGACTGACAGAGACCTCCGACAGTTGAAGAGGGTCATAATGTGTAATAGGCAGACATCTATCCAGACCATCACAAAGGAATTCGAAACTGCATCAGGATCTACTCCAAGTACTATGACAGTTAGGCGGGAGGTGAGAAAACTTGGATTTCATGGTCGAGCGGCTGCTTATAAGCCACACATCATCCTGGTAAATGCCAAACGACGCCTCACTTGGTGTAAGGAGAGTAAACATTGAACGATTGAGCAGTGGAAAAACGATGTGTGGAGTGACAAATCACGTTACACAAAGTGGCGATCCGATGGCAGGTTGTGGGTATGGCGAATGCCTGGTGAACATCATCTACCAGCGTGTGTAGTGCCAACAGTAAAATTAGGACGTGGTGGTGTTATGGTGTGGTCGTGTTTTTCGTGGATTGCAGCCGTTGTTGTTTTGCGTGGCACTGTCACAGCACAGGTCTATATTGATGTTTTAAGCGCCTTCTTGCTTCCCACTGTTGAAGAGCAATTCGGGGATGGCAACTGCATCTTTCAACACGATCGGACAACACTTCATAATGCACAGCCTGTGGCGGAGTGGTTACACGATAGTAACATCCATGTGATGGACTGGCCTTCACAGAGTCCTGACCTGAATCCTATAGAAGACCTTTGGGATGTTTTGGAACCCCGACTTCGTGCCAGACCTCACCGACCGACATCGATACCTCTCCTCAGTTCAGCACTCTGTGAAAAATGGTCTGCCATTCCCCACGATACCTTCCAGCACCTGATTGAAGGTATGCCTGCGAGAGCGAAAACTGTCATCAAGGCTAAGAGTTGGCCAACACCGTATTGAATTCCAGCATTACCGATGGAGGGCGCCACGAACTTGTAAGTCGTTTTCAGCCAGGTGTCCGAATACTTTTGATAACATAGTGTAGTTAATCTTGTAGCGAAATTGAAGCAGACATCTTCCTCGGACTAGTGAAGCAACTTAAATCACTTATTAAAGCAAGTCTTCTGGTCTAGACTGAATACCAAGTAGGTTCTTTTCAGAGTTTGATAACGTAATAAGCTCAATACTTAACAATCATATACAATCGTTCTCTCGACGAAAGATCCGTACGCAATACCTGGAAGGTTGCACAGGTCACACCAATATTCAAGAAAGGTAGTAGGAGCATTTCACTAAATTACGGGCCCATATCGTTAACGTCCAACTGGAGCAGGATTTTGGAACCTGTATTGTGTTCGATTGTTATGAATTACCTGGAAGATATTGGTCTATTGAGCCATACTCAACACGGATTTAGAAAACATCTTTCTTGTGAAACACAACTAACTCTTTACTCACGCGAAGTGTTGAGTGCCCGTATTTCTAGATTTCCAAAAGACCTTTGACACTGTACCACACAAGCGGCTTGTAGTGAAATTACACGCTTATGGAATATCGTCTCAGTTACGTGACTGGATTCGTGATTTCCTGTCTGAGAGGTCACAGTTCGTAGTAACTGACGGAAAAACATCGAGTAAAACAGAAGTGAGTTCCGACATTCCTCAAAGCAGTGTAGTAGGCCCACTACTGTTCCTTATCAATATGAACGATTTAGCAGACATTTTAAACAGTCGTCTTAGGTTTTTTGCAGATAATGATGTCTTTTATCGTATATTAAACTCAATTGAAGATCAAAACAAATTGCAAAACGACTTAGAAATGATATTTAATTGGCAACTGACCCTAAATATTAAAAAGTGTGAGGGTATGCACATGAGTGCTAAAAAGAATCCGTTAAACTTCAGTTATCCGATCAATCAATCTAATTTAAAGGCCATAAATTAACTAAATACCTAGAATTACAATTACGAACAGTGTAAACTGGAAAAAACAGATAGAAAATGTGGGGGAAGGCGAACAAAAGACTCCGTTTTATTGGCAGAACACTTAGAAAATGTAACAGATCTACTAAACACACAGCCTACGCTTGTCTATCTTCTTTTGGAATAAAGCTGCGTTCTCCGGGATCCTTACCAGATAGGATTAACAGAGCACATCAAGAAAGACCAAAGAAGACAGCACGTTTTGTACTATCGGGAAACAGGGGAGACAATCTCACGGACATGATACAGGATTTGGGATGGGCACCATTAACACAAAGGCCTTTTTTGTTGCGGCAGAGCCTTCTCACGAAATTTCGATCACCAACTTTCTCCTCCGATTGCGAAAATATTTTATTGACCCCGACCTACATGGGGAAAAACGACCATCGTAACAGAATAAGGAAAGAAGGGGGACAAGAGGGATGCAAACAACTACAGAGGAATATCGCTACTAGAGGTCGAATACAAGGCGCTGTCAAAACTATTACTCAGGAGAGTAGAACAACAGATAGATAGTACAGTTGGCGACTACCAAGCGGGATTCAGGAAGAGAAGAGGTTGTGTAGAAGAGAAATGTATCCTGAAGCAACTGATAGAACATAGGGCCTTAAAAAACAAAAAGACAGTAATAACCTTCGTGGACTTCACAAAGGCATATGACTCCATCGACAGACAGACTCTTGTTAGGATCCTAAGGAACAGAGGACTTGACAGAACTACACAAGAACTCATAAAAGAAATTCTGACAGACACAAAAGCAAGGGTGAGATTCAGAGGAGCACTGTCAGAAGAATTTGAGATCAAGACTGGTGTTAAACAGGGAGATGGATTGTCACCATTGTTGTTCAATATAGCACTGGACGAAGTGATCAGGCAGTGGAGAGCATGTCCCCATGTGGGGGACAAAAAGGACAACAGGGCTCAAGTGGACTGCCTAGCCTTTGCAGATGACATGGCAATAGTACGTGAGACGGAAGAAGACGCAAAGACACAATTCGACAACTTAAGTAAGGTAGCCAGAAAGGTGAGACTGAGGATCGCCTATAACAAGACAAAGACATTAAACACCACTGCATACTGGGAAACACTGAAAGGCACTGTGCAAATGGCGGACAAATTTAAATACCTGGGAGAATTTATAACAGGAAGGAACAGGAGGAAGGAGGGAATAACAGAGAGGATAAAGAAGATGAGGTCAGCCTTCTGCATGACGAGAGAGGTATACAATAAAAAGAATATATCCACAGAGGCAAAGATAAGCCACTACAAGGCAACAGTGAGGAATGCAGTATTATATGCTGCTGAGACGATGACACTAGGAAGAAATGGGTCAGAGCAACTAGAGAAAGAAGAGAGGAAAATACTGAGAAAAATACTAGGTACCAAAAGAGGTGGATGCGAAGACTTAGGGAAGAATTGTACCGGAACATGAGAACAATATCCGGGGAAATCAGACTCAAAAGGGCTAGGTTTTCTGGGCATGTAGTTAGGATCAGTATGGACAGAATGACGAAGAGAGTGTGGGAAACAACAGGGAGGACAAGGGGAAAGACAGGAACCAAGTGGGTTGTTGTTGGGGATCAAGGTCGAAGGAAAGGAATATTGGAGGGACAAATATACACCGACAAATATGCCGGAGATCAATGACAGAGAAGAATACGGGAAAAGATTAGAATGTCACCATTGGAGCCGCCAGGAAAAACGGAAATTGAAGATCTCGGAAGAAGAGCGGGAGAGGAGAAGAGAAAGAATAAAGAGGTTCTGGGAGAAGAAGAGGAAAATGCAGTCCACGAAGGAGCTACCCGGGGTCCTACAGAGGCCATAACGCAAGAAGAAGAAGAAAAATAAGGAAAATCAGAGCTTTCACGGAAATATACAGGTGTTCATTTTCTCCGCGCGCTGTTCTAGAGTGGAATAATAGAGAGTCATTCTAAAAGTGGTTCGATGAACCTTCTGCCAGGCGCTTTGATTGTAGAGTATCCATGTGGATGTAGTTGCAGAATTGTATTTGCAATCGTGAATACGAGGAATCATCAGCTGTGTAATGGAATGACCGCGTCACAAATTTGTACCGGATCGGGACTCGAACCCAGATATCCCACTTGATGTGAACTGTAGACAAAACCGGTTTCACTATCTGTGCAGGACCTGTGCTCGTACACACATAATGTGTGTACGAGCACAGGTTTGAGTCCTGCACAGATAATGTAATTCTCGGTCAGGGGAGGACATTTTAATTGAAAGCCGCTGCCTGGTACGGGCGTGTTGTTAACAAGGACGACGCATTGTTCCTTCGGACTAGCTTACGCGCCGATACCAGGCAGCGACTTTCAATTAAAATGTCCTTCCCTGTACGAGAATCACATAATGTGTGTACGAGTAAAGGTTGTGACATAGGAATGACGACATGGGGAAGTCTGGATTTTTTTTTCTATTTCTTTTTTTTTAATTTTGTTCGGTATTGTTCGTTGCGGTTGGTCCGGGCAGACGTCACAAGACATCCGTTAAAGTTCATCGTTGATTCCTTTACTCAGTTTTTTTTTTTTTTTAATTCAGAGGGCGAGCAACCCTCTGACCGAACACGCTGAGCTACCGTGCCGGCTAAAACTGTGTGCCGGACCGAGACTCGAACTCGGGACCTTTGCCTTTCGCGGGCGAGTGCTCTACCAACTGAGGTACCCAAGTACATAGGACACAGACAGCGAATGCGGTTAATGAAACCGCTCGCGTAAAGCGAGAGACCCAGGTGCGAGTCCCGGTCTGGGATAAATTTTCACTGTCGTCATCCCCTTTCACAGCTGACGGCTGTTCGTCTTCGCAACTGCGGTTACATTTCATGTATTTCATAGAGGCTGCGGTCATGCAGTCCCTGTTCCTTCAGACATGCATGCACGCACAATACTGAATCGGAATCAGGAACATCCGTGAACCGTGATTAACTTTCAAAGAATATTCTTAAGAATTTATCTTATTTACTATCGATTCATCAAGAACATTAACACATTTAATCACACTATGTAAGCATGGAAGTAGTTGCCAGGTAGTAACTAATGAATTCATAACCAAATTCCTTTTAACAAATGGGAATTTTATTCACTTTAATAGTGCCTAAAAGCATTTTTTTAAAATAAACAGATTTAAAATTATAATCAGAAAGCACCCTCTAAATATCAAAGTTAAAATCTATTCAGAGGTAGAAAGAAACAAGTTTTGACTGTATGAGTTTTCAGGCAGAGAACCTTGCCCCTCCCTTCTGACACGGCCGTAGTTACGACCGATCACAACAGCCTCTGAAAGACTAGACTGGTGCAAATTTGCAACACACCAGATAACTTTAAACTAAGAGTTTTAGCAATTTACACAAGCACACAAACTATGCACCCCCTGTAGGAGCGATGGACATGGTACAAAACACTAACAATTAAAATATTAACCTTGTCACCGAAGGTGCAACTTGATTTTAACTTCCAAGAAAAGTCTTACGGTGAAAGGATGGCAACTTTATATACTAAAATGATCATTTAAATAAAAGCCCATGAAATGCAAAATCTTATACAAATCTACAAGGTTGGCCAAACAATAGTTAAGATGCTCTACAGTGCACAGATACCGCCTCTCAAGATCATAGGTAATAATATCAAAGTTTCCAAAGATCAAAATATATTTCAGGTATTTGGCCGCTACACTCCAACCAATAAATTCGTTAACACACCAAATCCGACAAACATGACAGAGGCAGCTACTAACGTATGGTAGATTGATAGGGAGATTAACTAACAACCCCAACCGCAGGTTGCTCTAACCCGCCCCTACTCCACAAGGGAAAAACGGACCACCCAATTTATAAACAACCACCTTCCCGCGGGTGGGCAAATGGAGAAGAATGGTGGGACGACTACAAAGCAAAACGGCTGGTGACCTCGCCAAGAAAACAAGTAGAATTTAACAAGAGTAAATCAAACAACATATCACCAGTCACTTAACTTCTAATAGACTGCGATTTCTCCAGAAGACCTGGCACAGCACCCCCAAATCGCTTTCGCGAACCGTCCACTGCCAGCCGCTTCAACGGACGCAAGAAGGCGTGCCGATCTCCCGTCTCACGGCGTCGCAGCTTGCACCGGCGAAACTGACGTCGTGGGTTGACTCCTGTTGCTCTCGTGTCGGCCGCGAAGCCACTACCCCTCGCTATACACCGCGGCCCACAGGACTCACGTGGCGACCTCACATGCGCCGACGCTCAAGGCGGACAAGTCATATTGTGTCTCAGTGCGCGACCGATCAACCGATCGATCCAACCGCCAATGACCATTGCCTGAGCAAACTCGAGCAGACTGGCGACCTAACGCGCAGACTCAGATGCAAGAACTAAGCCCCGAGGGGGCGACCACTCGTTGAGTTCTCTTACTGGCGAAGTGGAAAGACTTAAAGGTTGATCCGAACGACAGACATACTAGCACTCCGAACGACAGACAGACACTAACTGCCTAACAAATGCGGACGGGAGACAGACTAGCAAGCTGGGAACGAGAGACTGACACAAACTGATCCCTTGGCGAGCTCATAGCGCCCCTTAAATGCACGTGAACAGGCAACCTTCCCCCTTTCCCACCAGAGGGAGACACCAAAGCTGCGATTGCCACAGCGGCGCCACCGCCAGAAACGGAGGGTGACTGCTTCACACTATGCGCTCCGGCGCGAAAACAGCAATTTTTACCACTGCTCTATCCGGATTTGTGGAAAACAATTCATGGCTTTTGCATCACGATAAAGCACCTGCTTACACTTCGTTCTTAATTTTGTGACGAAAAATAATACTTTAACGATGCCACAACCTCCCTACTCCACAGACATAGTCCCATGTGTCTTTTTGTTGTTCCCAAAACTAAAGAAAGTGGTAAAAAGCGTAGATATTAAAAAAGTGTCGCTGAGACAGCTAAACTGTTTCAAAGACCGAGTTGCAGATGTGTTTTCAGGACTGGAGAAACCGCTCTCGTGAATGTATGTCTACATATTATAAAGTCCCTACCCGTGTTTTGTTGTCTGTATGTGAAGGCTAACCTCAGGAACGACTCTAAGAATGTTACTGGGGTTTCGACATTACATAGACTCATTCACGAGGAAGATTTGTGTGTGTGACTTACTACAGCTACACCAGACAAGTTCAGCGGCCTTAGATGTTAAGTTGGTGCACAAATTCGTAGCGTTTCTGGTTTGCATGTTGGTACTCTGATAGCTGTTGACTTATTTATAGACTGTCGCTTTTATGTGTAGTTAACTGTTGCTACTTGAGTTTATATATTGTCATTTTGTCATCTGGAGATAGTGAATAGTGTTGAAGACGCTACAAAATGGAGCACCAAGTCGAGAAATCGGAACATTTCCGACATATTCTTCTGTTTGGGTTCAGTAGAGGGGTAATATCAGCGGTTGCAGCGAAAACCATTTCCGCCGTGTATGGAGGTAGTGCCACTGGGCAGAACAGGGCAAGGAAATGATTTTCTCGATTTGAGGAGGATCTTTTTGGCATCAGTGGCTCTCCACATTCAGGAAGACGATCGGGGGTTGATGAAGATAGTTTAAACACTTTAATTCAGAATGATCACGTCAGCGTATTTGAGGACTGGCAAATGTGATCATTCCACCACCGTCAGACGTTTACATGCAACGGGGAAGGTTCAAAAATCGTGTATGTGGATACCGTACGCCCTAAGCCAAAATCACATAAATCAGCAGGTGTCTACATGTGCATCTCTGCTTACTCGTCGTCAATTGGCTCGTGAGCAACACCGGCCATTCCTGTTCTCTATCGTTACTGGTGGTGAGAAATGGTGTCATTATGCTAAAATAAGGAAAAGAAAGGAATGGTTGAGACCAAACAAAGCAGTAACTCCCGGTACAAAGACATACGCGCATCCACGAATGTTATGCATCTGTTGGAACGGCGACAGTGTGGTGTACTACGAACTGCTTCCCCGAGGTGTAACTGCTGACATCTATTGTTAACAACTAAGACGTCTTGCATACACGACCCAAAAACAATGACCGGAAATACAGCGAGAAGTGACGCTACTCCACGATAACGCCCGTCTATGTCCTGCTAGACTGACGAAAAACACTCTACAGGATTTGGGTTGGGTAGTCATGGCGCACCCACCTTATACACCCGATCTAGCGCCCTCAGATTTTCACCTTTGAACAACTTTCAAGAAACTTCGTTTCCAGGTGCAAGTGCGCTCTGAACATGATTCGACGAGTTTTCGCCTAAAAATCACGTGATTACCCCAGCGTTGACAGGTTGTTATTTAGTGAAGGAGAGTGTATTACTGATAACTAAAATCTCTATTATGTGTAAACTTGTGGAAAACCGCTACGAACTTATGCACCAACTTAATACGTAGTTCAAATGGTTCAAATGGCTCCGAGGACTATGGGACTTAATATCTGAGGTCATCAGTCCCCTAGAACATAGAACTACTTAAACCTAACTAACATAAGGACATCAAACACATCCATGCCAGAGGCAGGATTAGAACCTGCGACTGCAGCAGTCGCGCGGTTCCGGACGGAAGCGCCTAGAACCGCTCGGCCAACGCAGTGATAATGGTGACAGGCCGAAAAAAGTAGTAATGGATTCTCTGAATAAGTGGTCTTTACTGTGAAAGATGATGATATTGCTATTCCGGAACTGATCCAGTCAGTGCAGGATTTAACTGTCGTAGACAGTAAGCTTTCTATAAAATGCTGTCTGTGTGTGAGAAAACTGAATTTACTGATTTCGAAAACTTCCTCCTCAAGTAACGTGTACTTACGGTACCGTATTCAGTTGCTCAACAAAACTGACTGTCGACCGGCCCTGTGTTGCGCCTGTGAACAGTGATGAGAAATAAAACTTTAAACTTCATGGAATGCAAAATTTGAAATAAAGAAAATTAATCTGATTAATGTCAAAGGAAAATAACGGTGTGCTGAATGAAAACTATGTAACTAAAACTCAGTACCGAAGCACGTTCAGCTAGTTGCCTGATATGAAGCCCGATGCTGAGTTGAAATACGCACAAAAATAAATGACTGCTCTACTCGGGAGAAAATAATCGTTAGACTTTACCAATTCTGTTCACTGAAAATTAATCTGCTTGCTAGCACGACACCTCACAGTCCCGACTACACACTGTTTGCACAAGAATGCAAGGCGAGATCCGCCCCGATATAAAAGTGAAACACCCGCTAAACCCGCTGGGCAGAAGAGGTAACAGGGTTGTGGAAAGGGCCAAGGGTTGAAGTCAGTTTCAGCTTCTAATTGTCATTTAATGTAATTTAGCAACTCTTTCACGGGTGAAGGCCTCCAACAAGAAATCTGCCCTTGTTCACTTAGATAAGACAGGTGATGAGCCCAACAATACCGTATCCGTCGGAACCCAACCAGGAGACAGCCACGGACCGACCGACAAAACGACTTGTTTGCCACCAGTCGGTATAAGGGAATTAAAACACAAGATTTCAAAATAAACCACTACTCAACTTTGGCGTCCTGGGTCGGTGAGCCACGAAACTCGTAGTGATCGGACAGCTCCGCACACGCTGCGACACTGCGCAGGGACCGGCAGCAGACCCAGCCGACGGCGCCGCACGGAGATATCCTCCCTGGTCCCCACCAACCGACCGACTCCTCTCAGAATGTCGACAACATCTCAAATGGTCATCAGTGGAAATAACACCAACTACACACACAACCTGACAAACACTTGCACAAAGACCTGAACTATAAGCAACAGTTGCTCAGCATGCTGGTTTTGTGTCTGGAGTATTGACATTCTCGAAAGCAAATACACTACTGGCTACACCACGAAGATGACGTGCTACAGACGCGAAATTTAACCGACAGGAAGAAGATGCTATGATATGCAAATGATTAGCTTTTTAGAGCATTCACACAAGGTTGGCGCCGGTGGCGATCCCTACAACGTGCTGACATGAGGAAAGTTTCCAACCGATTTCTCATACACAAACAGCAGTTGACCGGCTTTGCCTGGTGAAACGTTGTTGTGATGTCTCGTGTAAGGAGCAAAAATGCGTACCATCACGTTTCCGACTTGATTGTAGCCTATCGCGAATGCGGTTTATCGTATCGCGACATTGCTGCTCGCGTTGGCCGAGATCCAATGACTGTTAGCAGAATATGGAATCGCTGGGTTCAGGAGGGTAATACGGAACGCCGTGCTGGATCCCAATGGCCTCGTATCACTAGCAGTCGAGATGACAGGCATCTTGCCCGCATGGCTGTAACGGATCGTGCAGCCACGTCTCGATCCCTGAGTCGACAGATGGGGTCGATTGCAAGACAACCATCTGCACGAACAGTTCGACGAGATTTGCAGCAGCATGGACTATCAGCTCGGTTACCCTTGACGCTGCATCACAGACAAGAGCGCCTGCGATGGTGTACTCGACGACGAATCTGGGTGCACGAATGGCAAAACGTCATTTTTTCGGATGAATCCAGGTTCTGTTTACAGCATCATGATGGTCGCATCCGTGTTTGGCGGCATGGCGGGGAACGCACATAGGAAGCGTGTATTCGTCATCGCCATACTGGCGTATCACCTGGCATGATGGTATGAGGTGCCATTGGTTACACGTCTCGGTCACCTCTTGTTCGCATTGACGGCACTATGAACAATGGACGTTACATTTCGCCGGCCGCTGGTGGCCGAGCGTTTCTAGACGCTACAGTCTGGAACCGCGCGAGCGCTACGGTCGCAGGTTCGAATCCTGCCTTGGGCATGGATTTGTGTGTTGTCCTTACGTTAGTTAGGTTTAAGTAATTCTAACTTCTAGGGACTTATGACCTCAGCAGTTGAGTCCCATAGTGCTCAGAGCCATTTGAACCGTTACATTTCAGATGTGCTACGACCCGTGGCCCTACCCTTCAATCGATCCCTGCGAAGCCGGCTGGTGTGGCCGAGCGGTTCTAGGCGCTTCAGTCTGAAACCGCGCGGCCGCTATGGTCGCAGGTTCGAATGCTGCCTCCTTAGGTTAGTTAGGTTTAAGTAGTTCTAAGTTCTTGGGGACTGATGACCTCAGCTGTTAAGTCCCATAGTGCTCAAAGCAATTTTGAACGATCCTTGCGAAACCACACATTTCAGCAGGATAATGCACGTCTGCATGTTGCAGGTCCTGTACGGGCCTTTCTGCATACAGAAAATGTTCGACTGCTGCCCTGGCCAGCACATTCTCCAGATCTCTCATCAATTGAAAACGTCCTGTCAATGGTGGCCGAGCAACTGGCTCGTCATAATAAGCCAGTCACTACAGTCACTACTCTTGATGAACTGTGGTATCATGTTGAAGCTGCATGGGCAGCTGTACCTGTACACGCCATCCAAGCTCTGTTTGACTCAATGCCCAGGCGTATCAAGGCGGTTATTACGGCCAGAGGTGGTTGTTATGGGTACTGATTTCTCAGGATCTATGCACCCAAATTGTGTGAAATTGTAATTACATGTCAGTTCTAGTATAATATATTTGTCCAATGAATACCCGTTTATCATCTGCATTTCTTCTTGGTGTAGCAATTTTAATGACCAGTAGTGTACAAATCACCAGATGCAGCAGCTAAAGGATAACAAACTACTCGCTGCTAACTTCTTTCTGTTTACTTGTCAGGAACAATCTGTGACTTCGTCTGCGCTAAGGTGCAATGCACACACGACAAAATGTTCAAACTTTACTATAAATAACGGATGTTTTTTAAATAAATAAATGAAATAAATTAAATAAAATCTTTCGTGGAAAATTAGACTCTGCTTATTGACAACAAGAAATGTACAATCTAAGAAGACTCTAAAAATTGCGAAGTTTTCTCGTTACAAAAATTATAAACATCACAACCAGTTACTTAATTTGTGACATGGTGAAAAACAAGGTGATGAAATTAACACTGAATGCAAATGTTATTAGTTATTTGAAGAACAAAGATTTCCTTCAATTAATAATTGTGACAAACATTTCATTCTTGCGCATGCCATTGTTACGTTTAAAATTCCTCCAATATCTTCAGCATCAGTATAAAGAACGAGAAAGTACAGGTGTATCAAAAAGAATCATCCGATTCGTTACGTCTATATTTCTGAAACTAATAAAATTACATAGTGAATTTTGTTTTTTAATGAATGGGAAACTCAAAAAGTTTTTTCATAGTTCAATATGCCCCCCTTGAGATGCACGGCATACGTCAATGCGCTATTCAAATTGTTCCCACACTGCAGCGAGCATGCCTTGAGTTGCAGCTTCCACAGCTGCTGTTATGCGATGTCTCAGGTCATTGTTGTTGGTAACGGATGTACATAAACATAGTACTTTTATAAACCCCCACAATAAATAACCACGTACAGTCAGGTCCGCTGACCTTGGAGGCCAGTAATGTAAGGCTGAATCATTTGGTCCAGTGCGTCGGATCCATCGTTCAGTAATCTTCTGATTTAAAAATTCCCGCACTTCCAGATGCCAGTGTGGCGATGCCCTATCCTGATGGTAAATGAAGTCGTTCGAATCAGTCTCCAACTGTGGGAAAAAAGAGTTTCAAGCATTTCGAGATATGTGCTTCCTGTAAGATTACTCTGGGCAAGAAAAATGAACCATACCGTTTTTCCCGTGAAACTACACAAAATAATTAAATTTTGGGGAGTCCTCTCATGTTGTACAACTTTATGTGGTTGTTCGATACCTCATATTCTCACTATATGACGGTTCACTTTTCGATTTAAATGGAATGTTGCTTCCTCACTAAACACTAAGTGTAGAAGAAAATTGTCATTCTCCAGCTTGCCAAGAACGAAATGACTGGTCACAGCACCTGGTGGCCATAATTGGAACTGGACGGTGGCGCTGTGACGCGTGAAAATCATGCACCACATACCCTGGACATTAATGCTACCAAGTTTGGTACTCGAACGGTCATTAATTTCCGTGTTATAAGGTGTTAAATAGGGAAAGTCTAATTATAACCACCCAGTAGATTGTTGTTATTCCTAGTATTTATAGAATGTATTGAACTATTGGTAGAGTGTAAATGTCGTGTGACTAGGGCCTCCCGTTGGGTAGACCGTTCGGCAACTTGCGCGTCGATGGGGATGAAATGATGATGATTAGGACAACACAATACCCAGTCCCTGAGCGGAGAAAAATCTCCGACCCAGGTGGGAATCGAACCCGGGCCCTTAGGATTGACATTCTGTCATGCTGACCACTTTTTTTAAAATCTCATTTTGTTCGTTTTAGTTTGTTGCATCTGCTCGGGGTGGACTTCACAAGACACCCGTTTCCGTTCGCCGTTGATCCATTAACTCAGCTTTTTTTATTACAGGAGGCAGCTAACGCTCTGACTGCACACGCTGAGCTACCGTGCCGGCTATACCACTAAGCTACCGGGGGCGGACGAACTATTGGTTGTAAATAGAGACATATTATTATTAGTGGACATCAACATTGTGTGTGTCCATCTTCGTGACGCCTTGAACTTTGCTGGGGACACAACATTGTGTGTGTCCTATTTTCATCTTCGTGATGCCTTGAACTTTGCTGGGGACACAACATTGTGTGTGTCCTATTTTCATCTTCGTGATGCCTTGAACTTTGCTGGGGACACTTTCAATGGGACATCTGTGTGTTTGTAGTGGTAGCCTATTCTTCTTCAAAAGCTGAAACCAGCGAAGATAGTAATGTTGGACGCTGAGTTGTGCAGCGAGACCGACATTCCAACTTACCTCAAAGGTAGTTCCGTTGGGTTCAGGTCCGCACTTCGGGCAGGCCAACCCATTTCTGATATGTTTATGTCCACAACCCATTGCCTCACATAAGCTACTTAGCTACAGGGTAGATTGTCATACTGTTACAAAGAGCCATCGTCTCAGAGGTGTTGCTCTACTGTGCGCAAAACACACTGCCATAAAACGTGTTACTCTCTTTAAACATTTAGCGTTTTCTTATGCACAATAAGGGCACCACATACCAATCACGAAATACACCCTGCACTGTAACACCACCTCCTCTGCAGTTCCATCGAAAGACTCGCAACCGGCAAACTGTCTACCTGATGAGGGGCCCTAGTCACACGACATTCATTCAATCAGTCCCCCAGAACTTAGAACTACTTAAACCTAACTAACCTGAGGACAACACACAAATCCTTGCCTCAGGCAGGATTCGAACCTGCGACCGTAGCAATCGCGCGGTTCTAGACTGAAGCGCCTAGAACCGCTCGGCCACCGCGGCCGGCTAGTTCTAAGTCTAGGGGATTGATGACCTCAGATGTTAAGTCCCATAGTGCTCAGAGCCATTTTGAACCACTGCCCAGCGGTATCGATCTTTACACCATTTAAAGCGTCGCTTACAGACGAGTATAAAAAGTCTAGTTTGTTGTATCCGTAATTGGAGAAACAACAAATAACGATTGGCGTTAGTTCCAAATTCTGTCTATTGCCAACAGTTCCACAATACGAACACAAGATGGTGCTTGATCAAGAGCAGCGACAGGGCTGCAGAGCCCAAGTCCGGTATAGTAAACTGTCGTAGCACAGTGTAGCGTCGTTCCTGGGTACGGCGTCGACGTAGCAAGTAGGTAGCCCGACACGAGACTGCCAGGCGTGGCGGCGTATACGGCTATATAGGGGAGTGGCGGAGGATTATGCCCGCCGTAACCGAGTCCGCTTGTCGTGTCCTGTTACGATTGGCGGCGCGGCCTCACGTGACTATCTCTCGGGAGGACGCCGGCCGAGGTTGCCACGACAGTGCGGAGGCACTCAGTGTGTGAGGCCCGGCCTGCGCTGTACAGAGCTGCGCATAAGCGGGGCGTGCCGGCCGTTGGTTGTATGACGTAAAGATCGCGGCCACCGCTGATGCAGGCGCCACGGTGTGGGCATTGACTATACCACATAGGTTATGATGAACCCCTCGGCACTGATTCCCATTCCTTTTAACGCCCTACGCAGAGTCATTGTATGGCTAGTTGTTTGCGACCTTACGAGTGAGTCTTCCCGCTGATTCCACGCAGTTCTTTACAACCACCATCCGCATAGTTCAACTGTCCCTTTCTGTCAGTATATGAGGTCTGCCTAATCCTCGTTTGCCGGCCGGATTGGCCGAGCGGTTCTAGGCGCTACTGTCTGGAACCGCGCGACCGCTACGGTCCGTAGGTTAGATTTAAGTAGTTCTAAGTTCTAGGGGACCGATGGCCTAAGAAGTTAATTCCCATAGTGCTCAGAGCCATTTTTTTTATCTTCGTTTCGCTGTGGTTGTGCCTCTGCGTTGTTGCTCCACCAGCAGTCGTCTTGGACTGCTTTAGAAATGTTGAAATGTGCCTGATGGTTTTGGTACTAAGGTATCCGATGACTGGTCCACTGTTCGAAGTCGATGACATCTCCTGACCGGTCCATTCCGCTGTTGCAATAAAATACTGACCGCCTTGTTCTTACAGTGGTGGGTCTGCCCTCGTGACCCGCAGCCCCAGTTTCTTATGAGAGAGGTGTGTGCGGATAATATTAATCAAGCAGCGTACGTCTAAGAAGGCAATAACGGAAGTCAGCTCCTCGTCTCCCTGGTGGTGTCTCCTTCAACAACCGCCTGTCAAGCACAATCAGGCCGAAGTACCGGACCAACCATCTTTAATCCGCCGTTTGTATTTCATGCGAGTGTTGCTCACCTCCCGGTCTCACAAGCTTGCACTCCGTACATTACGCTACACCATACGAGCAGCTCAGCTCATAAGTATATTTTTATTTCATTTATTGCTATTTAATTCAACATTACATTCGTTTATACCTGGTGATCAAAAAGTCAGTATAAATTTGAAAACTGAATAAATCACGGAATAATGTAGATATAGAGGTACAAACTGACACACATGCTTGAAATCACATGGGCTTTTATTAGAACCAAAAAAATACAAAAGTTCAAAAAATGTCCAACAGATGGCGCTTTATCTGGTCAGAATAGCAATAATTATCATAACACAGTGAGACAAAGCAAAGATGATGTTCTTTACAGGAAATGCTCAATACATCCAGCATCATTCCTCAAAAATAGCAGTTGTCGAGGAATAATGTTGTGAACAGCACCGTAAAGCATGTCCGGAGTTATGGTGAGGCATTGGCGTTGGATGTTGTCTTTCAGCATCTCTAGATATACACTTGCGGCTTCAGGTAACCCCAAAGCCAATAATCGCCCGGACTGAGGCCTGGGGACCTGGGAGGCCAAGCATGACGAAAGTGGCGGCTGAGCACACGATCATCACCAAACGACACGCGCAAGAGATCTTTCACGCATCTAGCAATATGGGATGGAGCGCCATCCTGCATAAACATCGCACGTTCCAGCAGGTGTTTATCAGCGAGGCGGGGATGATGCGATTCTGTAACATATCAGCATAGCTCTCACCCGTCACAGTAGCAGTTACGCTGTCCAGCGCCATCTGTCGGACGTTTTGTAAACTTCTTTTGGTTTTTTTTTTTTTTTTTTTTTTTTGTTCTAATAAAACCCCATGTCATTCCAAGCATGTGTGTCAAATTTTACCTCTCTATCTACATTATTCCGTGGTTCATTAAGTTTTCAAATTTATACTGACTTGTTGATCACCCTGTACATGCCAGCTTCCAAAGTTTCCCATCATTCTAATCGCGTGTAATCCCTCCCGGACACAGCTCTTCTGACTCCCTCCTCCTGTTTTCTTTACGGGTGTCCTTTTCTTCTTCTATTCATTGCAATCCACCCCACCGTCTTCTTAACTCTTGTAACACCAAAAGAGGGTGCGAGGGGATTAGGGGAGAGGCTTTGTGCCCAACTGTTGAAAATATTCTAATCTAGTCAGTTACTTTTAATTTTAAAATATTGAAAAAATATTCATTGTTTTAATGAATTCTCCCTTCATGTGCCATATATCTACTAATTTTTTCAGTTAACCCAAAAATTTAAATCTCTGTAGCAGATGTCACTTTCCTTAATATATGTTGTCTTCGATGTTCCGAAGCCGGCCGGAGTGGCCGAGTGGTTCTAGGCGCTACAGTCTGGAACCACGGGACCGCTACGGTCGCAGTTTCGAATCCTGCCTCGGGCATGGATGTGTGTGATGTCCTTAGGTTGGTGGGGTTAATTTACTTCTAAGTTCTAGGGGACTGATGACCTGAGAAGTTAAGTCCCATAGTGCTCAGAGCTATTTGATTTGATGTTCCCAGGATAAGGGCCTTACTTGCGTACCAGTATCACTTTAAGAAGAATGTTGAGAGTAAAAGCCAACAACTACGACCAAAATGTGTGTTTTAAATTTTTTTGTTGGACACAAAGCAGGTAGTACATGTTACTGAAAGTGAGTTGATATTGTCACGAGCGTGCTAAAAGGCATTTTTAGTTCTGGAGACTTACAGATTAGTATATCTTTAAGAAGTGTGTTGCTAATACAACAACAATTAACGAATTTCGCGGTTTTTTTTTTGGTTTTTTTTCGAGTGGCCATGAAGTTCCCCTTCCGCCTCCTTCGTAGTACACGTTATGGGAAACGCCTAGATACCACATCCTGCATTTGTGAGCAGGTTCAGTCCATTACGTACGAGTATGTCTCCATTTCTAATTTTATCCCATTGGACTTAAGCAACTCCTCAAGTATCCCATCTCCACTGACAATAAATTCCTGCTAATTCCATGACTTATTTCCCATGTCTCTACTCCATACGTTGTTACACTTTCTATAACATTTTAAATAGGCTACTCTTCGTTTTTAACGTGTTGTATGAGCTTCATAAAACTCTATTTAATCACTTCGTTGCTTGTCTACGTTGGCAAATGCGATTCTGAGTTCCGCATTTACTATAATCATCTTCGTCAATAATATTTCTCGAATAGTTTTTAGCAGTCCTCAAACCTTACTACCACAAAGTATAATGTTGGGTCTTCGCTCACTCTTCCATAACTAGATATTCCGTTTTTTTCTAAATTAATAGTTAAACCCCATTTATGGTATTGTCTGTCCAACTTTATAACAATGTAGTACATGTCATCCCCAAGTCCTTCCGCAATGACATCATCATCAGCAAAATACAAACCGAAGAGCTACTCAAAATTTATAGACACACTCTTACTACAACAGGAACGTTCCCATTACCTTAACCGTAGTAATATCAATTGGGGGGGGGGGGGGGGGTGTAACTACTGTAATATAGTCACGTACTTAATATTTTAAAAATCTGAAATTTGTTTCTTCGTTTTAATGAATCTTTCCACCAGATTCTATAATTTTTAAAATTTTTCACTTAAACTTAACCAAAAATGTAAATCTGGCAGAGGTGGCAATAGACGATACTTTTGAAAACAAATATTATATTCGAGATTTTAAGTTGCCGTACTCTGCTTACATATCAGTACGTCTTCAAAAATTGTGTTGTTAGTTAAAGTCAACAACAATTAACGAAATTTTAATTTATTTATTTATCTGTTTTTTGGTGGTCATAAGGCTTTTTATACTGCCTATTGCTGGAGTAGAATGCATTGTTGTTGCTGAGGTTAACGCAGAATTCAAGTATGTTTTAAATTATGTAGGAGCTATTAATATTTATATTTTCAATATGGAGCTATTAACATCTATATTCTGAATACCAAACAAGTATTCAGGATTTTCCTACGCCAGGAAAACCTAGAATCACTCAGTATTTATATGAATTTCATGAACTGAGTGGTTTGATGTGGCTTGCCACGAATTCCTTTCCTGTGCCAACCTCTTCATCTCAGAGTAGCACTTGCAACCTACTTCCTCAGTTACCTGCTGGATGTATTCCCTTTCTCTGTCTTCCTCTATAGTTTTTTGCCCTGTAGATCTCCCTCTTGTACCATGTAAATCATTCCCTCATATCTTAACAGCTGTCCTATCATCCTGTCCCTCCTCCTAATCAACGCTTTCCATATATTCCTTTCCTTTCCGATTCTGCACACAACCTCTTCATTCCATACCTTATCAGTCCACCTAATTTTCAAATTCGTCTGTAGCACCACATATCAAATTCTTCTATTCTCTTCTGTTCCAGTTTTCCCACAGTCCATGTTTCACTACCACGCAATGAAGTACTCCAGACGTACATTCTCAGAAATTTCTTCCTCAAATTAAGGTCAACACTGCATATTAGCAGACTTCTCTTGGCCAGGAATGCCCTTTTCGCCAGTGCTAGTCTGCTTTTGAAGTCTTCCTTGATCCGTCCGTCATTGGTTATTTTACTGCCTAGATAACAGAATTCCTTAACTTCATCTACTTCGTGATCGTCAATCCTGATGTTAAGTTTCTCGCTGTTCTCATTTCTACTACTTCTCATTATCTTCGTCTTTCTTCGAATTACTCTCAATCCATACTCTGTACTCATTAGATTGTTCATAACGTTCAGCAGATCATGTAATTCTTATTCACTTTCACCCAAGATAGCACTGTCATCAGCGAATCGGATTATTCATATCTATTCACCATGAATTTTAATTCCATTCTTGACCTTTCTTTTATTTCCATCATTGCTTCCTCGATGTACAAATTGAACAATAGGGGCGAAAGGCTAGATTCTTGTCTTACACCCTTTTTAATACGAGCACTTCTTTTTTGGTCGTCCACTCTTATTATTCCCTCTTGGCTGTTGTACGTATTGTATATGACCCGTCTCTCCCTATAACTTAGCCCTAATTTTTCAGAATTTCGAACATTCTGCACCATTTTACACTGTCGAGAGCTTTTTCCAGGTCGACAAATCCTACGAACGTGTCATAATTTTTCTTTAGTCTTGCTTCCATTATTAACCGCAACGTCAGGATTGCCCCTCTGGTGCCTTTACCTCTCCTAAAACCAAACTGATCGTCATCTACCGCATCGTCAATTTCCTTTCCATTCTTCTGTATGTTATTCTTGTAAGCAACTTGGATGCATGAACTGTTAATCTGATTGTGCCATAATTCTCGCACTTGTCAGCTCTTCCTGTCTTCGGAATTGTGTGGATGATGCTTTTCCGAAAGTCAGATGGTATGTCGCCAGACTCATACAGTCTACACACCAACGTTAATAGTCGTTTTGTTGCCACTTCCCCCAATGATTTTAGAAATTCTGATGGAATGTTATCTATTAACTATTATTATGTTATTATTAATCAAAATTTAAGCGGTGGCAGGTTTCGAATTGGGGAATGAAGACGTTTTGATTACTAATCAAAGATGCTAATCCTAGACCAACGGTGCACAACTATTCTGCTGTACAATGGTAATTTGAATCTCCAGATTGCTTCCTCCCGATTACGCCTTGTACCATCAGTTGCAACCTTGTACAAAGAGCTGTGCGCTTTGCAGTACCGA